>NC_137663.1:4974077-5334077 GCF_963422515.1 Blennius ocellaris | reverse complement strand
CGAGTCAACTTCAGTCTTTGTTTTTGTTGCACTTTAAAGGAGGGCTGTTTTAATTTTGTGAGCATTTCTGTGCCTTTCTTGTTTATATTTGCACTATTTTGTTACTCTTGAAAGAGATTGAGCCCAGTTTGAGTCTATTATTTGACAAGTTATGTCCAGTTATTCATTCATGGACTGTTTACAACTAATGGACTGAAGATATGCCTCTTCCTTTTTTTTATATTGTCTGTGGTGTTGTTGAGTTTGTTGTTGAGGTTTCTCTCTAACACTAAATAAATATGGCACTTTTTTCCATAGTTTAAGTTGTTGTTCTCTTATTTGTCTCAGTGTGTACATTTGGAAAGCCATGTTTGATTCACATATGCATCCAGTGGGGCGTCACAATAAAATTAGGCATAATGTGTTCATTCCACAGTAGGAGATATTTTATGTTGTTGTTACCTAACAGTTTTGATGTAAAAAGCCAGCATATATCGGTATCGGTGATATCGGTATCGGTGATATCGGTATCGGAAATTAAGAGTTGGACAATATCGGAATATCGGATATCGGTAGAAAAGCCAATATCGAGCATCCCTACTAAAAGCCGATTCATACTCTATAAGAACAAGAAGAAACTTTGACCCTTCCGTGAGCTGCGCATGCGTGTTCCAACTCATTAATAGCTATTAGTCATATTTTAATCATGTTTATCATGTAACATCACTACTGTATGAGTCCCGCAGCTGGTTAATATGCCGGGGGGCGGGCGTACGTGATGCACCTGAATGCATCACTCAAAGCTTTCAGTTCCTGCAGTTAAAACCACACCAACATGACGGTTCGGACAAATCTTTCTTTGTGGAAAAATTGTTTTTTTTTCGGCAGCTGGCTTATGTTGCAGCCCAACGTTTCTTGTTCTTACGGGTTGTGATGGAAATCTGTAGGAGCTATTGTAGAAAATCTAAGGCCTCTTAGATTTTATGACCTACGTATTCACTAATAATTACCCCATCTGCCAGGTCACTGCCACCCAGGCCGGTTACGTTGTTGTTAGATTTGAGCCCCTTAATCAATGCTGTTTTTGCTGGCGGCACCAGAAAACAGGCCTTGGAGGATGAGATTACAGGGAAACGACTTTATATACGAGGGAGAAGAGTGTGTAAGGGGGGTGGTTGGTCAGAATGTGCATGTCTGTGTGTGTGTGAGGATGGTTTGTGGAATGTGTCTTTGTCAGGTGTGGGAGCGCTCCGGCTTTACGTCTGAATAAATTCCACTCTTAGCATCTCACCCTGTGTCTCACTTCATCTTTCCAAACCTCCGGCCGTCACTGAGGAGCAGAAATTATCTACTACAGGAGCTTTAACTTGCTCAACCTTGATAGCCTCTACTGTACCTCAGACCGGGAAACCGTGACGTTTAAAGTGGCCAATCATAAAGGAGGGGGGATTACGAGGCCGTCTATGCAATGCCCGGCCCCAAAGAGCCAAACCTCAACATCACCGGTGTCACAGCAAGACCAGACTGCATTTCACCCATTCTCACAGTCTGGGGCATTTTTAAAAAGTTGTGTTTTCCAGGTTTCCATAGAGGTTTAAATTGGACCGAATTCAAAAAGCTGTGTTTCAAAAAGTTTTGTTTTCAAATGTTGCGTTTTCCCCCTGTTTCCATGGAGACGTCATCAAAGCATTTCCAAGGTGTCGCATCTTCCCTTGTTTCCATGGAGACGGCATTGGAGGGTTTCCAAAAAGTAGCATTTTCCCCCGTTTCTACAAAGATGGAGTGGGAGTGATTTCAAAAAGTTACACTTTCCCTCATCTCAACAATATAGAGCGTATTAAAAATGTGCTTTTTCAGTGGCTCTGAGCTCCGCTGTCCTGAAAACTGACAGCCACAATGCCACGAAGACTTTCCATTGTTATTTGAAAAGGTTCTTTTGTAAACAGGGTTTGAATAGCTACGTTGGAGTTAAACATGTTAGCGCTATACTGTGTATTTCTTTACTACTTTTCATTAGTTTGTTGCCTGATTTAAATGACAGAACTATTCTCTCAGTGTGAAGTCAGAGTGCAAAGCGCTGCACCAACACTGTGAGGTTGAAGCTTTTCAGCAGCTGCTTCGCCCCAGTTTAAATGTTCCTAATGTTCTGTGGGGACTCACTACAAACACAGCCTCTCTGCAGGTTTTGCCATCAGGAAAATGTTGGTCATGTAGAATGGCAGTAAATTCAAACAGAAGTGAATTGAATAGAAGCAAACGTGCCTCTATGGTGTGGAGGAAATGGGTGTTGCACTGGAAGGCTGGGTTAATGTGGTGTCCACTTCCATTTCCTGCACATTAGCGCTGAGTGATTACGACAGCTTTTCTGGGAGTTAAATTCCCAAGGCTGTTTGTTCTCTGCAAGGTCCTCCATCCATACATCTGCGACTTGAGCGCGCATGAGCATGTGTGTGAGTGTGTGGAGAGAGAAAGTGTTGGAGCTGGAGGGAAAAACAAAAACACGTCTCAATCTCATTTGTTTGCTTTTCCGTTGTCACGTCTTCCCCAGTTCTGCTTATCTCAATCGGATTCTCACCCACCCACACACACACACACACACACACACACGGAGCGTAAACACCTGAGCAAAGTTGCACCGTATTGCTCATCGGGAGCCGGATTGCAAAAAGTTTCCCGGTCTCCTTGTCTTGTTTTCAAGGTCTTGTTGAAGCAGAAGGCCCCCGGTGGAATATCACGCCGATGTGTGCTGAAAGTTTAATCAAAAGGAAATGGGGCAGCGCGCCGTCGCTTCCTGCTGCTCAGGAACTTGCAGATGGACTCTTCCTGCATGTCAGTGGTGCGACACACTGAGGAGGAAAGAAGGGTGAAGTTGTGCCACGGTTAAGTTAGTTAACCATCTTTACTGTGACGTTCTCCATCCGTCCTCCCGTCTTGCGACAGTTACATCACTTTCACCTACAAATCATCAGCGGCATCATCACTTCCAGTGATATGAGAGGTCTGCGGAATTTCTACGGTTCATAGCAGAGCTCGAGGCAAGGCACAGTTATTTAAAGTGCACCATTCAAACAGGGCAATTCAAAACAAAAACATCAAGTTGCATGAAAAATTCAATGATTTGACAAATAATATTAAAGTTTTATCAAAACATGCTTGTTTTTCAGCCTTGTTTTTGGCCTTTTTAGAGTAATAAATGAGGTTTAAAATATATTTTTTTCTTAAAATAAAGATTTTTGGGAGTGACTGTAATGTAATTGAAGGTTTAAAATAAACGACATAGTGTGGCAGGTTTTGACAGATGAAAGCTGAACTAGTGAACTTCTGGTGCCATTTCTGTGGAACGTTGACGAGTCTGACATCAGCTTCTTGTTTAATAGTGTGAGGAAAGAAATGTGCACAGCCTTTGATCCTCAGGTTCATAGTGGTTCTTTTATTAGCAGGTAAGTTTAACTGGTTAAAATCACATTAAGAAGGATTTAGACTCTTAACTCTCCTGATGAGGAAACACCACCGTGTCGACCAGAGGGAGGGTAATCCCCTCCCCAAGCACCTAAATAACTCTTATCACTGTGAGGATTTTGGCAAATACTTTTATTTAGGCTCCGTTTACACAACAACATCTTGAAAAGCGTGTTGGTTTCCATGAAAAATGCACAATTACTGAAAACAATGTAGTTTTCATGCCAGGCCACCAGTGGCGGCTGTTGTTTGTATTTGCAGTGAACCCATTAAACCATAGCTTGTTTCCACGGACTCTGAGCATTTTCAAAAAGTTTTGTTTTCGGCGACTCTGAGCACTATTGTCGCGCAAACGGACACCCAAAACGCCATGAAAAGAATTTTTTTCTCAAATTGAAAACATTGTCGTGTAAACGGGGCCTAAATTGCTAACAAACCATATTTATTGAGACATATGAGGGTTTTTTTTTTTTATTGTCGTTTCTCGCCTGCTGAGAGCATTACGACAAGATTGCATTTTTGTCTTCTGACAAAGAAAGCAAGAGAATTTTTAAATAAATAAAAGTGAAAGATAAACAAAAAGTGCTCGGCTTGGGAGAGATTAAGTGTTACGTTAGTATATCGGTGTCATTGCACGCGGCTTAACTCACAATATCCAGCGTAATTATAGGCTTGTTGCTCTCATTTAGTCACATGTAATTGAAAGCGGCTGACATACGACTGCAGACATAAATTATGATTGCGTGCGACGGTAAAGCAGTCACGTTTGGGATTCAGTGTGGAACAATGACGCTCTGATTTATTATTGTTTCCTGGAGCATTCAGCACCTCGGCCGACTGGCGCTGCTCTCTCTATCAATGTCAAGCACAACAGAAGCAGAATAGAGAGGCAGCAAACAGCTGGTGTGTGTGTGCCTATATGAGCATTTATATACATATATATATATAAACATACACACACACACCCTCCCCATTGCTCATCACAGTGGTTTGTTTGACTGCCGTGGCGTCAGCGAACAGCCTGGTTAATAGTTCCACGCAGTCAGACGTGTCGTTAGCATTCGCGGCATTTTGCTAATTGCATCCTCCCATGGAGCTAATTAATTCACCATTGTGCTGTGATCCTGTAATATCTTGAGTCACTGTGAGTCGTCTCTAAAGCAGGGAGAGAATTTCATAAATGGATGCTTTAGCATTTTAATGCGGGGCAGCGAATCCCAGTTTATGGTGATGAGGGTGGATGTGTTATAGCAATGAAACCAAGTGTAATTTTCTTCAATCTCACACGAATAAAGAGCTTTTTTTTTTCCGTTTGTGTAAACCTCCAGCTGTCAGTGTAACATTTTGAGAAGAAAACAAAAAAGCTTGTACAGCTTCTGGCTGAGAGAAGATTGAAGTGGATTTAAAGGAGGTTTGTTTCTTGCAAGTATGTGCAAGTCTGTATTTTATATTCTGCAAGCAAAGACAAAGACGATCAATTTCCCTCTTCTTTGAAATAAATATGTAATTGAGCACTTTTGTGGCTTAAAATAGCTTGAAGCCGAAAGACAAAACACAGTTTATTAACAAATACCAACACTAGCGGTTCTCGGGGTTTTTATGAATGCTGATGAACTCTCTTCACTAAATCCTTTATATGCTGCTTTAGAAGAGAATGGCTGTTTATTGCCTTTACAGTCCAAGACATTACAGAAATGAAATTAAGTACATTTAATTTTGCTTAATCTAAATCTAAATGTACATAGAAAAGTAAAATGCTGAAAATGAAGGAGAGCTCAAAGAGCTGTAGTTTCTGAACGATTAAGGCTCCGTTTACACGGCAACAGCTTCAACTGATAACGATACACTTCGTTGTGTTTGGGGAGTCCATTTGGGCGCAGCAGTGCTTGCGTCAACTGAGAACACAGCTTTTTGAAAATAATGCTAGCCCAGGGCCTGGTGTGCTAACTCGTGCTGTGTGAGAATGGACATCGTTTCTCTGTAAACCTGAAACTTTTGTGAGCTGAAAACACAAAAACGATGTGTTTCACCACGAAGTGTCATGGAAACACGTTTTTTTCAATGTCGTTTAGCTGGTCATGTGTCACACAGGGTAGATACCATCTGGGACCACTGGGTGTCACTGTATTACTGCAGAAAGCTGCTACAGTGTCACAGGAAAAACCTCCATTACTGCTGGATTTGACTGACAGAGCAAGAAAAACATCATGAACGTTGACGTGCAAAAGAAAAATTTCAACTTATTGCCACTGCCAACTCTGGATGTTCGTTACTCTCAATGTCGTACGATGTGGCAAAAAGAGAGTTTTCCGCACAATTTCAGTAAGATGAGCTGTAAACACACGGATCAGCGTCCTCACAGTGTCTCTTTCTCTACCTCATGTCTCTTTCAGGGCGTGAATCAGATGCGTAAAGTGACTCAGGTCGGACTGGACGGCGTCCGGAGGACCGACTGGCACGACTACGAGGGCATGAGGAGAGACGCAGCGCGAGCAGGTGAGTCCAAACTCCACCAGCAGTTTAACTGCTTCACAGGAATACACACACACACACACACACACACACACACACACACACACACACACACACACACACACACACACACACACACACACACACACACACACACACACTCACAAGTCTATTCTTCCCCTCTCTTCTCAGAACCGGGGCAAATCGATGCTGTGAATATTGTTGTGAGTTCATAATTAAACACAGTTAATCTTCTACAATAAGCATTGATTCTGCCTCAAGCCCCGAGCAGGGAGACACAGCTTTGTCTTATTGTTACAAATAGAGGAGATTTAATTGGCTTTTGTGTGGTATTATGAGAAGTGACGAGGATTTGTGCAAGACTACAAAGTGTTTTGAGATCACACAGCAGTTATTGTTGGTAAATCAATGGTTCAGAGGTTTTCTTGAGAGAGGGAGACCAACCGGAACGGCTTGCCAAGCGAAAGGAAACTATTTTAAGCTCCGGCACTCCAGGAGTAAATGTACTGTTCACTTTCTTCTGAGACATAAACGGGCAGCTCACAGCTGAGGCAGTTCCACTGCTTGTATGGAAATACGGTGCGTGGAGTTAACTGAAAGTTCCAGATGGAAAAATGGAAACTACAAAGTTGAGGTGCATTCAGTCAACAAACATCTTCTGTGACGCTTGATCCTGTTCAGGGTGGCGGATTCAGGAGCCAATCAAGGCTAGCTATGGGCGAGGGCAGCTACGCTGGCCTCATCACGTGGACTCTGCACCACAACAAAAACTTTTAATCTGAAGGTTATTATGGCACTATTCCATTCAAGGTGAACTTGGACTGCAAGTGACCCCTGAACTAAAATGTGTTTGACACCCCTGATTTAAAGGGATAGATTAACTAGTGAAACAATTAGTGACCCAAGAAAATCAGTGAAGATGAAAAACAAATATTTCAATGTGATTATTTCAAGTGGATTGGAAATGTATATATATATATATATATATATATATATTTGCCTAAGGAAGTGTGGGGTTCTTAATTTTCGCAGTTTAAATAGCAGGTTTGTTATTTCGGCAAAAATTCAACGTTAAATAGAAGAGTTTATCTCTGAAATGAGCCATTAAAGTGCAGAGTTATTTTCCACAGTTATTACCTTCAGGAATATAGACAGATCATTTCTGCCTAATGGGACACGGCGGCTCAGTTTAATTTGATGCTCTCCTCTGACTATAGAGCCTTCATGCACGCGCGCGTGTGTGTGTGTGTGTGTGTGTGTGTGTGTGTAGTGCATTGATGAGTGTCTAATGGAACATGCAACACAGTGTAATTTGATGCACTCCTGAAAGAAGCTCGAGCTTCACCATGTCGTGTGTGTGTGGTTAAAGGGTTGTTACAACCTGATTGGTAACATACCTGCGCCTTTTTTAAAGCTACGGTGAATAATGTGTGTAAAGAAATGTCATGGACAATATGTGTGAAGCTGCTACGTTGACAAAATATGACAAACTGGCTGTTTGTGCAACTTCTGATGTTTTTTTAGGTTTTATTTTTGATTTTGTTGCCATTAAGTTATTGGGGATTTTGCACAAATTGAGTGATTATGCCCCTTTTCAAAGACAGCTTTGAGTTTGAGGCTCTGTTCAATTTTCAGTTGAAACTACCTTTTAAAAATGATGTCAGTTTCCAAGGAAACAGAAATAAATGCTGAAAATAATGTAGTTAGCATGCCAGGCCACCAGTTGGTGCTGTTCTTTGTTTTTGTAATGAAACAAAACAAAGTGCGCAGTGAACAATACACTATGAATGTTAACAATGGAGGCACAAGGACATTCTAGTGGACAGACGACCAAGTTGGACCGTTATTAAGGTGAATCTCAACTATTAAACTAATAGTTTGTTTTCTACGTTTTCCTGGAGACGGAGTCATAGTGCTTGTGAAAGGTTCCCCTTGGAAGCCATTTTCAAAAAGTGCCGTTTTTTTCCCCCCCTTTGCTCTTGGAAACAGAATTGAACAATTTAAAAAAGTTGCGTTTTCTCATTACCATGGAGACAGAGTCAGACCCATGGAAGCCATTGTCAGACTGTGTTTCCAGTGGCCCTGAACAGCGTCGTCATGGAAACGGATCCCCAAAGCATCATGGCTTCCAGTTTTTAATTGAAAATGCTGTCATGTAAAAACATTTGCACTGCAGCTCCGTCAGTCTTGCTGTGTCAGGAAGCTTGTGCCTCCAAGCTAACGTCAGCTTTTAGCCTGGAGGAGTTCTAACGTCACACTCCTGGTCAGGAGACCCCGCGGAGGCGTCACTTCCTCTCCAGGTGTGTCAGACTCTCCAGGTGAATCAGTTTAACTGACGCGGCAGTTTGTGAGCATTGTGACTGGAGGGCCTGCGTCGTTTATTCACCAGTCACTGGAGCTTACAGCTCTGACTCTTCACCTCCATGCGTCCTCCAATGAGTCAGCAGATATGCAAACTACCAGAAGGAACTTATTTCAGCAATCGATATATAAGAAAGACTTGAATAAGTGATGTTTTGCAATCCAGCTGAAAATTATAGTGAAAAGCAGTTTGATGCCACATTGTAGCCTTGCTTTACCTTCTCCACTAATTAAGTGGAGCAATGAAGTGGCTCTCTCTCTCTCTCTCTCTCTATATATATATATATATATATATATATATATATATATATATATATATATATATATATATATATATATGTGTGTGTGTGTTCTGAACATATCTGAAAGAAACTCGAAATTCAAAAATATATACTATATAGGACAGTTCAAGTGTATTGAAATACAAACACTAATGTTTTTTGATAACTAAGTAATTTCAACTGGTTATAATTTTTTTTTTCCATCCCACCAACGCAAATCAATTCGAATAAATCTGTGTGACGTGCTCCATCATTCACCGCAGCTCTTCAGCCGGTGGCACAAGTAGTTGTAGTTTAATCACATCCACAACTGACCACATCACCACTGCCGTTATTCGGAATAAATAGCTATAAATTATTCTGAAAACAGGGAGGTGCCCGTTTTCACAATCCCACAGTTGATTTAACGTCAGTGGATGCATTATGGATAAATCCAGCAGTCCTTCCTTCGTGGCTGTATTTCAGAGAAGAAGGCCTTCTTTGTAGCACTAATGAGGTTTTGAGGGAAACTGGATGAGTCCCACTATTTGTTCAGCTCTGTGAATGTAAACATTGGTGTTTACGGTTGTTTATTTGTTTTCCCCTTTGCCAGGTAACGGTGAACAGGGGAAGCCTTTTCCCCTGACGGAAAACGACCGTGTGGATCAGGCTTATCGGGAAAACGGCTTCAACATTTACGTCAGCGACCGGATCTCCTTGAACCGCTCGCTCCCCGACATCCGTCATGAAAAGTGAGTTGGGGGGTTTTTTTGGTGTAAGAGGATGTTTGTGGCGAAAAGACTTTCTATGCACACTTTGGTCATTCTGACACAGCAATGTTCTAAAAAAAAAAATTTCTGTTTACACGGAAAAGGCAGAAACACTGAAACCGATGTAGTAAGCCTGCCAGGCCACAAGTTGGTAGTAGTGATTAAATAAATGAGCATTTTCATTCTCTGTTTCCACAGAGACAGAATGTTGACAAAAAGTTACGTTTTTTCCCCCATTCCCTCTAACATAAGGTCAGAGTGTTTTTAAAAAGTTGCATTGTCAGTTGTTTTTACGAGCAAATTCATCTCCTTGGGAGCAAATTGTGTTTTCAGTGGCATTGTCACGCTTAAAATGCTCAGAAGGTTTTTGTATTTTCATTTATAATCGTTGTTGTGTAAACCGCGTTCCAGCACCAGCTCGGGTTAAGTTAGATAAAGTGTCTATTAAAAAGGAAAACTTAATCCAAATTACCAGTTGACATGACTTTTCATTTTGTTGAAATTGAACATTGTTGGGGTGTTTTTCTGTCTTTGGATCAACTTCCAAAACTGCAGGCATTTTTTTTTTCAAATGCAGCCTGGATTAAAAGTTGTTTACTTTTACCAAATTTACCACAACCGACCAGTCAAAAGGACTTCAATTGAAGTTCTGTGGTAAAGTGTTGTGTGTTGAAAAGACTTTTTCGATAAAAATATTTGTAAGTTGGCAGAATGCCTCCAGGTTTGATGGGAGCGGCAGGTCGCGGAGCGGTTGTGTTGTGGGGTGTTTGTGTGGGATTAACCCACGGAGCCACGCTGCAATGGAAAATAGCGAAAGAAGTCAAACTTCTCAACCCTAACCTGTCCAAACTTCCTGTGGACCCCTTCAATCTCTGAATGAAATTGTGAAATGCCTTTAATCACAGCTTTTCTTGTGCTTGACAAGAACTTCCCTGTGACTCTTGACCCTGCCTTGGTTCTCATGCAGAAAGCAGCTTTGAACCTCTGCCTTCCGCCCGGCTCCCCAGCAGGACGGCTTCGCTTTTATCTGTGTTTATAAAAGCAGCTGTTCCTTGACCCAACATCTTTTGAGCGACTTGTGTGTAATGGCGGGTGGTTCGGAATAAAAGCACCGTCTCCCAACGCCCAGCCAAGGAAAGACTCTGTACTTTACAGGAGAGGGAATGAAGTGCAGTGGCTGTTAAACATATGCAGGTTACATTTCTCACCAAGTCTTCGTCACGTCTCAGGTCTGGTTTTCCACATTGACTTTAAAACGTCTTCATCAGTTTAACATGGCCAAACTTACTGTCAGTGAACTTATGAATGATAGAAGGTGATTTCAGAGATGATAAAAATAGCACATCATTTCTTTTCTGTAATTTCTTTTTGCCTTCAAAACTTTATTTTACAATTTGACCTTAATTGATAAGTTGACATTGTGAACATATTTATTTGATGTAAAGCAGCCAGTATATCAGAGCAGCATTCATTTTTAATGCATATTAATGGTTAAACTGTTGGAGGTCAAATTTAAAAGGGCTTTAGTGTAAAGTGTCATCACTCTTTCACTCACAAACATCAAACTCTGCGAAGAATTTAGCATCTGGTGTTTATGCAAGCCATTAACAACTCGACAAAGATTCTCAGCGGGGAGAATGACAGTCAAGCTCCCTCACTGAGGCTTCCTTCACATGACAACATTGAAAACGGAAAACTTTCATTGTGTTTTAAGTGCCTGTTTACACAATGATACTCGCAGCCACTGTAAATGGAACTTTTTGAAAAACAATCCGACTCCATCTCCATGGAAACTGGACAATTCTACTTTTCAGAACATTTTTTTTTTTCTTAAAACTAAATTTTTATTTGTCATGTACACATAAAACACCAACTTATATAGCACCTTTAAGAACTGTTGTTCACCAAGTACTTTCACAGTAAAAACACACAAACGTAAAAAAAAAACAACAACATTGAGACATGAGGAGACAAACAATCAATAAATTGAAAGACCAAAATTACAGATGACACCAAAGAAGGCTGAAGAGACAGAACATGTATACAATAAACTGGGCATCAATTTGAGTGAAAATAAATGAATGGAACATAAAGACATAAGAACAAGTCTATGAAAGTGTTTTTAAAAGTGATTTAAAAGATGTGTAAGTCTGGCAGTGAATGGGCTTCACTTATATAGCACTTTTCAACTCTTAACCACATTCACACACCAATGAATGTGTGTGAACTTGCGACCATGCAAGGCGCTGTCACTCCAATGGGAGAAATCTGGGGTTCCGTATGTCTTGCACGGACATTTAGGCACGTGGACCGGTGGAGACGGGTATTGAACCTGCAACCTTTCGATTGGGAGACGACCGCTTTGTCAACCGAGTCTTGCTGCCGTAAAATGCATCTCCTGTCCTCCAGGATCTATGAACATGAACACATTTCACTAGAGGCAAAAGATGTTGAATACAAAAGTAAAACACAGACGAGAGGAAAAAAAAAAACATAAACAGATAAAACCATAGCACAGAGTTTTTAACAGTCTTAATCACAGTAACCATTTGATGTCTCAAAGTCTTCTCCAAGTAAGTCAGTCTAAATCCAAAATAATTCTCTTCAACCCCCCCAACCCACACAATCGTCTGTCTGTCAACACCTCGGTCTATTCTACAATGTAATGTAAGTTGTATTCCTACAATGTAAAGCCCGTTGCCAGAAATCTTGGAGTTTTATTCCATTCTGACCTCAGAATGGAATAAAAACATCAAAAAGGTTATCCAGTCCTGTTTCCTCCAAATCTGACTGAACAAAACGTTTTCCTTCTCTCATCTTCACCCGCCTCGACCAGCAACTCCCTCCTATCTGGTGTCAATCAAAAAAACTCCTCCATCGCCTCCAACTGGTCCAAAACACAGCAGCGAGGCTTCGTACTGTCTTAACAGGCGACAACACATCACACCTGTCCTGGCTTCCCCCCACTGGCTCCCTTTCCGTTTCAGAATTGATTTCAAGTTTTTGCTGATTACTTTTAAAGCTCTTCATGGTCTGGCCCCCAGTTATATTACTGACCTGCTGACCCAGTACAAGCCTGCTCACAGCCTTAGATCCTCCGGTGGATTCCTTCTGGTCATCCCACACTAAGAACTTAAATCTAAGGGTGACCGCGCTTCTCCACCAGGGCGGCGCCCCTCCACTTTGGAACGACCTTCAGGAGGAGATAAGGCTCGCAGAATCAGTGTCTTATTTTCGATTTCTTCTAAAAAACCCATTTCTATAGACTCACTTTTAATTGAAGCCTCCCTTTTGTTTTACTTGTTTTTATTCCATTGATCTATTTTGAACAAAATGTACGCCCCTTTTATCTTTTATATGCTCTCTCTTTTTAGCCGCCGAGGCCTGTGGTGTTTTGTTGCCAATCATTTTTGACTGTCACTTCCGTCTGTTTAATAATTGCTTTTCTCCTCTGCCTCGACTGACTTTTTTGTTTGTATTTTTACTGTAAAGCAGTCATTTATTGTTCTGCACCTTCATTAAAAGAGGCCCCTTTTTAAGCTGCAGGCAGATTTTCTAGCTGTTTAGTTCAACCTGAAAGGTGTCAAATGCTGAGAAACCCTGTCGTGCTGTTTTCACATTCCAGGAAAAGGGAGTCTAATCTGACCTCCATCACTACCCGAGAAGGTCACGTCATTAAGGAAGTTACTTCTTATAAACACCTTCGAATCATAATTGAGGAGTCCCTCTTGTTTAAACCTCACATTGAGCAGCTTGTGAGAAAGCTTAAATTGAAATTGGGTTTATACTTCAGAGAGAGATCGTGCTTCTCTTTCAAGACTAAAACGTGCCTGGTTGAAGCTACTTTCAGGTCCATGTTGGACGACATTGACATTGTATATATGCTTCTTCTCAGTGTATTCACTCACTGAACACAGTTGACCATGGAGCACTGAGATTTATTCCAGGCTGCAAAGCTCTCAAACGCCATTGTTCCCTGTACGCAGGCGTTGGATGGCGGCTCTCTCTTTACACAGACACATTCACTGGCTTGGTTTTATCTCTGAGGCAATTCTTGGTTTTTCTGCCTCTATACCTTTGCAGTGATGTGACCCAGAAACCCAGAAATAGCTACAGTCTGTGGTCCAAAGACTCGTTTTTACTCACGGTTACGACTGTCCGTATGGAACAGGGCAGAAAAGCCTTCATGTGTTCTGCTCCATGTTCATAGAATGTTTTACAGAAAGACTTTAAACTCACAGAGCTGCTCTCACTGGGAGAGTTTAGGGCCCTTTTACTGCACCTGGAAACCAAAAAATCATCTTGCTCACATTTAAACTAACTAATTTTCAACTATTTGATGACTTTTAGAGTTTTATCTTTCATATGCTCTCACTCTGTGACTGTACTTTTTATTGTGTTTCATGTACTTGTCTTTTTGCTATTTATTTGTTTCAATAACATTTTAATATTATTGACACCTCAAATGTATTTTCTGTACTGCTGCCAGGACACACTTGTAAAAGAGAATGTTTGTCTAAATGTGGTTCTCCTGAATAAATAAAGGCTAATAAAAATTTTTTTTTAATATGCAAATGACATGCTGAAACGCTGTGACTGTGCGTGCACACCGCAGTCAAGGTTACAACTGTCCATAGAAATGTCTGTGTTCTCCCCTTGTTTATGTTTAGAGCCTATTATTCTCTGCCGCATGTGTGTGTGGTTTCGTTACAAAAAAAAAAATAGCGCCTGGCACACGAACAACATAGTTTTCAGAGTTTCGGCAGCTTCCGTGGAAACAGACATCATTTTCAAAACGTTTCCGTGTGAGCGGAACATTTTGCTTAAAAAGAAGAAAACCTACAAACAATGCCCTTTTCACTTGAAATGTTGTCACACCAATGTGTCCTTGGGGAGATGTCCAGTCTGGCGCTCACATAATGATTTGTAATCAAACCCACATTCGCATGGAGAGATTAAAAAAACCGTAGCAGGTAAATGTCACTTGGCAGCTGCGCTAATCAGATTCTTGCTTTAATGTCACTCTAATTGAATTAATGGCCTGTTGTAAATGGAGAAATATGGGTTGGGAGTGATGCTTCGCTCCTTCCTCCCACCGGCTGCCGCCACTCATCATCCTCCCGTGACCAATCAGATGGAGACACACCTGCACGCCGCCTGACCCCCTCCGCCCCGTCTGCCCCGCGGGCGCCGCCCGCCTGGCGCTGATTGGCATGTTGTCGGTGCCTCCGAGGCAGCCGGCCTCAGACCTGCGGCTGACACATTCGATTTCTGCACACTGACAAGATTTAATTGAAGCACACACTTTCTCCCACCCCCGTGGGACCGCACCGGGTTTGTTAGGATTCAGCGGCCGCCCGTGTGTGTCGATCACCGCCCGCCACTCTCCCGGAGTTCATATTTGAATGAATAACACGCAGGCCGATGTTCAACACAGACATTGATCGACTGCTTGCTGCACACTTTGCGTGTCCCTCCATCAGCATGAAAACACAACCCCCCCCCCCCCCCCGGTGATTAACGCCTCTGCAGGGGTCCCCTCTGGTCGCTGTGATGATAATGCACCAGGCGGAGGCTGTAACCCGTCAGAGGAGCACATGTGAGCGGCTGTTAACTGCTGGATGTGCGGAACGTAATGAAATTACAGGTGTGTGTGAAGCAGGGGGAGAAAGTCGGAGGCATTGCCCACATGAGCAGTAAGCTCCACGTGCAGGAGAACGTCTGAAGGTCTCCGTATTGTGAAACATTGCGCCGTTGCAATCTAACCTAATTTGTTTATTTTCTGGCGAATTACCATATCATTTTATTACTTTTATGTAATGTATTCTATTTACACAGTAATTTTCAACAAGCTCATCAAAGCAGAATCCATTACAGCCCATAAAAATTCCACATCCTCCTTTCTAGTTTACATTACCATACACTTGCTTTGCATTTTGTCTGTTGCTCTATTTCAATTTCTGCTGGTGAAGACAAAGGATTTTATGTTGCACCTTAGGACTGGTTTACACAACAACGCTTCAAGTGACAACTCAATATGGAGAGCCATCTGAGCATTTATCAGACATCCTTGGTTCTACCTTAAGCTCTTTGTCCTCACGAGTAAGACAATTCAGTGGACCAGTTGATTGACTCGTAATGGTTTTTCCACTGCGAGTGCCATTTTTGGCGTACCAGTACGAAATCAAGCCTTACGAGTAAACTGGGTGCCGAGTGGTGAACATCTCACTTTCATCTTGGACTATAAGAAAAACAACAAATGATACAATCTTTATCTATATTTGTTGTTCTTGTGTTTGTGTGCAGCTGTAAACAGAGGCTGTACGTGGAGAAGCTTCCCAACACCAGCGTCATCATCCCGTTCCACAACGAGGGCTGGTCGTCTCTGCTGAGGACCGTGCACAGCGTGCTCAACCGGTCTCCTCCACAGCTCATCGCCGAGATCATCCTGGTGGACGACTTCAGCGACAAAGGTACAGAGCGCACATTGCCAGAGATCCATTAAAAACACTGACTGATCCTAAGGTCTCCAGCCCCAACAAATGAATTTCAATGAAGTTGATTTCTTGAGAAATTAGTTCGGCGGGAAATGAGCTCAGCAGCTCTGCAGTTCAGCGAGCGTGTGGATTATGCTCTTATACAAACATGGTGATGGTGGATTAGAGTCAGACAGCAGGATTTTAGAGTACAATGCTTCTAAGTGCTTCCGCGAGCAGAGCACACGAAGTGTTGACATTTTACTCGACGGGATTTTGCAGCACGGTGCCGTCGTCGTCACTGTCGGCTTACGGCATTGAACCTGCAGGCTTGACGGGGTGTTTACAGTCTGCATGTTCTTCTTGTACCTGAGGAGTGTGTTTCTACACACAATCCAAAGGCATGCTGTTTGGCTTCAGTTTGTGCAGAGCAGATGATGTAGGACGCGTGTGTCAAACATGAGGCCCCGTGGGCCAAAACCGGCCTGCAAGAAGCTCCAATCTGACCAAAGCACCAAGAAAATGGTCAAAATTTCAAAGAAAATTGTGTTTTTTTTAACACATTTCTTAAGAGCAGCGCATACAACACAGCACTGAGTCCCGAGATGAGATATCATGATGATATCATGATGCTGCTATTAAAGTTAACAACCTTGCATTCGCCTCAAAACCACAAAGTCAGGGAGAGTTTGTTAAATGATGATCCATAATGAAGGAGACATTTTTTTTTCGTTGGACATTTCACTGTATTTTGCACTTCTACAATTGGCTTTATGTTGAGAGTAAATATTCAGTTGTAATTGTTTGGCTTTGTGAATATATAGACTTTTTCATCACGCATTCTTGTGCCAGCTTCTGTTGAAGCATTTGGCGCGGCACAGAGCACAAGGGGAAGCACAGAATTGATCCACTGCATCATAGGGCATGTTAAGAAAATTTATTGGAGAAGCCTTTAAATACTAAAGTGAATAGTACACGCCGCCAATTGGCAGAGCAAAAATATTCTGTCCATAACGTTTTGTACACCTCCGATACTATAGACAACACAGTGCAGGAAGATAGCTTTTAACTCGCCACTACAGTCTGCTGGTTTGCACTCAAAGCTAAATTAGATTCAGCTAATCTTGTTCCAAATTGCTCAGAAGATAAACAATACCAATGAGCCTCATGTGTTTCTGACAGATCTTGTTACCCCCACTAGCTTTATGCCAAGGAACTACTTTGGGGGTCAGACAACCTCGATGCAGAACTTCCAGGGTGAAGGGACTGCGTAGACGCTACGCACTACCCCGTGGGTACTGTCCACCCGGTAGTACAGAGGCTTTAAGGCGACACGTAATCATAACATTGGGTTTTGTTCAAGATCTCCAATTTCTGTACCGCTCACATGACGGTACTACAATACCTTAGTTGCAGTATTATACGAAAATAGTCAAATAAACATGATATGACCTGAATTCGTAGTAGAATATAGGAATTTACTGTGTCTGAGTCACGGTAACAGAGCAGATGAATCATGTTCTTAAAAATAAAGGATTGAATCACTTCTTCGAACGCCAAACTGGAGTCTTTGTTGGTGGATGGAGAAGGCAGCCGACGTTTCTCTACCGAGACAAGCTGCAGCAGGAAGGTATTTAGACTTCTTCATGATGTTTTTGGTAAATCTTTGCAAACGGAGCTGCTGTTATGTGCACCACACAGTGTGGATTTCTATGTCTGCTGGGTTTCTGTGTATGTGTGTGTGTGTGTGTGTGTACACACACATCTGTGGGCTGGTTCTACCCCCCCCCCTCATCTTTTCATGACGCCTTTTCAGAAGTGTTTAACTTCTTGTTAATTAGTGCTTTCTGTCACAGTCCGCCGTTGAAGGATGTGTTTACGTCTTGTCACCACAGTAATGAGATGTTCCGCCGCCTCGGATCCGTTCAGAGGTTAACACCCATCAAAGCTCCGCGAGACAAACTCCTTCACCCCGCTGCTGCAGGAACGCTGCTGCAAGTTGTGCTTCAGTCACTGTGGGCACTTTAAGAAATACTTTATACTTCTTGAAAAATGTATTGTGTACATGTTGAGCTGACTTTTAAAAAAAAATCTGTTCACAATCACGTAATGTACATTTTAACCAAAGAACAAAGCATTTGACTTAATCAAGCAGCACATCTGTGACTCTGTTGTGAGTCTCTGAAAATGCAACATTTTTTGAAAACCATGGTAAATAGTTGTTCTGCACATGCTCAGTTGATGGACAACAATGTGGTGAAGCCACTACTCTTCCTAATCTGTACTACTCTCCCACGAAATCACCATTCAAAATACAATCCTAATTGCTTCTTTATTCAATTCAATTCAACTTTATTATATAGCACCAAATGCAACACTGTCATTCTGAGGTACTTTTAGCATCAAACCAAACAATCCTCCATTTAATTTGACAAGCAAAGACCAAAAGACAGATATCTTTGATCCCGCTCCTCGACAGCCACATGTCAATACGAATGGGGACTAAAGATCAGCTGAGATGTGTAGAAATAGCCTTCAACCTGGGATGGCTCCTCCCCCGCTGTCATCAGGATTGATGGGGAAACATTAAAGCAGCAGCAGGAGAGGGTCTTTAACCTCCACAGACCGTCTGCTCTCGTGTTCCCTCTAACCACTAGTGTCATGTGAGAAGAAATTGCTTCTGCCTGTAATTAAAAACTCAGAAGACACGGGGACAAAGTGTACCTCAATCGGCGATTCAGTCCAGGAGAATCAGAGCTGCACGAATCAATGAGCAGCTTTGAGCCTTCGCATCGTAAATCAGGCATCAAACGAGCCTCGTGAAAGAACGTGAGAAATGTCATTCAGATGTACAAGTTGGCGTTTAATTTCTGCTCAGCGCGTTCATTTGGCAAGACGAGACGCTGTCTTCTGTGGAAGGCAAATGAATGGATGAGTGCAGCATCAATAAGGCCTGTGTGTCTGAAGCTGTGCATTAATGTTGTCGTATTCAATAACGTGAGGAAAACAATTAGGGATGCTGATACCAGTCTCAAGTAATGAGTCTGCATGGAGTACTCTGAAAAAGATCACTGATACAACCTGGTGAAATGAGACTTAATGGCATTTAATAAGTACTGTATTTTCCACACTATAAGGCACTGGATTATAAGGCACACCTACATTGATTGACATAATTTACAACTTTGTTCATATATAAGGCACACTGCATTATAAGGCACATGGAATAAACCAGTGGTCAGCAACATTTATAGCTCAAAGCCATTAGGTTATATTTTCCACTGATTCTAACACCCAGAGAGGTGCACGCACTTTATTTTGATAGTCCTACCTGCAGCCTATGCCAGGACGACACTACACACAAAACCTTCTTCACTGCTGGTTGACAACTTACAACTACCGGTAATAAACTAAACTACATGAACTAAGCAACAAAAACACAACACAACACAATTATTACCGACACCACAAACCAAATAGAACCCCCAATAATTGCATTTAAAACACCACAAACATAAACTCCCATAATTCATTGCAGCTATCGGCTGCACTGAGGAGCTCAGGATGCAAGGCATGATGGGAATTCATGTTTTGTGTTGTTGGAGGTTATTGTGGGTCGTTGTTGGGCTTGGTGTTGTGTTGATTGTGTTTATGTGTTTTTGTTCCCCAGTTTAGGGAGTAATTATTTCATCTAGTTTATTTTGGTTTGTTAGAATGTTGGTGTGCAACCATGAGTGATGAATTTGTTGTGTGGAGTGTCGTCCGCTCTGAAGATCCCGTTGTGAAGTTAGAGTTGTCAAAATAAAAGCTTCTGGTTGTTCAGCTGTCAAATAGCAGCCTTGAGTAGAGCAATTCTTCCATATACAAGGCGCACTGGGTTATAAGGTGCACTGGCAGCTTTTGAGAAAATTTGAGGTATAAAGGTGCGCCTTGTAGTGTGGAAAATACGGTAGTTGTATCTGTACTCGGCATCGGCAAGTTGCTTAAGCTTAGTACTCGTACTTGTCCCTTAAAAAAGTAGTATCGGTGCATCCCTAACAAAAAGTGTACGATGCCACAAAGCAAACATAGTAACAAAAACAACTTGAAGGGAAAACTACCGTAGAAACCACCATCACAAGTTGAGAGATGGCGCTCTCGGATGGGGAAAGTGAGACTCCCACACGTTTCTCTTTGTTGAGAGTGGAAATGAAAGACGATGATTGCACTTGAGCAGCTTGAGATTTAATTCCCATTCATAAAACAGATTCAATCTCCATGAGTCATTAACGGCCCGACGCAGCCTGACAAAAGGCGTAACACACACACACACACACTGCTGACGCCGACTCTTGCTAAACAGCCACACAGCCTCCAGTCTTACTAACTAATGCCCTCCATAACACTTCATTATGCACCAGAAATTGCTTGTAACTGTTAACCTGAGGCAAATTACGGTTTTTCTTCTCTTTCATTTTTTTTCTTTTCTGATGTTGCAAAGTTTGCCTGTAAGGTAAACTCATTGAGATTACACGTGTTGTAATTATAGAAATAACCTCGATCCCTGAGGTTTTCCGGGCTCCTTCACTTCATGTCGAATCTTTCACATACACACGATTATTTTTAATGGTCTTTTTACAAAACGAGATTTGACTTTGAATTGAATTTGGATTCAGAACGTATTGTTCTCTGCTGCATGTGTGTCTGTGGTTTCCATACAAAAACAAAGAACAGCACCTGCTACTGGTCCAACATTGCTGTCTGTGTTTCAGCCGTTTCTGTGGAAACAGTGGAAACCCAGTTCCGTGTAAACGCAAAACTTTTCTGAAACAAAAGTGATGCGTTTTTGCCTTGAAATGTGTAAACAGAGCCTGATTTATAAAGTTGTATAAATCTCTTCGTTCAAAATGAGATTTGAAGGTTACAACACTCGATATGAGTGATAGAAATAGCGAAATAGAAAAAGGGCCGACCACATCATTTTGAGCTGATCATCCACACAGCGCAGCGTTTGAGGAGCCTGAAAATGGTGTCATTTTGAAGACTGGCTCAAATAAGGAGGAATTTGAAAATGGCTTTGAGGTGTAGATGGGTAAGGTGCACATGAGCTGAAAACGATGATGTCATCGCTCCACCTCTGCCCGATAACCCCGCGACCCTATCTCACTTAACAACCAAACAAATAGTGGCTGCCTGCTCCAGAGTTACTGATGCTCCTTGCTTTAATGAGGCCAAATATTAGATCTGTGGCAGCATCACAGCGTCACCTATTGGCCTGGCGTATGTACTACTTCATTTTGAGTTTTTTTTTTATTTCTGGGTGTCGCTTGGACGCAGATGTTTCCTGTGTAGAAGGAAAACGACGGGGGAGTGAAAAGGCTGTTAAAGCAGAGTCAGAGTGTTTTCAAAACGTTGTGATGGATCTCCAGAACATAACAGGTGCTTTAGGTTTTCATTGAAAATATTGTCGCACAAACTGGGTATATTTAGAAACTAATTCTTTCAACTGATGTCCATGTAACTTTTCAAACTCTAAAACCAGTCTCATCGGACTCACTTTTCATAGCACTAAGCCGTACACGTCACCCATGCTTGTAGTAGTTGAGCTTGCGGCCGAGTCGCTGTGTGAAGCGGAACGCCGCTGGTCAGTCGCCGCCCGGCCAGAGCCGTCGGCTCCACTCTGACATTACAGTCGGCCTGTTTCACTACAGTGCTTTTCACATCCCCTCAGCTCATATTCATGAGATTTAATGAAATTCTGCAATTCAAAGCTTTCCTATCGGAAATATTTAATATAACCTTTCTTTCTGTCGCTTTTTTATTGCTTTCTTTCTGTTTTTAAAATCTTCTTTTAACCTCGACCCTGGCCATAGCTCTAATAAAATATAATCTTCAGTCTCGTTTCTGATTTATTCTAATGTGATTATTTTGTCATTCTCCGCCGCACTGATTAAAGCCATAAAGGGTCTCCCGCAGCTTTCCCTCTGCTCTGTGAAGACCGTCACGCTGAGTAAACGGCTGAATACGTCTCTTGCAGTTCGGTATTTGCGCTTGAGTGTGAGCGATGAATGCTGCCGGCGGAGCTCAAGTCATTTCACAGATTTGTGGCCACGCAGAGCGGAGAAAGTAGCTGCAAGTCGTCACCGACGGAAAGAGAAAAAGAACCGAAATCTGGGGGAGAAATGAATCTGTGTGAGCAGACACGAAGAAGGAGTTTTTGTAATCTTGTGTGCAGATGAAACAGTGTGAGGAGAAGCTTTTATTCCATCTTTTTTTTGGCGGGGGGGGGGGGGGGGGCGTCAGCACTGAGACTCATGTTGCCATACACAACCACTAATTTTAATCTCAGTTCAGTGATTTAAAGCTGTGATTACTTACTTTGGATCCTTTTAAAGATGGTGGACACTAGAAATGACCAGTCGGTCCTGATTGTGTGCAGTTGATGATGGTTGTGGCTTTTTGTGCAACATGTGACACGGGAGCAGAGCTCAGATTGACGAAACTGCAAACATCCGATCTCGATCGTGTCGCAGCCAGACTGACAGGATTTATTCAAATATTTTAGCTGCAAAATGGGTGAAAAGGGTACAGAGAGTTAGTGCTTCTGCTCCTTCATCCAGAAAAACTTCTTTACCTTAATATTACTGTATTTTTGAATCTTGTCTGTGATTGGACAGCGTCTCTGTGAACATCCCGTGAATACATGGTGAATGGTGAGGCGCCGTTTACATGGCAGGTTTTTTTTTTTCCCCATTTTCATTTCAGAAAATCTTTGCTTCTTCACAGCAACATTGATTTTGAAAACACTACAGTGAATATGCCAGGCCACAACTTGGAGCAGTTTTTGTAATGAAATCACACACATGCGCGCAGAGAAGAATACACCAAAATTGGTATTTTACATAACTTATTATCGGTCGCTTCTTTTAACTTTTTACATTACTGCACTATGTCCTTGGGTGTGTGTGAGCGGGTCTGTGTGAGAGCTGAATGTGTGTGTGAATGTTTAGGTTATTCCGTATATATGGTGTGTCTGCTGAGATGAATGCAATGCTGAATGTGAGAATGGCTGCTGTGTTTATTGTATGTCTACTGTGTGTTTTTAGCTACACCGTCATTTCGTTGTGCAATTTGTTGTACAATGACAATAAAAGCTTCTAATCTAATTCTAATCTAATCTAATCTATAAACATTAACAGTGGGAGGATCTGGACGGGGAGTCATGACACTCTGGAGGAAACATTGTTCTTATTGTACATCTACTGAGCATGTGCAGAACTACTTGTTACTTCGGCCCTGGTGTGCATGCAGAGAAGTAATATTTCAAAAAAGTTGCATTTTCAGTGACCCGGAGCACCGTTGTTGTGTAAGCGAACCCCAGAAACAATGAAAGTTTTCTGTTTCCGCTTGAATAGCAACATTCATGCGATATTATATATTTCTTCACAACTATTGATGAGATCTCGAAGGCATAAAAGTTTTGAGTGCAGGATGTAAACACATATCAGTTGTGTTTTCCATCAACCTTATTTGACTTTTACAGGATAAAAAATGACAGTTGGCCACATTCACACCATTAAAACGGGCTCTCGTGACCAGTCACGAGTCTCCCGGTACATAAACAGCACCGACCCAGCAAGTCGAGGCGGAAAACTTTGTTTGGGTTCCTGACAGGATTTAATGGTGTGGGGGGGGGAAGGTATTATCCATTCATCTCACACAGAGGTGTCACCGTGGGGTTTCAAAGAGGCCAGCTGAGTTGCCAAGAAGTCGGTTTGCTATTGTGGTGAATCTAGTCACGACTTTCCTCTGAAAGCTGCGGAGCCACGGGGTATTCATAATGTGGAAATAACATTACAAAAAAAAAAAAAAAAACCCTGTGCTTAGCTTCTATAGTTTATTTCTTTCTTATTGTACTCTGCTACTAGCTCACACTCAGACACACACTGTGCCCCTGCATGCTGGAAAGAATCAGATAACGGTTGTCAGAATAGAAAATACCTTTTCAAAAATCTATTCCAGTGTTCCAGCTAAGGAAGTTCTGCCGTTGTTGGCAGAAGTACTCACATCCGTTACTTCAGGGGAAGTACAGAAACATGACTCTGATCAGTTTAATGTATCGTTTCACCCAAGTGAAAGTACAAATTCTGAAATGTAATCAAGTATTTTTTTTTTTTTTACTTTATTCATACACAAATAACATACATGGGTTTACATCAGTTAGAGGGGGGGTGCTCTAGAATCTGGATGTTAGAGGAGGAAGATGCATCAGTTATTTGTAACTGTCAGCCTCACTTCACTTGTTTCTTGTTCCTAAGTCTCATTTCAATACTTGCAAGTGGAAAACTTTAACCCCCTGGACTTTTGCACATACAAATATAAATGAATGGGATTGTGTTCAATTTGTGTTGCTTTTGTTTAATGTTAAATAAATGACATGAGTTATGTCTTAAAATTGCCTATATATGTATAATTCTCACTGGATTTAGTCCCACTGTCTTACAATGTCCTGTGTTACTTGCAACAAAAGAAAAAAATAGGTTTTCAAAGAAAATGAGGCAATATACTTGTTTTTATTCATACCACACCTTCAGTCATTTAAAAACAGATTAATCACAAATAGTTTTTTAAAATAATTATTCCTCTCTCATAACAAGCTTTTCATCTAAACCAGGCAAACATTGTTGGTAATTACCCTGAAATAAGTGATGGTATGTACTGAAGGGATTTCAGATGCTGTAGTGGACTGATCATGGAGTTGCTTCAGTGGAAAGTGCAACTGTTGTGCACTGATTCTTTGGCCTCAGTGATTTGTAAAAAAAAAACCATTTGTTTTATGCTCGCTGGAGGGACTCGAAACACAAATCTCATGTCCTGTGGTTCTGGTTGTCTGTCCTGTAAATACTCCCTTTTGTCAATAGCATAGATTTTATGGAGAATGAAAACGCTTGTCATGTAATCGCAGCCGGAAACAAAGGGGGTATTTAATTTTGCGAGGGTGGGGGGGGGGCACTCTGGCTTGCTGCTCCATCAGCGACTGCCTGTGATGGAAACCTGCCATCGGCAGATTGATCATGCAATTACTTCCCCACTTTCTGCTCCCTGGGGAATCGGTTGAGAAAATGGCTGCCGTACTTCATTTCAAAGAAGGAGCGACTTCGGCTCGGTTCCTATGCAGAACGACTTTTGATGTGTTTTCAGTCTGAAGTTCAAGGCTTTCAGTCAGTATGGCGAGGGACGCAGCAATGCCGCTTTTTTTAAAGCACGAGTATGAGTACTAACCTTTAGTTACTTGCTGATACCGAGTACCGATACGAGTACTTAGTAAATGCCACATAGGCTAATTCATATGCCATACACAAACGGTACGTGAGGCTCTGTGTTTCCTCGTACCACCTCTGCAGAGCCTTGGCATCGACGCTATGTCACCTCTAACTGCTTCACAGCCTGCAGTAGGGCAGGACACATCAACAACCATTTCCACAGAGACAGAGTTGAAACGTTTTCAAAAAGTTGTGTTTTTTTCCTTGTTAACACAGTCACAGAGCTGGAACGCTTGTCATGTGAAGGCTAACATTGTCATTGTCCAGCCACTTCTGCTTGCGCAGTAGCAGCGTTAAAGCCGTTTCCATGGAGGCAGAATTGGAGCATTTTCTAAAAGTTGTGCTGTCATTGTCATTATCATATGCATAAAGTATAATTAGCTGTACATTAAGGAGATGAACATAAATATCCAGCAGCAAGATTTTAATGTTTCCTATTAAGAGCCTGAAACATGTTTCCAAAGTCTTGAGCTGCACATAGTGTCATAGTGTCATAGTGTCACAGTGTCACAGTGTCATAGTGTCACAGTGTCATAGTGTCACAGTGTCACAGTGTCACAGTGTCACAGTGTCATAGTGTCACAGTGTCACAGTGTCACAGTGTCATAGTGTCACAGTGTCACAGTGTCACAGTGTCATAGTGTCACAGTGTCACAGTGTCACAGTGTCACAGTGTCACAGTGTCATAGTGTCACAGTGTCACAGTGTCACAGTGTCACAGTGTCACAGTGTCACAGTGTCATAGTGTCACAGTGTCACAGTGTCACAGTGTCATAGTGTCATAGTGTCATAGTGTATGTACGGAGCAGAATGCCTATATAAGAAACAACATGGTAAATTGCAGAATTGCCTTCCATTGCCTTAAGATGAAACTGCGACACCATTCTGCCTGACTGCACCTCATTTACAGACCCTCGTACGCTCAGCTTCATAAGTGGCATGTGCTCTGTGAGCCAGCGTAAAGATAGGAAGACGTATGTTTACATTTCGGGACAGTTTTATGAATGATTTAGTTGTTTTGGCTGTCTGAGAAAACCTGCTGTCAGCAGCGTGAAGCGACTCCGAACGGCCTTATCGACAGCAGCAGCAGCAGAAGCCCCGCCATCTGCATGACGACGGTGCAGCGGGGAGGCAAGGCGGCCGCGATGGGGAGATAGCGGATGATTTGTGCGACAGGCAGCGATGGGGGCAAATACAAAAAGGGCAAGAGGGAGGCAGCGGTGCAGAAAGACTGAACAAAGTTGGGCGTGTTTATTCATTCAAGTCGCCGTTTGGATGTGTGCATGTGTTTGTGTGTGTGACCGAGGGTGTTGGGAGATAATGAGGTAATGGTGCTCTGTGAAGTGTGACGGGGAGACGAGGGAGAGTGATATGAAGCGGGAGGTTGAGAGCGACACAGACGACAGAGGACAAAGGGAGCTAATTGAGTGTTGCCATTTGGAGATGTCGAGCCGCGAGCGGATCGATTCCGGCGTCTTCCCGAGGAGGAGTGCACCAGATGAGTCATGTTTATTGTGTGAGGAACAGAATAGATGCTGTCGCTTCTTGGTGGTGCATTTATTGGCGCTGTAATTAGCTATAACCTGGAAAGCTTTAGTCTGGAGCTTCATTTGAAAAGCTACTTCACACGTTCATCCTCGCTGACTTGATCCGGAATACCAGCTTTCATCTTGAAATCAGTGCTGTTGTCATCTGCATACATCAGTAACCAGATCAACTTTTTCCTTGCGATCAAGTGATTGCTTGTTTTTTTATTTTTTATTATTAGATATTTTTTAAGAAATGTACTTTGGATATATTCCAACTTTATGCTGTTTCCTTCGTCCACATTTTGGTCTGACTCACAAAAAAACTTTCGTAACATTTGTTTTCTTCTGGAGGTAAGTCGTGAGTCAGATTAGTCATGAGATGCAAAACAGATGTTTTGATGAAACATCGTAGAGATTTGGAATGTAAATCTTTTGAAACACGAATCCAATCTGGTGACGGCATACTTTCACAAAACAAAAAAACTCAAAACCATTATATCTCTTTCCAAATTAAAATCTTAATTTTGTTCTGTAGTTTTGTCAATAATGAATAAATGCATTAAAAACAATATTAGTGACATATGTGCTGTGTGTGGCGTTTGCATGTTCTCCTTGTGCATGCGTGAGTTTTATCACTGGTCGCACTAAGGCAGGGGTCTCAACTCGGTGCTGGAGGGCCCCTGGCCTGCATGTTTATACCGTTATACCGTTTCCACCGCACAAAAGTGCGGGGGTGGAGCGGAGCGGAGCGGAGCGGTACGGGGCGGGAGTCTCCCCCTGCTTCAGCAGACCTGAATCTAATGATGATGTCATCACCAAGGTTGTGAAAAAGCCTAATAACGAGCCCTTCATTGCAATCAGGTGTGTTGCATCTGGGAGGAGCTAAACCCTGCAGGACACCGGCCCTCCAGGACTGAGCTTGGACGCCCTTGCTCAAAGGCTCGAATGTAAAACTGTGATTGCGTTTTGGGGATCCGTCTACGCCAGGGTTCCCCTATTCTGGGCCTGGAGGTCCGGTGTCCTGCAGGTTTTAGTTTTCTCCCAGTTGCAACACACCTGAATGCAATGAAGGCCTCGTTACTTGGCTTGTTTACAAGCTTGACAATGACGTCAACATCAGATTGAGGTGTGCTGAAGCTGGGAGAGAGCGAAAACCTGCAGGACATCGGACATCGAGGCCCGGAATTGGAGAACCTTGGTTTACACAATGCTTGTGATCGGGGCCACTGAACACACAACTGTTTGAAAACGTTACACTCCGTCTCCATGGAAACAGCTGAAAAACAACAACACACTCCTGTTCATGCGCACATGCTCAGTTGCTGGGCAATCAGAACAATGTTTACTCCGTGGTGTCATGACTCTCAGTTCATATTTTCCTGGACTTCGTACTTTTATTTTGACAGTCACCATAATAACAATCTAACTTGGTGGTCTGTCCGCGTTCTCCTGTTGTTAATGTTTAGAGTTGACTGTTTTTCATGTAGGGTTGCGTGATTTCATTACAAAAACAAACAACAGTGACAACTCGTGGCCCAACATGCTAACCACATCATAGAATGCTTTTTATAGGATGCATCAATTCCGATGTTTCCGCCATTTCAATACAAATGCAAAACTTTTCAGAAACACAAAAGGCAAAAACAAGTAAATGGCCTAATAAAATATGTGAATTTGATTGTATGTCTCTCTGTCTTCACTCTAAAGTGGTATGGGAAAGAGATGGATCAGCTCCATCATTATTCAAAATATGACAAGCACCATCGTTTAACTCAGAACCTTTAAATTGTCACTTTCATCCAACAACCCATGTTCTGCAGAAATGTAATGTTAACATTGTCTTAGTGTTGAATGGAAGTAAGAAGACTCAGGTGATTGTGTCATTGACCTACCTTCATCCTACAAGTCAAACATGGATTTATAGGGAAGTAGTCGATTCATCCATCAATCTTATATATGGCTTTATCCTGTTTGCACTGGAGCCAGACCCAGGTAACTATGGACGAAGGCACACACTCACATTCACACCTGGGAGCATTTTACAGTCTCCCATGCATGGTTTGGAGAACATGCAAAATCGGTTTCCTGCATTGTGCATTTCTACCTCGCCACACACAACCACCACACAACTTTCATGGATTTTATCACTTTGTCTGTAACAGGCTGAGTCCTGCTCCTAAAGCCAACATACTCTTCACCTTTTACCATCTCACACAAAATTAACTGACAGAAGATGAAATCACATGTTCTGTCTTGCTCGTATCAAATTGTTAAAAAAAAAAAAAAAAAAAAAAACTGTGGTTCATGCTTCTCAAGCTTCAACTCATTCATTTGTCATGTTATACCTGAAACCTGCCTGCATTCCCTGTCCTCCCGACAGTGCCACCGACGCTGACCCTCAATATGCTCAGTCACTCCCGGGAGAATCATTTATTTAATGATAGCAGCAAAAATGCAAGCAGGCGGAGGAAGGAAATTGACGGAGTGTGATGGAGTTCACAAGGGCATTGGAATATTTTGCTGAGGGAATAAACAAGCAGCCCTGGTCTTTGGTGGTGTGCCAGAGCGCCCGGGGATTAATCCACCATCCTGGAAACAGAGCTCACTGCACAGTGAGTGTTTTGGATCCACTGTGCTGCACCACTAATTGAAATTTAAAAAGAAAATCATTAAAGAAGAAGCTGCTGGTGATATTAGTGGTGTAAACATTTGCATGTGCATGTATTGGGTTTTAGATTAATTTGAATCCATCTGATGCTGCTTTCCAAGAGTGGCTTGGGGTTCATTTTTGTTCTCAAATGATGGTTTTTTTTGTGAGCCAGAGGAGTGAAGTCAGATTTTAGCTCAGTGGAAATCAATTGCTGTGACAGCTTAAAATGTTCAGATTGAAATTCAAAAGCACTGCTGATCTTTAGCCAGTTGATCTTCACCTGAACTTGCTCCTCAAGAAATGTGCAGTCATGCAGGGGCAGTCCTTTTTTACACATCAAATAAAAAGTTTCCAGTTTTCATTTCCTTTTTCAAATTTCCATGTGAGTTGACACCACAGCGTTGATCACTCACGGACCTTGAGAGAATCACAAGCTTTCTTTGCAGGACTGAGTTGGTATTGCTAGCACATTAGCCGTCATTAGCGGTCATATTGATGCTAACTTGCCTGTCAGGTAACAACATCACTGTGTGAAACACTGAGCGGGGGCACACAGATAAACCACTACCTGAGTCAATGCGCACACATCGCTGTTCCTGGGTACTTGCCCAACCCAGATATTAGCTGTGAGCTTCTGAGCAGAGCTAGCAGTGTGCTAGCAAGTGGCTTACGGCAGCTTCCTTGCTGCAGTGCAGATGGACACTCCCTCTCCTGGGAACTGATGGTTCTCCCCAGATCTCCAAAGGAGATGTTGATCTCCTTTTGAAGTTCCTCTCCCATCAGCTTTGTATCAGGGATTAATTCGGTCACAGAATATGTTGGTCCTTCAATGATGACAAATCATACCTGAAGATTTCACGCAATTTAGGTGAATAGCATTTGAGAAGTTGGTAAAATACATACATAAATACATATATATATACAAACCATTAATACACATGACCTTCACCCCAGTGTTCATTGCGGAATGTTATAAAACGAATTGGTTGACAAGTGAGACATAACATTATGGAAATGATCTAATCATCAACTGAACTGCTTAAAGAGTTTAGAAACAGGCTGTATACCTCAGCCCTATTAGGTGATGACTGTTCAGTTCAGGCTAAAGTTAACCATGGAGTTCCACAGGATTCTGTCTTAGGACCCATCATTTTCACATTATACATCCCCTTTAGGTAATAATATTATGACTCACTCCATTAACTTCTATTGTATCCAGGTGATACACAAATCTATTAGTCTATGAAACCAGATGAAGCCTGTCTTAAAGACATAAAAGCCTGGATGAGCTGTAATTCCCTGCTCCTGAACTCAGTTCAAACAGAACTTGTTATATTTGGCCCGAATCATCTGAGAGAGAAATTATCCAGATATAAAGGAATAGAATTGAATTGTAAGCACCTTCCAATTCCAAGCCGTTTCCAGGGCTGTTAGATATTTCATAGATCAAAACAAGACACAAACCTGTGTAAATTTTATCTCTAACATCCGACACTGTTGCCGAGTCTGAGGCCAAGCGCTGTCTCAATCAGCTGCTGAATTCCACTACATGTTTGGCTCTAGGTGAGCAGATTAAAGTAGACTGGGGAGATCTAGGACCAGCCACTTGAAATGTAAGTGGCCGAAAGAACCCAGAGAGGTCAGCAGACAGACTGGTGGGATCTCAGGCGGCGTCTGGTCTCTGTTGAACAAACAGCATCTCGTCCCTCGACTGCCCGCCGCGAAATAACCCCAACATCGGCGATATGCCTCAGTCTCCCGTCTCCTCCGCTTCACATTCTAATAAAGACTAATGTGTTTGCCGACATCAGCCCGCTCTCATTAGAGTGATTAATTGCCTCCTTGCTTTCAGTAAACAGTATGAGCCGTATTCCAATTTATTCAGAGAAAATTAACCAATCATAATTAAATGCTCTGATCTTTCTCTCTCACCTCCTTCCTGTACAAGGTCTGCTCGCAGGCGGGGCAGCGTGTTCTTTGATTAATTTGGCCTGGCTTCCGGTCATTAGCTGGATGATATAAGCGTCACGTTGTGTGGGGTGAGCATTCGTAGTCAGCCTTGTAATGGTCAGGTTTTAATGGGTTGATTTATTGCGGGGAGCACAGGGGTGGGACGACGTGCCTTCTCCTCGCGGTTTGAAACCGACCTCGCAGGGGCCTCCCGCCCTTGCCGCAAAGTCACATTTTACAGCGTGTAGGTCGAACCGTGCGCAATAAACACAGCCGCGGAAAGTAAAGACGACTGACCTTCACGGGAGTCTGATGGAATCTAGACGGGAGAATGAGAGACGTCATCTTGGACGGATGGAGGGATTTGATGTGGGATTAGTTTTTGATAGAGAGATATAGAGACGGAGAGTCGATTTTTAAAGAGAGCGATGACTGCGTGAAGCTCCGCAAACACTCAAATTGCAGGATTAGGTTGAGCTGTGCACTGCTTGTTTGCAGGAGTGAACGATAGATCGAGACCATGTCGACCACTAAACCTTAATCCTCATACAGCCATGGCGGGCGTTTCTTCCATCTGTGTATCTGTGTGTCTGAACCTGAGTAGGTCTACAGTGGCTGTACAATTGAAATGAATGGAATTTTAATTATTTTCATGAATTTCTGGAACTGAAGGACAAATGATAAACAAAACGTTTAAAGCATATTTTTGTTGTTGGAAAGGAGTTTCTTTCACTGTCTCAGGCTACAACTATTTCAAGTGACAATGCAAAACGCTTGTGTATTCACTGTCCATTTACACGACAACGGTGGTCGGAACCACTGAAAACACAACTTTTTGGAAATGGATACCAAGTAGGAACTTTTCAAAAATGGTCAAGCTCCAATTCAAAGTACCGTATTTTCCACACTACAAGGTGCACCTAAATACCTCAAATTTTCTCAGAAGCTGCCAGTGCACCTTATATATGGAAGAATTGCTCTACTCGAGACTGCTATTTGGCAGCTGAACAACCAGAAGCTTTTATTTTGACAACTCTAACTTCACAACTGGATCTTCAGAGCGGACAACACTCCACACAACACCTTCATCACTCATGGTTGCACACCAACATTCTAACAAACCAAAATAAACTAGATGAAATAATTACTCCCTAAACTGGGGAACAAAAACACATAAACACAATCAACACAACAACAACCCACAATAACCTCCAACAACACAAAACATGAATTCCCATCATGCCTTGCATCCTGAGCTCCTCAGTGCAGCCGATAGCTGCAATGAATTATGGGAGTTTCTGTTTGTGGAGTTTTAAATGCAATTATTGGGGGTTCTATTTGGTTTGTGGTGTCGGTAATAATTGTGTTGTGTTGTGTTTTTGTTGCTTAGTTCATGTAGTTTAGTTTATTACCGGTAGTTGTAAGTTGTCAACCAGCAGTGAAGAAGGTTTTGTGTGTAGTGTCCTCCTGGCATAGGCTGCAGGTAGGACTATCAAAATAAAGTGTGTGCACCTCTCTGGGTGTTAGAATCAGTGGAAAATGTAACCTAATGGCTTTGAGCTATAAAGGTTGTGACCACTGGTCTATTCCATGCGCCTTATAATGCAGTGCGCCTTATATATGAACAAAGTTGTAAATTATGTCAATCAATGTAGGTGTGCCTTATAGTGTGGAAAATACGGTAGATAGCAGAAACTCTTGCTAGTAGTCCTACGTCACCACAGCAGGGGTCAATAGTCTTTTGCACATGCTCAGTAGAGACAATCAGAACAACATTTCCTCCTTGTTGTCTTGACTCCCAGTTCATATTCTTCTGGAACTTGGTTGTTTTATTTTGACAGGCACCGTAATAACAATCCAACTTGGTGGTCTGTCCTCTAGAATGTCCCATTGTTAGTCTCTCTAGTGTATTGTTGTCTCTGCTGCATGTGTGTGGTTTCATTACAAATACAGCACCCACTCGTGGCACAACATGAAATCTACATTGTTTTTAGTGTTTCTGCCGTTGCCGTGTAAACGAGACATTTCTGAAACGAAACTGCACAAATGATGCATTTCAATGCGTGTATTCCCACATTGTCATGTAAATGGAGCCTTAGTCTTGGCAACAAAAAGAAGAGTAATACTGTGCCATTGTTTTTACTCACTGTATAATTTTTTAGTTTTATTCTATTTTTAGTTATTATGCACTTTGGCCAAACTTAGTGGTTTTTAAATATGCTATACAAATGAAGTTGAATAATCTCTCCATACCAAGGACAGACCTGCAAAGCTTGACTCAGAGGTGGGAGCCTCCTGCTCTGCTTTAGGGAAAAGTAAGAGCGAAAAGCAGAGGACAGAGATGGCAAGCAAACATTTTGACATGACACAGCAAGCTAATCCACTCGCTGCAGGCTTGATGGGAGCAGGAGGCTCAGATAACAAACTTCCACTTCTACAGTCAGAGATTCTGTTGGAAAGTACAGAGACAAGACAGCTCAGACTAAAGGAGAGAGAGAGAGAGCTTCAGTGGCATGCGATAATAACGTATCCATGTGTGGAGAGTGAAAAGGAAGCTCAGTGTGGGTCTCTCAGCAGTTTTAACTGGCAGCAGCTTCACTAGAAAATGGCCCAGGTTGGCCTGAACCAGCTCTAACTGTAAGCTTTAATACATAGAAATGTCTTAAATCCAACTGTAGAAGCTTTGCCTCTCTAATTGAAACTGTGAACTGGTTCCACATGAGAGGAAGGATCTGCCTCCCATTCTACTTCTAGTAAACCAAGGAACCTCCAGTAAATCAGCAGTCTGACAACCAAGTGTGGTTCTTGGTAATATGGGACTAAAAGCTCTTCAACATATGATGGAGCCTGGTTGGAGGAATAAACTGCAACAGGATCACCTTCATTATGCTCTTGAGAAAATTTCAGCCATCAGAGATCAATATCCACATATCTGAGGAGGTCTCCATGTTATTCAGATGATACATACATCTATTTGTCTATGAAACCAGATGATACTTATCAAATAAGTAGCTTGTCTTAAAGATTACAATTCTGGATAATGTTTGGTTCTGATCCCAGATAAAAAAAAATATAAAATATATTAATAATATTAATTGGGACATCTGAGAGAAAAATTACCTAAAGTAGTAACACTGGAGGATATTTCATTGACATAAGAAATATAATTATTATGAAAGTATAGTAGTATGCCACTATATTACAGTACTTCTATTTCTTACATTAAAACAATGTGTTATCAAGGTGTCAAGGTAACGTAGTATAGTAATATTGTTTCAAAAAACAAACAACAATTCAATTTGATGACACCGAAAAAAAACAAAAAACAAGCATGTAAACAATAGACACATTCATTATATGACTATGTTTATTCAAATTGTTGTGATTGTGATCTTTGGGAATAACCAACTGCAAACTGTCTACAGACCAGAGACTTTGTGTTGCCTTTGTACCAATGAATCAACCAGCGGACGCCGAAAGAAAACTAATTCTGCTCTATATTAGGTTGAAAGTGTCAGAAATGTATGGAGTGCCACATCTCCCAGTGTGAGATCCTTCTACCTCCTACAGCTACTCACCAACCAACACAAACGCAGCAGAAAATAACCAAACCATCGAGGAAACGCGCTTCAGCCAAACAACACTTTGTATAGTCATATTGCTTCATCCTCTCTTTTCCTCCTTGTTTATTTACATTGGTGACGTGCAGATTGATTTTATTCTTACATATGGACATACATAAGAATGAAGTGCTTTTCACCTCAGACCCAGTGGATTTGGATTCAGGTCATTGAACTTGCTATTTTCAAGAGCTGTGCCGCACTGTAAAATAAAATAACTCGTGTAAGATTGCTGAAATCTATTAGATGCACAAGATGGATCTTAATTGCAGTTTCACCTTAAGATTAGTAGAATACCAAACTAGAGTTGAGAACCAAACTATAGCTAACATTTGGTAAGTAATAGTTTTATCCATGTTTCAGCCATATGTGGTGGTTGCGTCTCCGCAGATACTTTTTATTACAATGAATTAATTGACGTGAAGCTTCCTTAGAAATGAGAAAGTTTGCTGCTTTGCATCAACCAGAGTACCTGCAGTGTGTGAGACACTCTTTAACATGCAACGCATGAGTTTTGGCAGCTCTGCTTCACTTCCAAATACAATGATTTGATGCATTTTGTCTGGTCTGAACTGAAGCTACTTCAATTAATTTTATATCTCTTGATAATAAGAATTTAAAAAGCAAAGGACAAGATGACCAGTTGAAGCAGTCGATTCATTCGATCCCCACTGGCAACAACGAAACTGAAATATCAACGTGAAAGCAAAGCAACTTTTCAGACAAGTGCTGCTGATCTGATCAACCACTTGCACGTCTCGGAGTGGGTATTAAAGCAGATAAAACAAACATAAATGCAAAGTCTGAATACAGCCTTTCCACATCACCGCTTATAAACAGTAATGAAAGAGAGAGATATTGAGGTCAGAATGAACGATTCCTGTCACATCCTCACCGGTGCGCTTGTGAATGTGATCCTTCTTTGTTCCTCCGGGTGCTTCGTGTCTCTTTGCCACTGGGAGAGAAAAAAAAAAAGCAGTTTTATTCCTGCTGGTTTAAGACAGAAGACAAAAACAGAAACAACAAAGGGCTCAGAGATTCAAGGACGATGGGACAGATAGGGAATATACTCTTCTTAGGTTGTCCTTTTCATTATCTTCTCTGCATTGTTCAGATGGTACTGCTGCTCTTAAAATGTATTTATTATTTATTTATTAATTAATTCCATACAAGATATTTTTAACATGCGTGCAATCCTATATACTCCATCTACCCACACACCTATATATATATCTATATATGGCGTTCCATGTATGCTTTCCCAGCCAGCATCTTGCACCCTGCAGTTCTGTGCTGGATTGTCTCAGGTGCCTCTTTGCACAGTCTACACCTTGGGTCTTGTCTGGTGTGGTAGATCTGGGCTTCTATGGCTCTGGTGCTCAGAGCCTGCTCCTGTGCAGCCAGGATGAGGGCCTCTGTGCTGTCCTGTAGGCCAGCCCTCTCTAGCCATTGGTAGGACTTCTTGAGATCAGCCACTTCAGTTAAGTTCCGGTGGTACATCCCATGTAGGGGCTTGTCCTCCCATGATGGTCCCTCTTCCAGCACCTCTTCATCTCGCCATTGTCTGAGACTTTCGTTGAGTATGTCATCCGTTGGAGCCCTGTCCTTGATGTACGTTTGGATGTTTGGACGCTTGGATGTTTCATCCTGGATAGTGGCTCTCACGCTCACTAGTCCTCGGCCTCCTTCCTTAACGGCTAGCATGCAGTCTCAAGGTGCTGGATTTGGGATGGAACCCACCATGCATGGTGAGGAGCTTTCGTGTTTTAATACCAAGTGATGGTTACATCAGAAAGAAGGAACAAGAGAAACTGGAGAAATACCAAGGGCTCAGAGAGGAGCTGGAGAGGGCTTGGAAGGTGAAGGTGACAGTAGTGCCCTCGGGGCAGTAACCCCCAAGCTGGAGGAGTGGCAGAAAAAAAATGGATAATCTATGTTCAAGTATACACACATATAATACATAAATACATGCTATGTCAAATGTCACAAAATAAAACCGATTCCCCTCTTCCTGGTGCAGGGTGCATTTAAAACGCAGACTTTCCAGAGCGATTCAGACTGTGTCTCCTGCTCAGTCTGATCTTCAGTTGGCAGGAAGGTAAATAAATGGTTTTCGAAGGATGAAGTTAAAAGGTTGACATTTCAGCGTCTTTTAGTCTATCTCCTCACTCCCACAGACAGCTGGTATTGTGGCTGTTTGTAAAGAAGCTGTCAAAGATGTACGGCATGTTTTGACCGCTTCAGGAATGTTTTTAATTCAAACCACACTCAGGGTGCAGCCTCTTATCCTCAAGTAGGAGAATGTGTTCCTTTTCCAATAGAAATCTCCAAATGGCTGCTGCAACAACCTTGATAACCAAGATAATATGCCGTTTTCACAGAAATATCCCACACAACTTGTCGGATGTTTTCTTCAATACCTTCACATATTCGACTGAGACAGTTTGAGCAGTTTTCTATGATGTAGCCAAGCGATTGTTGCTTATATGAGCAAATACATGCCGCTCATCGCATGTGCCACGTTTTCAACGATCTTACTCTCGTGTGTCTCTTTTCGTGGGTCCAGAACACCTGAAGGTGGCGCTAGAGGAGTACATGAAGCGGATGCCGAAGGTTCGCATCCTGAGAACGAAGAAGAGGGAGGGACTGATCAGGACTCGCCTGCTGGGCGCCGCCGCCGCCAGAGGAGAAGTCATCACCTTCCTGGACTCTCACTGCGAGGCCAACGTCAACTGGCTGCCTCCATTGCTCGGTGAGAAGCACACACACACACACACACACACACACACACACACACACTAACTTAGACACACGAAAACACATCGTTTCCATTTCAAAAGAGTTGCAAGTTTCCACGACAACATTTCGGAAACACTCTGTTTCCATGGCAACAGGAGAAACGCTCTAAGCTGTAGTTATCATGTTGGGGCACTAGTGGGTGTATTAGGGCTACTCACCTTTGCACACATATGCAGTCTTGGAAACAGATGTCTAAAACTTAATGGAAGTTTTACGTATGGGCTTAAGTATGTTACTTTTAATTGTCATTTTATTTAACCAAAGAAAATAACACCTTCACCAATGAAAGAAATATGAAGATCCAGCATTTTGTTCCTACGTGCTGTAGGTTAGACCCCCCAAGTGTTTCAAAAAAATTGCTTCAAGTATTTTTTTTTTTCCTGAAATTGCATAAAAGACCTTTTTTTTCAGGACACTTACGAGCGCATAACTGTAAAGAAACATTTTGTTCTAAAACATGATGTGACTGTGAAGCAAAAGATAAAGGCCTTGATTTCATACCATCACGAGCAGTCTGTCTCGCTACCTTCTTTCAAGCACAGTCCTAATCAGCTTTAAACATCACAACACATTTACATCTACACACCTTCTCTCTCTCCCTCTCTCACACACACACACACACACACACACACACGACCCCTGCTGTGAAACTGAGTGCCTCTTCTGGCTGATGGAGTCTCCCACAAACCGTGTCACTTTCTCAATTACCTTGTTTTTTCCCCCATTAAGGGATCCATGCTCTGCGCAGTTTCTCAGTGAGACGCCGTCTCCCTCTGAACCATTTCTCAAGAAAACGTCATGACCCACATTACCTCCGCCGTCAAGCCGTTTACACGCCATGTGTGAACGGGGACGCATCTGCCAGAGCGTTACGTCAACAAGCGGTCAGGTTCTCTTCAGCCAACTGAGGCCCCGTTTAGGCGACAATGAACGCATGTGTATCCGCAAAACTTTCTTCACTTTTGGGGGGTTCATTTACATGAAATCGGTGTGTGGAGCCACCGTATAAGCAAAGTTTTTATCCCGGCTCCCAAGGCGGGGAGATTCTTTCACTGTTGCTTTTCCTTCCTGCAGAGACTGATGGAGGCGACAGAGCCTATTACATCTCTCCTCTTCCCTCCCTGTTGTAGTTCCTTCTGCTCATGCGCCTGTAAACAAACATGGCGGACCTGTAGTGGTATCACTCGCAGCCCCTACTCTAGTTACCCAGTCCATACCGGTAGTTTAATAGTTGAGACTCTCCCTTGATAGAATCCAATTGGTCATCAGTCCACGAGGATGTCGGGTTCTCTTGAATTTGATCACGTTTTTGACCTTATTCCGGAAGTGTGCGTGGGCGGCGCCATGCGCGTAATCACACTTCCGGTTTAGCCCCGCGCTACTTGATTTGCAATACCAGTCTGTTTAATTGTTTCCAATTTAAAGCACAGTCACAAGTCAGCAAGATTACATCGCTGTGGTACGACATCATGGAGGAGAAGTAGGCCAGTGTAGGCTTTGTTTATTTGTTTATTTGTTTATTTGTACATTAAAATTCCTCCTGAGCTCCTCAGTGCATGTGTGGTCTCTTCCCATGTCGTTCTCTCCATGTTTCCGTGACTGACAGTGGAAGACAAGTCATTAGCAGAATCAGAAAAACAAAGTTTTACAAATGGAAATACAATATCACAGACTATTGGTGCAACAGAAAGTATAATAAGAGATAAAGTAGCTGTCATTTAGTTTTTACATTCATGCTTTACTGTTCTCAGTTTTAGAATAGACTAGACTACATTATCATCATCAAATGTCTGGGCCTAAGGTGATGGTAGTGAGCATTAATTAAAATCTAACCCTAACCCTGCTACTCGATTGGCCTTTTTATATTAATCTGCTATTTCATATTGATTTTGTTGTGTCTGCTAATAGCAAATAGCTTTATGGTTATTTCTGTTCCTGCAGCAGCTAAATATGTCCCGACATGGACATGCTGCATATCTTTACAAAGCATGTTTTGGGTAGTTTTTAGTCGCTGGATTTGTTTAATAGATGCCTTAATTTCCTAAGCAAGAGGAGGCTTAAGAATCCCTAGACTGGCTGGAAGCTAACTAGTTAGCAACGTTAGCCTGTCATCTTGTAAACACTGCCAACTCGCGCTGCGCCACTATAATGACAGCATGTAGCACTGGACACACTCTGATTTAGACTGTAGTCTGTAATAAAGTCAGCTCTATATGGAATATTGTGTTTCCACACTGAAGAATCCTCCAGATCGTTGCTCTTTGCTCTCCTCAGTGAAGAGGAGCTCCGTACTGAGCACACAGAAGGCAAACGGGCTCTAGAAACACCTCAAAGTCGTTTTCAAACTATCAACAGAAGCAATGCATCGTTTACTCGTTGGTGTACATGATCACAGCACATTTGGCGCAAAATAACCTCCCTTATGTGATATTTTAGATGCAAGTCTTCCCAGTAGTTCTCCGTTGAAATGTATGCGATTTCGCTGGAACAGGAAATGCGTTTCAAACAGGAAGTGAGGGACAGAAGTAAAAGTGGGCGGTGCGGAATAAGGTCAATAGTGTTTTGTTCTCTGCACACTCTGTGGTTTCATTACTAAACAAGTAACAGCGCCCTCTGCAGTGTAAACAAACTATTTCTTAACGGATTAGGTGTGGTGACATGAAAGGCCAGAGGTACAGCATCATCAGGGGAAAGCAAAGAAAACATTGTGAGGTTTCATCAACGTCTCAGTAACATCAGCGGAACATCAGCACACTTTGTACAACTCCAGATTAAATTGGAAGACTAAGAGAACAGCACTGAAAAATGTTGTTAAAGATGTTGTAAAAATATTAATAGTATTAATACTACTACTAATTATAATAACAATAATAATAACAATAATAATAATAATATATTTTATTTGAAATGTACATTATATATGAGCAATCTCAAAGTGCTACACAAGTAAAAAGAAAATATTGTTAAAATGTAAATGGTTATCATTCAGTGACTAAAAGGAAAACCATAAAAGACATTTAAGAAAAAGCTGATTTTAATAGGTTGGCTTTATGGCTGAAAAGATAAAGCAAAATGCATATGAGTACAAGAACAAATACTAACCTTGAGCTACTTACCGATACTGAAGACTGATATTAGTACTTATTAGATGCCATTAAACCTAATTCATATGCCATACACAAATGATATGCAGTCTCTTGGGTCTTTTATCAAAACAATCAAACTTGGCCATTTGTCCACTCGAGTGTCCACGTTCTCCTGCGTTAATGTTTTTAAAACGTATTATTCTCTGCACCATATGTGTATATGGCCTCATGACATAAACAAACAACAGCAACCACCAGTGGCTCAACATGAAAACTACATATTTTATCAAATGTTGCAGTGTAAACACAAACCTTTTCTAAAAATCTAAATCAATATGTTTTGAGGTGGTCCTCATCCTGCAAATGCTTGCTTTATGAATAGAATATACTTTCAAAGATTTATTTATTTGAAGATTTATTTATTGCCAAAAAGAAAAATAATCTAATGACTTTCCTTTTCCTTCTGTGTTTTCGATCTTTCTGGATGTGTCAGACCGAATCTCCCAGAACAGGAAGACCATCGTATGTCCGATGATCGACGTCATCGACCACGACAACTTCGGCTACGACACGCAGGCGGGCGACGCCATGCGGGGCGCGTTCGACTGGGAGATGTACTACAAGCGGATCCCCATCCCCACGGAGATGCAGAAGAACGACCCCAGCGAGCCCTTCGAGTGAGTAACACCATGTGTCGCTCCACAAGTCAATCCAACACCAAGTGTAACTAGCCATGAGTGCTGTTTGTTTTAAATTCACAATATACTTGAAAGCGACAGATAATAGCAGTGTTTTGCTTTGTTTCGACTGAAGAAGATGACAGATTGCGATGGCCATTTACGTTAAAAGACGGTGTTATTGTTTCCATTCTCTTTCGTCTTTTGTGTTGAGCTACCGATCTGTTAAAAGTGTCTGTCCGATAAAAGCAAACGTCGTTCTTTGTCTTGATAGTCCCATTATCGTTGTTGTCAAAATATTCCATTACTCAACATAAGAGGAGCTTCTTTCGTTCTGCCATCAGGCCCGGACAAGTTTTTGTGAGGATGGTGCTATTTTGTGAAATTAAATATTGACTGCATCCTTTGAAGCGTGACAATCGCTGCTGAGATGGTGAACAGGAAGTGGAGTAACTATGACAAGGGGAGTGAATATGCCTCTTTTCCAGGGATTTGATGTTTTGCAGGTTTTTTCGTCGTTGATCAAATTTGGGGACAGATGACTTGACATGAAGCATTACAGGTTCCCTGCAGTGATTACCATTCATCCCCGGGGTGACGTGAGTGTCAGCACCAGATTTCACAACTATCCATCAGGTGGCTGCCGAGACTCTGAACGATAAAATCCAACCTGATGGTGACGTGAAAGGAAAAGTCAGGGGGTCGATTAGAAACCAGTCAGTTGGAGACACATTAATGTTCTTCTGTAGGGAATTATCTCAACGATAGCTGTTTCAAAGCTTCCCTGCCATGTTTAGTGATGACATGGAGACTGGAAGATTGGATTATATCACCTTTTGATATTTCTGGTCGAAGCAGAGGGATGCGTCCATGGTTTTAGTCCCTGTCTCCATGACAACGTTTCAAGTATAAAAAAATCATTGTTTTAGGGTTTTTGTTTCAGAAACATTTACACAGGAATGACAGAGACATTGAAAACAATGTAGTTATTATGTTGGGCCACTAGTGGCTGCTGATGTTCAGTTTTGTAATGAAACCACACACACATGCAGCAGAGCTCTGAACAATAACAGTGGGAAAACACTGAACATCTGTCCACTGTAGTGGACAGATTATCAAGTTCGACTGTTATGACAGTGACTGTCAAAATAAAAGTACCAAGTCCCAAGAGAATATTGACTGGGAGTCATGACACCCCGGAGGAACTATTGCTCTGATTGTCTCTACTGAGCATGTGCAGAACAATAACTATAGCCGTGGTGCACATGTGCAGTAGCAGCGTTTACGCTGTTTACACCGAACTACAACCCGTTTCTGAAAAGTTGTATGTACGAAAACTCTTGTTTTCCCCCTACCCGTTTCCATGGAGATGGAGCCAGAGCTTTTTTTTGAAAAGTTCCACCTAGGGAAGCATTTTCAAAAAGTTGCATATGAAGTGGCACCATTGTCATGTAACGGTGGCCCAAAACATGACAAGTTTTGCGTTTTTCACTTATAAACATTGTTATGCAAACCTGGCCTCAGATGTCTAATCGTGATTGATTTCCAATATTTTAAGAAATTATAGTTTGTATTTATGAAAAAAAGAAATCTCGATTTTGCATCATTTTCAAGCTCAATCCCTGCACTGGCTGCCTGTGTGTCAAAGGATTTGCTTCAAAATCTTCCTTCTGGTTTATAAAGCTTTAAAAGGTCTCGGAACCAAATAATCTCAGATTGACTTGTAGTGTCTAGAACCTCCAGATTTCTGAGGTCCTCAGGAAGAGGTCCACTCAGTGTTCCTACTGTCAGAAGAAACAAGGTGAAGCAGCTTTTAGTTCCTACCTCCTCACCTGTGGAACAAACTTCCTGAACACCTCGACTGCTGACACACACACTTCTATTGAATCGGGACTTAAAACATTCTTATTTGCACAGGATTTTGAATAAACAATACATTTTACTCACTTTATTAAATTTAACTTAATAAATGTTTTATTTATTTATTCTTTAAAACTTTTATGCTTACATTTCTTTTAAAGCTTCTTATGTCTTTGCAAAGTGTTTTGTGTATTTCCTTAATTTATGTTATTTCTTTGTAAAGCATTGTGAATTGCCTTGTGTTTGAATGGTGCTCTATAAATACATTTGCCTTGCCTTGACTCATTTTCACCAATATTTTCAATGACTGTGTGGGATTATCACACACAGTCAGTGATAATCTTTTTGTGTGTCTGCTGTGTGATTCAAGTACAATAAAAGTGAAAAGCGGTTTGTAACATAACAAGATGGAACAAGAACACTGACACAATAAAAAAAAAAGTAAGTATGTTTGTGGGAAGGAGAACTGAAAGCAATTTGGCTGAATCTGAAGCAAATAACTTTGAGGACGGAGCACAATCAGAGCACCACCACTCCCCATCTAACAGCTTATTTAAAAGGAATGTTTGAAGTTCTCGACTCAAAGAACAGAAACACTCATTGGAAACATCAAAGGACTTTTTCTTTTTACTTCCAAACTTTCAGACTTGATTTCAGAGCATTTCTTTTTTCAGCTTGTACTTTTCTACACCTCTCAGTCAGATCATGCTGGGCTCTCCTCATTCTGAGGGTCACATTTGTTCCTGTTCCAACACAGCTGAATGGTTATCCAACTTTCTTCAGCGTTTCGTGAGGACACGTCCATTACGGAGCGCAGAAAAGACTGACCAAGGCTTGTGGCCGTCACATTACAAACTCTCTCTGACAACATTACTTTGAGGCTGCTATGGCAGCATGTCACATATCTCAGTCTCAGTGTTGTGTTGTGTCTGCTTCTCTCAAGAAAATTGTTTAAAAAATCTTTCTTTGAGATGATTTTGAAGCGTGAAAACAGGTTTTTTTGAACATAGGTCCCAGAGTGGGGACATTTTAAAACCCTGGCATGTGCCATTCAACCCTATGGGGTGTGGATGGCAAAGTCGGCAAAGACGATAATTTGTGGAAAAAAGATGACGTAGTCACCTCCTCTCTTAACGGACTTCAGGCTCCGGGGATTGGAGCCTATTGCGGGTCGGTTTTGGCCCACGTGCTTTATGTTTGACACCTCGGGTCCATGCAGAATAATGATGATGTCCTCATAAGAGCTGGGTGCCAGAGAGAAGCAAAGAACCTTCTGTAATGATTAACAGATTCATGTAATTGCTTTCTACCCTCGGAGCAGGAAAACTGTAGAACCCTGTTGTCACCATGGGGCTTGTATTTGTGCTCAGTACGCACGAGGCATGGACGTCCTGGAGAGCTTCTTCCTGCTGAGTCTCGCTGGCTGTCCTGTTTGCCTTTAATTGATCCTCCTCAGGGACGACTTCGGTGAGCTCAGGCTGCCTGCTGGCTCCCCGCCTCACATTTTACACTTTGACAACCTGCTAGTGTGAGCTGTGATGCTGTCTGCCATCATTCTACCACACCTCATCCAACGGGGTGTTAATAAGAAAACAGTGCGGACTGGTATTGACTTATTGTTAAAAATAAGGACCCATTTCCACGGTAACAATGCCAAAATGAAAACACAAAACTACCGTTGCGTTTTGGAGGACTGTTTATAAGACAGCGGTGCCCGGAGACTCTGAAAACTTTTTGAAAATGATCGGGCTGCTTCCTGAGTGAATAGAGCTGCTGCGAATAGTTGACGTAATTGACAGTTGTTAGTCGGTTCATCTTCACAAGATCTGTCCGTTTCTGGCATCCCATTTATTGTCAGTGTGAAATGCACCATGCTACATGTCGGGATGGCGTGTCGCCCCAGAGCTACCCACAGCTCATTTGCATGAAGTTGGATTTCGTCTATCTTATGCAAATGAGGTGTGGGGAGCGGAGAGCCGACACACCACGGAACTTTTGCAAAAGGTCAACGTTAACTGTCGTGGAACCAAAACAAGGATTAAAATTTTTTGTTCTTTCCTCAAATCTTTTGCTGTTATATTAATAAAAGAGAAAGTTTACGTCACAGCCGCCATTTTGATCCAGTTTGAACGCCAGTAGCACACATGAGTGCCGTGTTTGACCTATCAGGTGCAGTACATAACTTCGAGCTGTGCTACATGCTACATGCTACATGCTAAAGAGTTTCATGGTTCACACGCGGCGATGCCTCGTGCTGTTTAAAGTATGGCTCGTGTGTGTGTGTGTGTGTGTGTGTGTGTGTGTGTGTGTGTGTGTGTGTGTGTGTGTGTGTGTGTGTGTGTGTGTGTGTGTGTGTGTGTGCGCGCTGCACACAGTGCTGTCAAGTATAAAACAGTTTGCGCTTGAAGGAAAATCTCTTTTTATCCAGACACCATCCTGTGGTCCGCAACACGCCCACCAAGCATGAAAAAAAAAAAAAAAAAAGCTGATGTGGACACGTACCGAAATGAACACAAATAAAATAGCAGCAACTTGATGTTTTTTTATTTAGTTTAGATCAGGGGTCCTGCACAGTTTGCACGTCTCCCTGCTTCCACACAGCTGATTGCAATGAGCAGCTGGTTATCTGGCTTTGTGCTGAATGTGGTGATGAAGCATCAGGACATTCAGGGGAGGGAGACGTGGAAAACATCCAGGGCTGCGGCCCTCGAGGATCTGAGTTTGAGACCCCTGGTTTAGATTGTCCAATTAATTGAAAAAAATTGTTGAAAGATATACATTTAGTGGTGTAGCAGCTGTTAAAATTGTGTTGATTTTGGGCTGTAGTCGTCCTGGCTGGGGCCTGCTGAAATTGATAAGAACCGGGGCAAACCAGCTCACTCCTCCATTTTGATGTCCCGTGACTGGAAAAGCCCGGGCGGGGACAGGAGGAAGACCTTGGAGGAGATAGAGAAAAGGAGGCAGTAATTCTGAGCCGGGGGTCTTTTGCCATTTTCTTCCGCCGTATTCACTGGGGCCCGATTTTTGGTTCTGAGAAGCAAGATCCACCTGTGTGGTGAACGGCTCTTTGAACCCAGAAATATTTCTGTAAGTGTTTTATGTAGATTGCTAATAAAACTCATGTGTTGATTTCATTCTCAAGTTTCATGTTTGGTGGCTTCAACTCACTGTGGTTTCCCATTTTCCTTACACGGGGAGCGAGCTGTCCCTCCTCGGGGGAGCGGGCCCCCAAAAGGACACAGCACTGCAGCTGAAATGCTGCTACTGAGCATGTGCAGTAAATAGTTCTCCTGCACATGCTCAGTAGAGACAATCGGAACAATGTCTTAGTATCATGACATCATAAAAAATATCATGACTCCCATATTCATGTCCATATTCTCCGGGACTTGGTACTTTTATTTGGACAGTCACCATAAGAACCATCCAAATTGGTGGTCTGTCCTCTAGATTGTCCCGTCATTAATGTTTAGAGTCTGTGGTTCTCTGCTGTGTGTGCGTTTGTGGTTTCGGCCTGGCCTGCAAACTACATTGTTTTCAAAATGCAAAAACTTGAAAAGTTTTTATGTAAACGGAGCCCAATGCTACTTTCACGGGGGGGTCGTCTCCGTCAGGCGTGTGATGGAGAGAATCGGGGTTAACGATTGCACCAAGCCAGCGAAGTTCCTAACAAGAATTGTGACACGGACGTGTGTTTGTGCGTTTTCACCTGCTGCCCCAATTTTTCCGCCTCAGGTGTGCAACGATCATGCACAGCAGTCGCAGTGCCGCTAACAAGCGCGGCGCTCGGCTGCGTGGAGCTTGTCACGGCAGACAGGAGCCCCGGCCGCTTTGCAGTGGGTTAATTGGTTCTGCGCTGTGCGGAGCGTCTTCATTATCCGGGGAGGAACACCAGCACCAGAAATACATGCACTTTGACTCACTGCCTGCTTTCCTCTCTGTTGTTTCCGTCCTCTCGCTTTGTTTGCCAGAAAATGTGACACTCGTAGCTTGTTTTTCATATTTTTAATGGGTATTTCTCGAAGGATCTTTGAAGGTAGCTCGGAATGTGTGTTGTTCCTTCATGGAGGGGAGCAGTGGTGGAGTTTTGCTCATGTGAAGTTATTTACAGAGGTCTCAATAAGCCTCTTGTTTCTTACATGTTTTGCTGAATTTCCTTGTTTTTAGTACAGGTTTCAGGAGAAATTCCTATTGGTGCCTCAGTTGGTATATCAGGTCTATTTGCCTTCTTTTGTGCATCTTGTCACAGACTGTGTTTTTGGCAATTCTTTATTTATCACATTTATCTTTTTTTTTTTCAATTGTTCTATTGAATTCAAAAACAAAGTTTAAGCCTTGTTTACGCAATGTTTTCAGATGAAAGTGGGAAACTTTTGTTGCTTTTCGGGTTTCTGTTCACACGACAAGCCGCTCGCAGCCACTGAAAACACAACTTTTGGAAAACACTCTAAATCCGTCTCCATGGAAACCAGGGTAAAATGCAACTTTTCTGAAACGCTGCTACTGTCCATGAGCACCACAACCAGAGTAAATTGTTCTGCACATGTGCAACAAGGATTCATTTCTAGGAATGCATGTGGTGTGTGAGTCTGACAGCTCTAATAAAGCTCTATTGTCATCTGGATCACATGTGGAGACATTATGGAGCAATTTTAACTGCAATAGCATTTTTTTCTCTCCTTTTTTCTTTAGTTTTTCATTTTTTTTCCCCCATTTAATTTCTTTCCCTGTTTTCTTTTATTCCTTTTTCTTCTTTTTCCCTTTTCTTCATTGTTCTCCTTTCCACCCTCTTTTCTTTCTTTCTCAAAGCTCTTCGGGTTGTTTGACCTTTTTTAGCCATTATTTCAAATCAATGTGAATACAAATAATTTTAAAAAAATGTTCCTTTTCATGACATACTGAAAGCTTCAGGGAGCCACTGCAGAGCGGCTGATGAGCCACATGTGGCTGCAGAGGTGCCGGTTGTAGAGCCCTGCTCCAGACTCAACAGATGTTTTTAACGAAGAAAACTCTTCCAACAAACTTTGAGTTCATCCACTAAAGAGTTTCAACAAAACAGGAAATAACTTGTCTCAACTTGCCTTTTCTTTTTTGGTGGAGGCCTTACAAATATGCATGACTGACACATAAGGTGTGTAAATATCTGTGTGGCAGGAGTAACTTTAAATACCGAAGGTGTTTGATGTGTGAAGACGGTCCAGGTTCTTCAGTGTGGCTCGCCGTGTCTTTACTGCTCGCAACGTTGATAGAGATTTCTAAATGGTGAAGGTGGAATGGGTTGCCACATTGAAGGTTTTCAGGAAATCTTTTGCATTGAATCCCCTTTGTGTGCTGATTGCTTGCGTTGTCTTGTGTCCTGCAGGTCTCCAGTGATGGCCGGCGGACTGTTCGCCGTGGACAGGAAGTGGTTCTGGGAGCTGGGGGGATACGACACCGGTCTGGAGATCTGGGGGGGAGAACAGTACGAGATCTCCTTCAAGGTAAACAGTCCAAATTATACAATGCAGGTTGGAATTCTAGTGTGTGTGTGTGTGTGTGTGTGTGTGTGTGTGTGTGTGTGTGTGTGTGTGTGTGTGTGTGTGTGTGTGTGTGTGTGTGTGTGTGTGTGTCTCTCTCTTTCTCTCACAATGGGTGTTACTGTCTCCATGTCTCTCATGTGTGTATTACAGTATATTATTGCCCCCAGTGTTGTCGCAGCTACTTTAAAAAAATAATCAGATTACTGATTACTAGTTACTCCTTTAAAAAGTAACCTAGTTACTTTTTACCAATTACTTGTTTTTAAAAGTAACTGAGGTAGATTGCAAAGTGCTATTTTAGTTACTTTCAGCAGCTGCTGACAACACCCCTCATCAACTGAACATAAACATTACAACCTGTTTTGCCAAAACCTCTGCTGATCCCGGCCTCCTGCACCATGTTTATACATGTTTAACCTTTGACCTTTGTTCTTTGTTCTATTTATATCTGACTCATTTGTTTTATTGTCACATTTTTACAATTACTACTATTTATTTACCCAGAAGATATAGTTGTAGTCTGTTGTTGCACTATTTATTTGCACTGCCTGCTCTACGCGACTTCATTTGGTTCCAATTGTTTTGTGTCGCCTGAAACGCACGGCGAGAGTGAGTTGACCTGTGATTGGCTGAGAGTGGAGAAGGGGGCGGGTCAGGTGAGCGTGCAGTGTCTGCATGCGCTGTGTGGGTCTGTGTCAGTTTGGAGGAGAAGGGAGGAGCGTCTGGTTCTGTTTAATCATGAAGTGGCTTTGCAGACAAGAAACTCGTCTTGCGGGACTCTACAATAGATGCAGTGACTTGGACAAGTAACTTTAATCTGATTACTGGTTTGGAAATAGTAACGTATTAGATTACTAGTTATTGAAAAAGTGGTCATATGAGAGTAACGCGTTACTAATTAACACGTTACCGGCATCACTGATTGCTATCTGCTCAATATCTATCTATCTTGCTATCTGTGAGGCTGGGTTGGTGCGCCGCAATAACGAGAATAAAGACGCGGTTCCACGGCGCTTTCTGTCGCAGGGCGGGACGGGTTTTCGCGTGGCCCCACTGAAAAGCTGTGGATGGTACGGAAAGAACCCCCAACCGCCAGCTACGTTTTTCCCACACCCCTCCGTTGAGGTACCGAGCACCGAGTACCGGGTCTGTGAGGAGGAGTGCTGATTGGTAGATACGATCGTCACTCTCGACTTACCTGCAATATTTAATTATGTTATCGGCCGTAACACTCCGTTGTTGTTTACATGGGTCACTTTGTGGTCACTGGTGGTTTTGTTAACTGGGTTTATTGAAATGTCGATGCGACACAACATCACGGTCTTTTCACGAGGTGTACCGCGGTGTTGTGTCGCTCCTCTCAGGAACAGCAGGAGGAGCTTCAGCAGGAGCTGGACGCTGCTGTTCACAATGACAAAGTTCAACCTGAGTCACAAGACGGCCGCTTCAGTGTTCTTCGCTGGACGTCTGCAAGTCGTCCACAACCCCGCCTACATTTTTACCGTACTTCCTGTTGTGGGACGGCGTGACATTGGTTGGTCCTTGGTGCGCTTTGCCACGTCCTGTGCGGTGCGCGCGTGTGTGTGTGTGTGTGTGTACACACAATGACAAAAGTTCTGCTGCTGCAGTTTTTTTTACCACTCAGCTAAAAATACCGGTCCAGAACTGCTGTGGAGGTTATTCAAGTTTCTTTCCATATTATATACATCAGAAAGGGACATATGTGTCTTCTGTTTACAACTCTACAGCTCAATATCAGAAACTCCATTATGTCAGCAAAGTAGAAATAGAAGTAGAATGTTTTCAAGTGAAAAAGCCGGGATTTCCTTGTGCTTTGTGTGACTGTTTACACAACATGGGTGCTTGGGAGGGCTCCCAAGGTGGAACTTTTCTCAAATGCTTTGACTCTGCCGTCGTGTAAACAGAGGAAAAGCTTCGTCCCTGTGAAGACGGTGGAAGCGCCGTTGTAAATGGTTAGGCCGTTTGTTCTTCTCACATGAATTCTCCCAAATGAGAAATGGGAATTTCCCAATTTTAAATTTTAAGTATCTATTAATGCACAAACAGCGATGAAACTGAATGAGTCACGACTCAACATATGTCTTGAACCATGAAAGTTTCAGCCACCAAAACTTTTATTGCACGTTTCCACTGCAACGATTTCACATGTAAAAGCAAACTTTTTGTCGTGTTTTGGGCGTCCATTTCCACGACAACGGTGCCTGGAGCCACTGAAAACTAAACTTTTGAAAATGGCTCCCAAGGTGGAACTTCGCCCGTCACAATGCGACTTTTTTAAAACATTTGCGTTTGTGTACTTGAGCTGTAGTAACTAGTTCTTCTGTACAAACTCAGTAGATAAACAATAAGAGCAATGTTTCCTCCGTGGTGTCATGACTCCAAGTCTATATTCTCCTGGACTTGCTACCTTTATTTTGACACTCACCATGATAACAATTCAACTTGGTCGTCTGTCCAGCGTATTGTTCTCTGCTGCATGTGCGTGTGGTTTCATGACAAAAACGAACAGTTGTGGCCAAATGTGCTAACTCCATGGGATTTCCTGCTTTTTCCGTGGAAATGGGCAGTGTGAATGCAAAACCTTCTGAACAGAAGCATTTTCACCGAAACGTGTACACCGAGCCTCAGTTATTTAAAAGTGCCTGGTGACAACTGATGCTGAAAGTCGTGGGCAGGACAAAAAGAGACAGACATTTTGAAAAGCCCACTGAAATCTCATTCAGTTGTTTTCATTCATGATAGTCATGACGTTACACCAAACACAGAAACATGCAGCCCTGGTTTGGTCTGGACTGAAATCAAAGTAAAAACTAAAGCTCCTGAACTCCTCTAAAGCCGGACCACCCAGTGATGCAGATGTATAATTCCACCTGAAGTATCATACGTCTGTTTTCATTCCGTCGAGCAAAAAGTGATAATTTCATATATTCAAAGTCGATGAAAAACGCTCGTCCATGACCTCCGGGCTTCGGAGAGACGCTCTTATGTTTTTCAAGATTTTCATCTCATTGAAGTAATTAGTGAGATAATATCCCCAGACCAAGGTTATTATTTTGGCCCCAGATTATCACGCTATTAAATTCTGCTATCACCGCATGTCTTGCTGTACCACTTAAGTTGACTGCGTGCGCTCAGATATTCAATTTGGTTTCCTTTTTATTAAGATCCCCATTAGCTGATACAGTACAGACAGCCAGTCTCCTGAGGTGAGGAGATTAACAGGCTCTGGTACTAATCCTTACAACCAAACTGCTGCTCCCTCCGACAGGCGGGTCTGCTGCCATGTGAAACGCAATCGCAGTTAATCTGAAGCTCCGTCCTGGTGACGCTGGCGTGGGAACGGCAGGCGTTTCCTGCTCGCACAGTCAGATAACATCAGACCTGCAGACTCACAGAGCAAAGAGGGCACATACGAACTGATTTTCTGGCCAAGAAGGTCGTGCAACGCATGAGACTGACGGAGGAGTTTGTATATTTCTGCAGCCAAACTTCCCAGCTGCATGTTGCAGAAACGGAGTGTGAAATATTAACGGCCTTGATTTGATCCAGAATGTCTAACAGCATCACATCTACTTGTGTTACTATGGAAACATTTCAATATTCAAGAAAACACAGGTTTGAGCTTTGACACGACAAGATTTTAGTCTTTGTTTGTCTTTCGCCAACATTTTGAAAACGACCACAGAAACACTGATAATGTAGTCCGTATGTTGGACCACAAGTTGGTGTTGGTGTTTCTTGTAGTAATGAAACCACACACACACACACACACACACACAGCAGAGAACAATGACTAGTGTACAAATGACCAAGTTGGAGTGTTAATACGGTGACTGTCAAAATAAAATTACCAAATGCCCGGAGAATATGGTCACCACGAAGGAAACATTAGTCTGATTGACTCTACTGAGCATGTGCAGAAGAACTATTTACTATGGCTGTGGTGCACATGACCAGTGGCAACGTTTCTGGAAACTCTTGTTTCATCAGAACGTTACATTTTCAATGACCAGCCACCCGTTCTTGTGTAAATGGACCAAAAAAATACAACAAACGTTTTCTGTTTTCACTTGAAAACGTGATGGAAACAGGGCATTATTACAGTACAAGGGTAAAAGGCAGTTGAAGTCAGCTGAGGCGTCATGCGGCATCAGAGTGTTGAAGAGTTTGCAGAGACGCAGTCATAGTGATGAGGGAAAGAATTCACCGTTTACTACAAGTTCTGGGTGGAAAATGGGTGAAGATGATCAGACACTCAGGTGAAACACATCAGGGCAGGGAGCAGCAATCAGACATGAGGAGGAGAACTCAAGGACCATGCAACTAGAGACAACATCAGACTTGACAAGACAGACCATGTGCACTGTGACTTATTCATGATTGTAGTCGTCAGACCAAATTTCTTAGTAAACAATCCAAATGGCAATTTCCTATACGCCCATTACTCATTCTGGCCATTACTAATCATTACGTGTTCATGATGTTTTTCACTCTTGCATCAATTTATTTTGATCTACTTAAAGCTGTCAACAATAAAAAGCCATTAACTTTCATTTCTTTCATGGATAAAGAAGGTAGCAGCCAAGAAAAACACATTAAAAACATAATAAGCGATCAAAAGTGCATGAAAATGGTTGGACCTCCCGGGGACTGGTGGATTGGAGAGCCGTGTGTCTCTGAGCTGCTCCAGACGCAGAAATAATCAAACTTTCATGGACACAGTCTGCTGGGACTGGCTCCACCCACACACTACTCTCAGTTTAATGCATTGCTATAAAAGATGGATACAGCTGAAGAAAAAAATGGTTTGGATTAAAATTATATTATGAATACTTTGCCTGAGCAAACTTCATAAAATATAATATAATTGACAATAATAATAATAATAATAATAATACATTTATTTATATAGCACTTTTCAGAACCAAATATTGCACAAAGTGCTTTACAGTAAAAACACAAACAGAAAGTGAGGCGAGACAGGAAAGCAATCAAAGAGACGGGTAGGTGGTCATCAAAAAAATAGAGAATTATAGACAGAAATTATTATTGTTATTATTATTATTGCCGACAAAACACCACTGGCGTAGGTGGCCTTGGGAGAGAGCATGTAGAAAGATAAAAGGGGCAACATTTATTAAAAATGGAGGCTTCAATTAAAAGAGAGTCTGTAAAAGTGGGTTTTTAAAAGAGATTTAAAAGAAGTTACTGATTCTGAGAGCCTTATCTCCTCTGGAAGGTCGTTCCAAAGTGGAGGGGCGCCGCCCTGGTGGAGAAGCACGGTCACCCTTAGATTTAAGTTTTGACTTTGAGATGACTGGTAGGGATCCACCTGAGGATCTAAGGCTGTGAGCAGGCTTGTACTGGGTCACCAGGTCAGTAATATAACTGGGCGCCAGACCATGAAGAGCTTTAAAAAGTAATTAGCTTTGTCGAAATTCAAAATCTAAAACAGACAGGGATCCATTGGAGGGAAGCCAGTACAGGTGTGATGTGTTGTCACCTGTTAAAACCAGTAAGAAGCCTGGCTGCTGCATTTTGGACCAGTTGGAGGCGATGGAGGAGTTTTGAAGGGACACCAGATAGGAGGGAGTTGCAGTCTTCAAGGCGGGTGAAGATGACGCACTGAATTAATTTTTTACCAAATCTGGTCGAGAAAGCATTGGCTTCAATTTGGAGATCAGTCGGATTTGGAGGAAACAGGACCAGATAACCTTTTTGATGTTGGAGACAAAACTGAGGTCAGGCTCAAATAACGTCAGTTTACACATAAACGGAACAAACAAAACAATGTTGCAGTGCCATAGTCATGTAAAAAGAGTCTTGGAAATGTGTAAACGGGGCCTAATAGCAATGCAGATGATGGAAAAATCATGAATTTGGAAAAATTGTCCTTTGGAGCATGGTCTTAAATTCTATCCGATTTGCCATGCACACATCCAAGATAGCCACCAAAATGGGCTTACTGAATGGACTTTTCTCATAGAAAGGCTTACATTTACTCAATTGTACTCACAATTACATTTACAACTACGCTAATTCTGGTCATAATATGTCAGCTTTCCATCATGATGACATTGAGGCTTAAATAGGAACATGAGAATTCAAGATAGTGGACATTTTTTCCAAGATGGCTGCCAAGAAACACGAAAGCGAAATAAACTCCTTCACACACAGAACCTCTGCATGTTACCCTCACCCTCTGTATGTTTAGCCCACAAGCCAATGTCGTTTACTGTGTGTGTGGCAGTCACCGTGCACAAGCAACTTCTTTGAGCTGCAGATGAGAGCTGACCTGATGGCAAGGACCAGTGCCAGCAGCTCATCTAGAGGATGTGGCAGACTGCTGACACAAATGTGCTGGTATACCACCAAGCCCATGCCCCCCAAGCACTTGTATATACTAGTATACTACCTACATGTGACCAATTTGAAGAGTCATATGATGCAGTGCGCAAAATTGCTACAAAGGTCAATTCCAGTGCATTTCAAGTGCCAAAACCGATTCTATATACATAATATACAGTATAATCTATATTCAAGTGAATGGCTGAATTTACATTTCTACTGGTCTCCATGATGGCCATCTTGCAAAATGGCAGCCATCTTGCATTTTCAAGTGGCAAATTGGATAGAATTAGTAGCTATTCAAATCTCTACCACTGTGTCAAATTTGGCACTTGTGTCACAATTTGCTCGATTTGGGCGTATATTTGATGTTATACGATCCACTATAAATAATAGCTATACTGATGACATCATAAGAAAAGCTCACAGGATGATAAGATCAACTCGAAAATTCCGGCGGAAATGTTATTGTGCCTGCCACCTGCCGCCCCCTGCTGCCGAGCGAGGCCGTGGCGGGGTCAAAAGTACGAGGAAACCATGTCATTAGCTAGTGATTCTCGATCGCAGCGCCACCACGAGGCCACCCTCCAAATTTCAGCTAATTTGAACAAACCTGTTAGCATTTGATGCTAACAGCTGCGATTTACGTACGCGGAAACCATGTCATTAGCTAGATCAATAAGCTTTCAGGCAGTTAGGTTTTTCTAACATATTTCTGACATTGTTTAACACCATTGAAACATGTTAAAAGTATGTTTTGCCTTAAAAAGAACAGTGTACATCGTTTACTGTTATTGTGCTCACTTGTCTACCTGAAGTGAATCAGATGACCAAAACTGTGAAAATCCAACTGTGTGCACTGAGGTTTTATTTATTCTTGAACACCAATTGAGGCAATTGAACTTTTTGTTGCTCTTTGAGTTCTGTCTTGCAGCATCATGTTTTATTCATGCAGCCAGAGTGAATTCTGTAGTTTCTCATCGGCCTCGCGATCTGAGCCGGTTCACTGCCGGTGGAGCTTTTCTGCGGCTGAACTGACGAGTGCGATGTTAACACGGGGCCGTGACACCTCTGTGGTCCTGACTTTTAGATGCTGGCTTCAGGTTTATAGAGACATTTAAAGCTTTGCGCCAAGGTACACGTTTTTTTTTACTTAATGCTACAAATGGCAGCCGACAAAAATGAAGCGTTTCATTTCGCTTTAGTTTCTTTCAGATATTTGAAATATTTAGCTTGTGTTGCCCACCAGATTGTCAGAATGGTATTTTAAATACAAGAACACGGTGCTGAAATAATTTAAAGTGAATCCATTATTAATTTAGAATGAGACTATTTCTCCCTCAGAGTTAAAAACACTGAAAGACAATTTCCGAGGAAGATTGAATGAAATGTGTTTTATATCTAAAAGATTTAAATGACGTGAAAACCACTCAATTTGTCATCATCCCGGCGTTATTGTACATTCACATTATCCTTTCACATCAAGTTTCCTTCTTCAGGGTACAAAGTTAAGTTTTCTATCGCCAGAGTTCTGGGATTAGACTAGTTTTACAGTTAAACTGGGTTAAGTTCAGTCTGAGGGATTAAAGTTACAATTCTCATGAGGACTCGGTTTAATGTGGAGTCACAGAGTCAGTCACTAAATGATCAGATAAAGTCACTTGGAGTTTGGACTATGAATGCTTGGTAACCACTGGAACGCTTTTCCCCCTCAAGGAAATAGATTTAGAAAATATGTTTTGTGGTCACTTTATGGTAAGAGTTAGGTCAAGTTCATGTTTAGGTTATGTTTGGGGCTATTATTACATTAATTTCTGGCTGAGGCTAAGTTTAGAGTTACAGTTTGCTTAAGTTCAGGATTATGGTTTGGTTTAGTTCAGATTTGGGTTTAATTCAGAGACAGGGTTAGGTTAAGTTCAGCGTTAGGCTTGGGTTAAGATCAGGATTAAGGTAAATTAATGGTTGGGGGTTAGGTTAAGTCCAGAGCGAGGTTACGTTCGGGGTTAGAATAGCCTCAGTATTATGGTAAATTTCAGTTCAAGATTATTTCAGGGTTACTTTTCAGGGTCGGAGCATTTTCTATGGAGTTAGTGGAAGCCACGCCCCCACACCAGAACCGGGCAAAAGTTTGAACCTGAAAAAATATGATCTGAAAGTTTAGAAAGTGGAAACAAAATGGGAAACTTGAAAACAGAATTTGAATGTGAAAAAAACAAGATCTTAATCTGAAAACATCAAATCGGCAACTGAAAAAAATAACACCTGCATTTAAAAAAAAATGTGTTTAAGACTGGAAAATGAAAATAAAGGATTTTATCAAAAGAATTTCAGAGCTGAAACAAAATTATATGTAAAGTGAAAAAACACTTTTTTAAAAAAAATTTGTACAGTGTTTTTAATTTTTCAAAATTGAAGATCAAACCTTGAGCATTCAGTTTCTAATTTTTTTTATTTTTTTTTTAAACACATTTTTCTTTCAAATGAACAAATATTTTGGCCTGGATCTAGCTCCATAGTTTTCATTCCCTCTGAGTGCAATTGTCCTTTAAATCACCACAGACAACTCAACATATTTTTCCGTTTTCACTTGAAAACTTTGTTGCGTAAATGGAGGGAGAATGCAGACTCCAAACCAAAGGAGTGTTTTGTTTCAATCAGAGAGTAAAATGTGTGTTTTTATGTTCCGTTGCTTCCATCGAGTGTGCTCCTGTCACTTCCTGCCTCTGAACCGACAGACAGTGTAAATAAACCATGCTCACCACAGACTCCACTCATTCATTCCTCGGCTGCTTTCATGTTTTAATCCAGCTTTTCATTTCCACACTTTCCCTTCTCCCATTGTCTCTCAAAACAAAGCCCTCCTTTTAAAAAGGGCTATCTTTAAGTCTTCCTTTCTCCTTCCTCCTCCTCGTAGGATTCTTTCTCTCTTTCTCCAGTAAGAGAATTGAATGAGGAGCCGCTGCTGGACGACTGTTGTGTCAGACAGAAATGAAAGGAGGGTGAAGTGCTCAAAGAGACATTCAGTTCCCTGTTGTCGTTACATTAAGGTGCTGAAAACACATGAAAACCTTTGAATGGTTTGAAAATGTGTTCCAAGGAGGCTCCATGTGTTGCTTTTCTGAAAATTATTCCTATTGTATTTTCCCTCGTAACACAAGTCCAGCTAAAAGCCTCTCAAATTGATTAATTTGGTTTATCTGCTTCTTCATGAGACGACATAGTGGTACAGTGGTCAGCTTGACACTGTCACCTCAAGAGAACCCCGGATGGATGGATGGATGGATGGATGGATGGATGGATGGATGGATGGATGGATGAATTTTGTAAACAGTAGCATTTTGTGAACTGGATGTCAACACATTATATGCACCATGTTATATTAGTATTTTTATTTACTTATCCACTTGTATTATGTATATATGTATGTATGTATGTATGTATTTGGACAATATTAGTCCATTTTCTCTTGTATCTGGTTCTTGTAGATTTTTTTCCCCTTGATATTGTTACTGATACTGAGTATGTTTTTTTAAAATATATATACAGTTAACCTGTATTCATAATCTATTTAATCGTAGTAGTTTAAGAAAAATGATATTTTGTTATTTCTTGTTCTCTTTTCTCTCACAATTCACACCGGGTTTTTTTTTTTCTTTTTTTAATATGTGATTCTCATATTTAAAATAACTGTTTTGACATTTTGGTCTTTTGGTTGAGTTCACAGTTTTCTTCTCGGTGTTTTATTGTATTACATCACATTTAATACATTTCACTCACCTTTTACTCACTTGTTTGGGGTGTTTCATTCATATATAAGATTTAAACACCTGCGTGGCCCTGTGTGTGTGTGTGTGTGTGTGTGTGTGTGTGTGTATATATATATATATATGTGTGTGTGCGTTTACATTCATGTACTTTGTTTTCAGCATGTACATGAAGTACTTAACTTTTAACTGTCTCAATACTTGAATGAATACAAAGCCTGACTGAGCTTACATCTTCCTTCAACAGCCGTTTCTCTTTGTCTTACAGTCTTAAAGCGAATGAAGTCTTGTATGATGAAGGTGTCCGTCCCTCTCTATAGGTGTGGATGTGTGGTGGACGGATGGAGGACATCCCTTGCTCCAGGGTAGGACACATCTATCGGAAGTACGTCCCCTACAAGGTCCCCGGTGGGATCAGCCTGGCGAAGGTAATCCTTCATACTCGGAGCCTCGATGGTTTGTGACAAAATGCAACACAGCAGATCAGTCAGAGTCTCTGTTTGCTGCTGTGGGAGAATAATAGAGGTTCGTATCAGGGTGAAGTCGTCATGGCGCCTGTGTTGTACCTGAGATGGACGGCACAGAACTTTAATCTGACGCCTTCATCAGACTGATCGACGTTCCAATCAAACCACGCTGGATTTATGTGGGATGTTTAACTTCTTAACCATCACAGTCGTAACTCTGTTATGCTCTAGAGTTTCAGGAGCACAAGTGAAAACACAAAATTTCCGCTGTGTTTTTTCTAAAATACAGCTACTGCACATGCTCCACGGCCATATGTAGTGATCCTGCACATGCTCAGTAGATGAACAAAAAGAACTTGGTAGTTTTATAGTTGCCAGTCACCGTAATAAAAAATCCAACTTGGTCTTCTGTCAATGCAAAGTCTGTTTACTCCCATTACATTACATCATAACATAAACAACTAACAACAGCTCTGAAGCTGTATCAGTGATACAAAAACTCAAAACAATGCGATTTTCATTTGAATGGTCCTCCATAAAGCACATACGGAGCCTTAAGAAAAAACCTCTACGTTACAAAGTATCTGTTATAAACACACTAAATGCAGTTCAACACACCCCATGGACAAACATCGAAAGAGAGGAGAGACGCCACCCGGTGAGTTGCAGTCGGACCTGTTCCCAGCACGTTGGCCTCCGGCAGGGCTGTCCTTTGTCACTGGTTCTGTTCATCACCTGCATGGAGGGAATCTCTCGGCACAGCCGGGGGCCGGAGGGGGTTTGCTTTGGGGACCACAGGATCTCCTCTCTGCTATTTGCGGATGATGTGGTTCTGTTGGCCCCATCAAGCCTGGACCTTCAGCGTGCACTTGCGCGGTTCGCAGCCGAGTGTGAAGCAGCTGGGATGAGGATCAGCACCTCTAAATCCGAGGCCATGGTTCTCGACCGGAAAAAGGTGGCTTGCCCCCTTTAGGTCGGTGGAGTGTCCTTGTCCCAGGTGGAGGAGTTCAAGTATCTTGGGGTCTTGTTCACGAGTGGGGGAAAGATGGAGCGTGAGATCGACAGGCGGATCGGTGCAGCATCTGCAGTTATGCAGACGTTGTATCGGTCCGTCGTGGTGAAGAAGGAGCTGAGCCAAAAAGCGAAGCTCTCGATTTACCAGTCAATCTTCGTTCCTACCCTCACCTATGGTCATGAACTATGGGTCATGACCGAAAGAACGAGGTCCCTAGTGGCTGGGCGCACCCTTAGAGATAGGGTGAGGAGCTCAGTCACCCTTAGAGATACGGGGAGGAGCTCAGTCACCCTTAGAGACAGGGTGAGGAGCTCAGTCACCCTTAGAGATAGGGTGAGGAGCTCAGTCACCAGGGAGGAGCTCGGAGTAGAGCCGCTGCTCCTCCACATCGAGAGGAGCCAGCTGAGGAGGCTCAGGCATCTATTTCGGATGGACGCCTCCCCAGGGAGGTGTTCCGGGCATGTCCCTCCGGTAGGAGGCCTCGGGGCAGACCCAGGACACGCTGGAGGGACTATGTCTCTCTATGGCCTGGGAACGCCTTGGGGTGCCACCAGAAGAGCTGGAGGAAGTGTCTGGGGTGAGGGAAGTCTGGGCAACTCTGCTCAGACTGCTGCCTCCGCGACCCGGCCCCGGATAAAGCGGTAGACAATGGATGGATGGATGGATAAACATTTGTCCTAATGAAGTACAGAAACAGTCCCTCTGTGTACATTTTACTAACTGGTGTAACACCCTGGAAAACGCTGCTGAGCACTTTGGTGGAATAATTCTGTCGATCAGGACGTCACGGAGGACGAGGGAGACTTTGTTCTGTTTGAACTCATCTTTTTTCACAACAACCTACTTTTTAAATTCATTTGTTTGTATTGATTTGATCTTTTTTTTGAGGAGCTTTTCAGCAGTTTTTTTTTTTTTTTTTTTTTTTTTATGTGTTGTAAAAAAAAAAAATTAGGACTGGTTTGAAGAACTGATTTGAGAGTGTGTTGTGCTTGTTCCACACAGTGGCACAAAAAACAGCACTTTTGTGTCAGTAATGCTCTGGAATGTGTTCAAATGTGAAAAGCAGAAAATGTTCTGAAGCAAGACTCTGGGAAAAGCAGCTGGAAAATACACGCACACACACACACATACACACACACACACACACACACACACACACACACACACACACACACACACACACACACACACACACACACACACACACACACACACACACACACACTCACACACACAATGTGAAACTGTAAAACCTAAAACAATTTGACATAAACACTCTGTTCACATGTGTGGAGGACGGGCACAGTGTGACTGAGTCTTCAAGTGGGGCAGAACAACAAATGGCAGCTTTTTGTTTTCTTTTAAAGCTCATCTCTCCTCCCAATGTGGAGAATCACTTTATAGTCGACTCAGCATCAGTAAACAAAAAGGCCCCCAAGTGAAAGGCAGCTTCACGCGGTATAAATGTTCGCGGCTTGCAGCCGTCACAGGTGCTTCTGTAAAGACTGAGCTGAAGTTTCTTTGTTTTGTTTTCTACGTACACAGCACGGGAAACAATCCGAAAGCGTTAAATCAAGGAAGGTGGATTCATTATGCATGGCTGCACCACAGCCTGGAACTTGGCTCAGTGTATGACCAAAGGTTCCAGGCTTCAGCTTCACTTTTTAGTTGTTTATATATTTATTCATAGTTGTTATTTTGGTCTGGGCCTCAGTGGAATAATGATGTCCCTGAATGGACTCGAACTGAGCAGATGGAGTGAAGACGTTCACATAAAAGCACCGACAATGAACTCACTGGTGGTCCTGCACAAAATCTCATTAGTCTTTCTTTATCAGCTGAGTTCTTTTTTTCTTTATTTCCAACTCTCTTTCATCTTTTTTCTTTTTCTACTGATGTAGAACTATATCTGAGGCTGAATCACCGATGTAACAAGGTCAAACTCAACACAAGTTAGTCTCAGGAGAAACTTTTCATAGTGACTTAATGTCGTCCAGTGGTCCCGCAATGTTTTTGCTTGACCACTAGAAACACAAGCACGAACCACAAACAGCTCATTTTCATCTTGAGTGGGCCAACCCGGAAAAATAGTGTCATATTATCCCTTGAATATAAGTTTTTTTCACAGAAAACCAAACAATTTCTACAGAAAATGACTGAGATTTCAATGTAAAGACAATTTTAACGACGCAAAATGCAGTGAAATGTCCACAACACCTTTCCTATAGCTGTTCCATTATGGGTGTTTTTACAAACTCACCCTGACCGCACCACTTTGAGGCTAATGCTCGTTGGCTAGCTTTCACTGATATCTCAGCTCAGGTCTCACTGTTGTGTTGTGTCGCTACTCAATTGCTTGGTGGTTTGATGGAAGGATTGAAGCTCCTTGTGGGCCTGATGTTTGACAAGCCTTTGTTAAATCCTTTTATCTTTCCTTTCTTTTCCAGAACCTGAAGCGTGTGGCCGAAGTCTGGATGGACGAGTACGCCGAATATGTCTACCAGCGCCGGCCGGAGTACCGCCACCTGTCGGCCGGAGACATGACGGCACAGAAGGAGTTGAGGAACCGACTCAACTGTAAGAACTTCAAGTGGTTCATGAGCGAGGTGGCCTGGGACCTACCCAAACACTACCCACCGGTGGAGCCCCCTGCTGCCGCCTGGGGAGAGGTGACTACTACAGACCCCTGGCTACGTTCACACTACAGGAAAGAGTAATCTGAATGAATTCGATTCAATTTTATTTCTATAGAACCCAAAAAAAAATTCAAACACAGTCATTTAAAGGCACTTTTACAGAGAAAAACATGATTCCACATGAGCAAGTAAAAGAGACAGTGGAGTCTCTTAACAGGAAGAAACTTGCAGAACTCGACTCAGACGAGGAGATTGTCTGGTTGTGTTGAGGGGGAAGAAGGAGAGACAAGGATAGCATAGAAATAGAACAACAAGCAAACAGACATAAATCCACTGGTTGGTTGCTCGATCCGTCTGTTGATTTTTTGGTTCATTGATTTCTTTGGTCGATTCATCGGTTGGTTGGCTGCTTTGTTAGTTGATTCATTGGTTGGTTGGTTGATTTGTTGGCTGGCTTATTTCATTACACAACGTGCCTAGCTGGAACAGTGTATTGAGACATATTGTTCTTCCACATGCTGGAGATGCTTCGGTTTAATTTTGAATGCATCTTGTCATTCCCACACGTCAATTATCTACCATCTGTCAGGATTATGCAGAAGGGACCCAAATGCAGACTCAGGAAGTTCCGTAAAAACCAGGTTTATTGAAACAAAGTCCAAGAGACATGAAGAAACCGCAGGGACACAGGAGCAACACGTAGACAAGGCACACATGTTTACAAGAGGCGAGACATGTTGACCAGGCGATCCGACAAAGACGACACAGGGAGAGGGTTTAAATGCACAGGGAAGGGGTGGACACAGGTGGAACCCAATGATGGGAGCACACAGAGGGAGAAGATCATTGGTTCATTGGAAACACGAGGTGAGACACTCAAGGGCAGACACAGAGACCTGACACCATCGTCTCACAAATACATGCTTACAACTTTTACATAATGTGTTAAAAAAAAATAAACAGGACTTATATAATTAAAAACTGTCTGCCAAGAAATGTGGTAACAAAGAAAAAAATCCACATTTTCTCACGTCTGTGCTCAGAAAATGTATATCAAACAAAGACTTTGAGCTTAATATGAACTATGGCGAGCACACTGAGGTGGAGAAAGTGATAGAACAATCGTAGGGGTTGACAAAAGGCATGACACAGTGATGAAACATGTTTGCAATAACAGGATTTTGGCTCAGCTGTAACTCCCATCAGGGCAGCCCGAGTCCACACTTCCAGGTACCAAACATGCCTTGGGGCTTTTACAAAGGGAGTGCAGAAAAATGAAATAGTAATCGTAATCATGGTAATTTAAAATAAATGTGTTGTTGGAGAAAAGGAGCAGCTCAGAAATCCATCCTGGGATAAAAGAAAACGATGACTGTGCCCTCCCCGGAGCAGTTACGCACCGTGATTGTTTTCCACTCCATGAATGGTTTTTTTGTGCGTTTGTGTGTTTTTGTCATGTAGATACGAAACGTGGGCAGCGGGATGTGCATGGAGATCAAACACTTTGTGTCTGGGAGCCCCATCCGCCTGGAGAGCTGCGTGAAAGGGAGGGGGGAGGTGGCCTGGAGCCACGGACAGGTGAGGCGCCTTTATTACACTTCCAGCCAAAACGGCTGGGGAGGGTTTCATTTCCAGTCCTCGAAGCTCGGAGCTGCTGGTCTTCCTGGACAACAGTCTTGTTGTGGCAGGACATCTCTCTGTTGAAATCTTGATTACACTGCAAAGCGGTGAAAACAATCTGAGCTGAGACTTTGCTCCATGCAGGTGTTGACGTTCGGGTGGAGGGAGGACATCCGGGTGGGCGACCCCATGCACACCAGGAAGGTGTGCTTCGACGCCGTGTCCCACAGCAGCCCCGTCACGCTGTACGACTGTCACGGCATGAAGGGGAACCAGCTGTGGCGCTACAGGAAGGTACGTGGAAAGAAAGAGAGCTGCAAAACAGGGATCGCTCTCAACTCATCCTATTTCACAGCCACAAAAACATACGGGAGGCTAATTAGTGATGCTAATGTTTTCCAGGAAGCTGAAATGGATAAACATGTTGCAATAGATGCAACAGGAACTGTGAATGAACTCAGTAAATTAGATATTTATTCATCAAAGTCTCACATATTTGTGTGCGTACATGTGTATACCAGTTTTAAATCACTTTATGAGGTCCTTGACATGACAGCACACTTCATTTGTTAAACCTGGACTTCCTTGTGGGAACCAGATGTGTGAACTTTACAACATTTTCTGGGTTAAATGGAAAAGATTTATTTTACAATCAGTGTGTGTGTGTGTGTGTGTGTGCGTGTGTGTGTGTGTTGCCTCGTCCCTGCAGGATACGAGCCTGTACCACCCCGTCAGTAACAGCTGTATCGACAGCAGTCCAAGCGAGCGGCGGGTCTTCATGAACAGATGCGACTCCGCCTCCCTCAGCCAGCAGTGGCTGTTCGAGAGGACCAACGACACCGTGCTGGAGCTCTTCAACCGGGGCAACAACTGAGGCCACTGCGCGGCAAGGTGAAGCGTCTTCCAAGGAAAACGATCGCGCGCCAGTGATCCTCTTTGTTCAGGTGAGCGACGCTGCAGCGATATGTAATCATGTGTACAGATTCAAACGGTTTGGAAAATGGTTCAATGGTCGAAACAGGATGTCTAACTTTCTCCCCAAAACTGCTCTTGACACAATTTTCCTCCTACATTACGTTTAATCCTGTGTGGTTATCCAGTGTAGTCCATGACACAAAACCCTTTTCAAGCACCATCCTAAATGCACAACTTGAAATATTTGTCAACAAATCTGCTTAAGTTATTGGTATTGCCATCAACATATCTGAATTCTTTCAAGGAAATGTAAATAAAGTGTGATTCTAAATCAGTCAGGTTACATTTACATGACAGTGTTTCAGGTGAAAACACATTGTCTTTGTGTTGTCGTTTGAGAAAATGTTTGCGTTTACATGCCAATATTTTGAAAACTACATCTGTTTCCATAGAAATGATGTAGGTCGCATGCCAGGCCACTAGTTGCTTATGTTGGTTGTGTTTGTAATGAAACCAAACACACAGGCGTGTGGAGAACAAGCCGCTATAAACATTAACAATGGGAGAACACAAGCATTCTAGTGGAAGTTGGGTTGTTATTGCAGTGATTGTCAAAATAAAACTACCAAGAACATGGACTGGGAGCCATGACATCCTGGAGGCAAACGTCGTACTTGGACTGAATAGGGATTGATTTCAGTTTACTATATGAAAACTGCATTTTTAAACGTCGTTAAAGATCAGGTACACTCTCATGTGCTGTGATGTTTCATAATTCATGGTGCGATTGGTCATGCCTGGTTGAGTTGACCGGCCAGACGACTTGCTCGGCTCTGTGGAACGTGAGCTAACGACGCTAAGTGGCTGTGCGATGTACGCAGGGTTTGTCCCAGAAGTTTGCTGCAAGCTGTTAACGTCGCCTCCGTCTCACTTGTGCTCAGATAAGACTGGAAGCTACGGGTGAACAACACGGCTTCACAAACATTCCCCGCGGCGCGGCAGTGATCCGGTGCGACGGCTGACGGCTGCAGAAGCCAGTCGGCGCTCACGCAGCAACATCCAGAATCCAATCGTACAGCGCACACTTCTGATGGGGAAGAAGGTGGGAAAGGGAGAAAAAAAAACTGTGTGCCATTGAACTCTCAAGCTTATCTACTGAAATTCTGTGAGTTAAAAAGTCTCCTCCTGTCTGCAGGGTGTGAGGAGCACGGTGGAACCTGAGCGCCCTGCGGAAAACCCTGAAACGCGGAGCTTTTTAGAGACTGAAATCTGGATCACAAAGAACTTTAACAAGACTGAAATCTGCAAAGACGTGCCTTTCTTTCAGACACAGACTCTGCTGGACTTAATGGATGATCTATTCAATCTCACCTTATTTTTCTATTGTTGCCATGTTTCTATTCGCAGTGAGAAAACACTTTTTTTTCCCCAACAGAGGATAAATGAATCGATGAACTACTGATGGAGAAAAGAGGAGTCTTTTTTTTTTTTTTTTTTTTTTCAAAGGAACAGATTCTTGTACAGATTCATATTGGATTATTGGAATATTTTTTTTCCCTACGGCATAATAAAGATATGTCCCTTGAGATGGTTTTGTGAAGTTCTATTCACTGCTTTCATATGATCATCCAAGAAAAATTCTCAAAAGCTCGAGGTAAGTATTTGTATCCAGTTAATAAGACATGCAAGTGAAAACTCATTTGAAACAACAAAGTGACAAGTGTCTAATGAAGAAAATATATTACCAATTGTCGGATGCAATAAATGATTTACAGTGATGGCAACTTCCTGCGGATTGCCGCTCATTTAAAATTCAAATGAGTCATTTTTGTGAAACGACTAAATCCATTGAAAAATCAAAGAAAAGGTTAGATTATCATTGAATCATATTGAAACCAAATGTTCCACTACTGTCTCAACAACAGGAAATGGATTGTGTCTTGTATAAAGAATTGGCAAATACATCAGTGATTGGCTGCAATTTTCAACCAATGAGAATGCCAATTTCATTTCACTGTGAGGCAGATTGCTAGCTTGAAGATTCTTAGAAATATTTTCCACTGGTATAAGCAGTTTTTAACACGAGACCAAGACGTATCATGTCTGATGATAACAAAGATGTCAAGAACAAATGTGGCTGGGAAAGGCTACAAGGAAAAGTCACAGAAGGGTTCAAATAGACAAATAGATCAATGCAAGTTTTTCCTTGAAAGGGCCCAAGTTTGACAGTGCTAGTCTATACCAAGCAACTCATTTCCCAAAAGATCACATGAAACAGCATTACCATTTGAGCGCTGAAACATAAATTTGAGTTTTGTCAAATTTAGTGGGCTGACAATTGTTAGCTCTGCTACCCAAGGTGCTATACCTAACATACCTAATACCTTACTATACCTAATAATGGCCAATAAGATGAAAAATGTGGCAATTTAGATGCAATATAGCCAATATTAACTGTAATCTTCATTTGATTCAGGATTCCCAGTGACACTGAGGGCCAGTCGAGCTGAGCTAAAGGGCCACACATGGCCCCCGGGCCTTATGATGCCCAGCTCTGGTAAATACAATGCACGATTGAGTGGATTTGACTCTCCACCCAAACAGAAAGCAGCTCACGAAGTAAAGCACCATCTGAATCCTCCTTTTGTCCCGTTTTATAAATCAGAGTGACTGTGTGGGTTTTTCCACCTAATTAATTCCGCTCTCTTGAAAAATGGCACGCGCTGCTTGTTCTCCGGCACAATAAACCAAAGCGACATGGCTGGCGCTCGTTTTCTATTAAACTGAATGTTTTCATTCACTTCTCCGGAGTGTGGCTTGTAAAGATGTGTCGATGGAAACAGAGGCGGTGCTGAACAGATGCAGAGACAATCACGAGTGGATGACAGGTAATCTTTACAATTACCGACTGCAGAGCCGCGTGCGTAATGCACTGTGTCCAGTCAATTTTAGAAAGGTGGGGGAGACCTGGCTGTCATTTAAATTCCATTTCCAACGCATCCTGCTCCACATTTGCCTCCATCATATTACGACCCTGCAAATTACGTGAGCTCCTTTTTTGATGATGACGTGCAATGTGAGTATCACACAGCATGAAATTGAAAAGATGCAAAGTGGAAACAAAACCTGGAACAAGATGTCCTAATTGAATCCCGACTGAGAAATGAAGGTGTTCATTGCTCATTTTTTATCTGTTTCTATCAGAAAACAGCCGGTGTAAAATGCATTTCACGAGCGGGTTTATTAATCGTTCCAATTCTGTCACAGGGTGAAGACAAAACATTGAATGCAGCAATAAATAACCGGTATGACTAATATCCATGCAGCTCCCCCGAAAGCTTCTGATGTGCTCCGTCCAGGCAGCAGGGCTCTCCCTGTGTGACAGGCCCGCTCTGCCCATGGCTGAATAATTAGAGTTAACCCGCCTCCCCAGAGGACTTGGCTGCTATTAAAGGCCCTCCGAATGGAAAATCACAACTGCGGAGCGCAGCGGCTGCTGGCTCAGGTCACAGGGGACCTTGTAGTCGTTTTCCAGGTCAAGTCTTTTAACATGACCATTTGAAAGGGCAGATTGGAGCTTTTTGCAAGCATGTTGGTGAGTGTTGTACCTCATCCTGGTCCCTTCAAATTACTTTGAATTGTTGCCTGCAGACTATGCTCCTACTCAAAAATGTTTTAGATTTACGTTATCAGAATCAGTTTTATTGCCAGATATGTTTGACATATTAGGAATTTGACTTCGGTTGGTACTATCGGTGCAAGTGTAACAATAAATAATAACATTAAACAAAAATATGAATAGAAACTGTAATTACAGACTAATATAGTACAGAAGCTAAATAAGATAATGGAAAACAGTGCAGTGGGTAAGTAGTTCAAATAATGAGTGGCATGAAGTAGTGAGTATTTATATAGAATGGTACAGCCGCAGCGACAGTTGTTCTAGGATATTCTGCATTATATTTTATTGCTTCTTTCCAACAAATTCTGCGGTTAGGTTAAGATAACGTGTCAAGTAACTATACAGTTTACTTTAAGTTTATTGCACAGCAGAAAATCTTATAAAAACACCTTTAAAGGACTTTTTATTCAGCTACTTTTTCACTCAATTTCTATTCCTATGTTTTACCATGAAAGTAGGTTGTAACATTTTTTTACTTCTAGAATTAAACAAACTGATGCTTTTTATTAGTAGTAGTCATGGCAACAGAAGTATGATGATATTAATATTTCATATAATGTATTAGTGTTTGAGCCATTTCAGCCTCACTTTAGTTTAAAGCAGTGGCGTCAAACTCATTGGAGCTCAGAGGAAAATCTATTCCCAAGCGGGCCGCACCAGTAAAATCATGGTATATAACTTAAAAACATGTTCACATGGCTTTCTTTGTTTTAATACTGTCCAAAATAGTGCAAACACATCATCACTATAAATCATAAAACACTGTTAGCAAATTTCTGAGGACAAAGATCACACAATGCCTCAGTATTTCACAGAACCAGAACAGGATCACAGATCACAGAACTACATCAGGGGGTCATTTCTCAGGCAGCAATGTAGATAAAAATAATAAAATCCTGTTGCATCCAACAAGTGCAAGAACCAGTCACAAATCAAGAATAGGTTAAATATACAAATAAAACAAAATAAATTTAATTAAAAACAATAGCACATCAACAGAAAAACATATAAACACAAAGCTGGAGCCTGAGGACAGTGTGTCCAAAATAGTGCAAACAACAATACTATTGATCATAAATCCCTTCAAGTTTTTTGAAAATTCTGACGACAAAGAACACAAACACAGTGATTCTCAGAACTGTGTCATAGATCACAGAACTATATGAAGGTGTCTCATGCAGCACTTTAAGTGGGGTTACATTGATTATTTGACTCCCGATACCTGCATCTTTTAGCTTTTACCATCAATATCAGGCGTCACATTCTGAGTGACAGCCAACTTCAGGATGTGATTCAAGTGTCTGTGCGTGAGCCTTGAGCGCAGCTTTGTTTTATTAATGCTCATTACAGAGAAAACTTGCTCACAAAGATACGTGGTTCCAAACATGGACAACAGCTTTGCAGCGAGGCTGTCAAGTTGGTTGACCTGGCAAGAGGTTCTGATAAAATGTGTCCAAGCTGCGGCAAATTTGCCTTCAAATCCGAATCACACTGTAAGTCAATTATTTCAAGTTGGATGTTGACGGTCAGATCAGAGGGATTCACGGTGAATGGCGAGCAAAAGACCTTGAAGTCTTTCTCAAGTTCACCAAAAATCTGAAAACGTTGCTCAAACTCCCGTAGCAGTCTCGTTATTTTATCTTTGAAGCGCTTCAAGTCTGCGACACATTGGTTGGCCCAACATGTTTCAGACAGGAAGTGAGCTGCATCGCCACCGGCGAGTTGCGTCTCCCACAATGACAGCTTCAACTTAAAAGCTCGTATGCTGTCATAATACTGTGTGACAACTTTGTTGCACCCTTGCAGTTGTTTGTTCAACGTATTCATGTGCTCGGTAACATCCACCAGAAATGCAAGGTCCTCATCCATTCTCCGGAATGAAATCCTAACACCAGTTTGCCCTTTTCTTCCATGAACTGTTCAATTTCTTCTCGTAAGTCATAGAAACGTCTCAGCACAGCACCTCGGCTTAACCACCTTACCTCGGCGTGGTACGGCAAGCATAGATGTGGTCTTTCTCTCTGAGAAGGCTGTCAAACTGACGGTGATTCAGGCTTCTGGATCGGAAGAAATTCACCGTTTGGAAGACCTCCTTCATGACGTTATCCATTTTGAATGACTTACAACACAAAGCCTCCTGATGCAAAATGCAGTGAAAAGTCCAAAAATCACGTCCTCCATTTGCAGATCATACTTTCTCTCTGAAATTTTTCACAACACCTGATTTTTTCCCGATCATTGATGGTGCACCATCCGTAGCCAGGCTGACGGCGCGGGACCAGTCCACTCCGACCCTGGCGAGGGCGCGACAAGTGCGCTGAAAATATCAGCGGCTGTCGTTGTATCTGACATTGGCACCGTCTCCACAAACTCTTCAGTGACGATCAATGTATCATCTACTCCACGGATGAAAATGGCCAGTTGTGCAACATCTGTAATGTTCATGCTTTCATCGATTGCGACTGAAAAGGCAATAAAGGCGTTTACTTTGTTCTTTAACTGGGAATCCTGTCTGCAATGGTGTTTCTTGTCAGGCTGATATTTGCAAAAGTCTGTGTCTTTTCAGGGCTCAAGACCTCCGCTGCCTTCACCATGCACGTTTTAATGAATTCACCCTCACTACATGGTTTTGAAGCAACTGCGATTTCGTTAGCAATGATGCAGCTAGCTTCCACCGCAGCGTCACTGACGTCTCGGCTGCCAGTAAAAACAGACTGCTGTTTCTTCAGACCGGACAACAGTTCATCCACCTTCTCTTTTCTCCGCTGTCCTGGGAAGTTGTCATATTTGTCGGCATGAAGACTCACGTAGTGGCGACGAAGGTTGTATTCTTTCAGCACTGCAACATGCAGTGAACACACCAAACATACTGCTTTCCCTTCACTTCTGTGAAGAAAATAGGAGGATGACCATTTTTCATGGAACTCTGCACTCTGTGTCCACTTTTCTCTTTTTTGACGGTGACTTATTGGGACAAGGAGGGTGACAAAGCATATAATGCTAAAAGTAGAAGCCGTAATAATTAGGGCGGGCAAAACACAACGTAGCTCATCCTGATTGGCTGCGCTTGCTTGACCTTGCTTGCTTGCTCTGCCCAGGAATAAACCGGGGGTGTTTGCTTAACACAATTGCTAGTGCGCCACCCAGTGGACGCAATTAGAACAGCAGTTTATTGAAAAATTGCAGCTCATTTTTATACTTCACATAAACATCTCACGGGCTGAATCAAACTCGCTTGCGGGCCGGATCTGGCCCGCGGGCCGTACGTTTGACACCCCTGGTTTAAAGGATTGTTTTGTCTGGTTTATTATTATTTCTGACCACTGGGGGGAGTAGTTCACTGATGTTGTACATGTCACATGGGTTTAGGTAATTAGTCACATGGGTTTAGGTAACACGTTGCTACAAACACAGGTGAGGGACATGTGTGGAAGGTGGGAGGAAACACGGTTGTTACCGTAGTTGGGCTCACTAATGACTCACTCACTACCAGCACCATATTGGCAGGGGAATATCCAAGAAATGAAATGTAAATCTGTTTTTAAAGACCTTTTTGAAAAATAAACGACAATGTCACCCAAAGAAACATTCTTGGAACTAGATTGTTTGTGTGGTCTTGTGTCAGGAACATCACGCCATCCACACCTTAAGATTGGCCTCCACAACTAGTATTGGTAGTAATTATACTAGTACTCTTGGTCTTTAGAAGTGTAATAATATTGTTGCTATTAGCAAAGTTATGGAGGAGGTCATTGAGGATCTCTTAACCTGAATAGAGGGGAAACAGAGGATTTGTCGATGGTGATGGAAAAAGTAGTGAGGGTGGACTTGAAAATCTCTATTTTGTTACATTTGAGTTTGAGGAAGTTGAAGGAGAAACAAGATTTGATTTCCTGTTGACGGTCATAGATGGAGGTGTGTTTGGTCAAAAGGTAGAGCTCAGTGTCATCTGCATAGCAATAAAATTGTGTATTATATTTGGGGAGAACATGACCAAAGGGGAGAAGATGGACAATGAAGAGGCATGGGTGGAGAGTGGGGAGATGGCTGGGATAAATAAGAGTTGAACCAGTCTAGGGGTGTGAAAGGCTGATGGAAGCCAATCTGAGGAGGAGGATGGATAAAAGTCTGCAATCAGGAGGTTGGCGAGTTTAAAGATGGCAGTTTGTGTGGCGTGATGAGGGCAGAAACCCGACTATTCATAGACGTCATCGTTGGAGAGGTCACAGTGAATTTGAGATATCGTCAAATGTGGTGGAAAAGAGAAAAACAGAAATTGTAGTTACTGTAGTCAATCGCTTGTTAGTTGTTGAGGTCACACACACACACACACACACACACACACACACACACACACGCACGCGCGCGCACGTACGTACGTACGTACGTGGCCTTGTCACTTGTTTTTTGAACAGATTTTGACAGTGTGCTGTATATTCTGTTCAGGTTGTCTGCACCAGGCACACGCCCAGAGGCCGCTTTATGCCCTGCGCCAAAATGCTCTTTAGCAGAGAGCGAGAGAGAGAGAGAGAGAGAGAGAGAGAGAGAGAGAGAGAGAGAGAGAGAGAGAGAGAGAGAGAGAGAGAGAGAGAGAGAGCTCAAACAACAATGACTATATTCACACTGCTTAAGAGGGCCATTTAGGTGTTTTTTCATGACCATTGAATTCAGTATGATAATTGTTGGGGCGTTGTTGATGTTGGTGTTGTTGTGCATGGTGGGGTTGGTGGGGTTGGTGTGGTTGGTGTGGTGGCGACGCAGTGGTGAAGGAAACAGGCATGTCATGTTTTGACAGCGCTCACCTCTCCGACTGTCAGGCAGCTCTGTTTCCAACTTAAAAAACACGTCAGTGTCCACAAGACAAAACAATGCGCAGAGATCTCTTCATTGAAGTGACTTGTTTCTTTCCTCCTGCAGAAAATACAGTTACCGCAAGCCAATGCATACAGTTCAAATGAAATCACTTGTTTTTCACCACATTACTGTCTTGACATTTAAATCATCGCGTGGACAATTCGGCTACAATCGCGAACCCAATTGTATGTCGGCAAAGAGATTGAGTCAGCAGACCAACGGCTGCCGTGCCAGAGCGAATCAGAGCTCGGAGAAGAAATCTGGTGTGAAAGCATCTGCCAGACGGTGGAGAATCAAGGCCTGTTCCCATTTTCAGTTCCTCAGCAGAGTGGCACAGTGCGCATGAAGACAACAGAACAAATAGACTGAAGCAAAAACAGGTGAGAAAAATAAACCAGACTGTGCGAGCAACGAGCCTGGAGGATTTGTAAAGACACACTGAACAAAAGGCAATTTTTCTCCAATAAAAGATGAAAAATAATCATTTCTGTGAGCTTCAGGTGAGTCATTTACATGCAACTTGATCAGATCCCAGGAAAAGACGAGCAAGACTATTATCAAATCTCACCATGCTTTCAAATGTTTTGGGAAATTAAGATGGTCAACAGTTTTAGACTCTGTTTACATGGCAAGTGAAAACACTTCATTTTATTGAGTGTTTGTTTTAGAAAAGTTTCAAGTTTAAAACATTTTGAAAACTATGTCTGTTTACACGGAAACAGAAACGCTGAAAACGATGGGGTTAGCATGTTGGGCCGCGGGTTGCTGCTGCTGTTGGTTTTTGTCATGACACCACAATACACTCTAAACATTAAAGTTCCTTTTCCAGAATCCTCATGGGAACTCCCGAACTGTCCTGAAGCATTGTACACAAGTGCCTGTCTGTACACCCAATCTCAATTTGCACCGGAAAAACAATCAATGATTAAATTTCACAACATTTCAGACTATTTTCATGATTTGAATGCTCTTCCTTTGAGAAAGTTTGGAGTTTTTTTCAGGCTGAATCAGTCAAATGTTGATATTTTCCCTTGAGCTGCTGCAACGCCAACTTTGATTTCCCAGAAACCCTTGCGGCAGGTCCAACATTTCCAACATAGTTTGAGGATACAAATTCTTGTTTGTTTGCAAACAAATCGACTTTGTTGTGATCGATTAAGGCCTCTATGGGTTGGAAATGAGTGGAAATGAGTGGTGACGGTCTTGTTTTGATGTTGTAATGGCAGAAATGGTTGTCACAGAATAAAGGCTACTTGTCAACTGAGTTTTATTCGAAGCATCGAGTCACAATTCACACAGAGAACAGAATTGTCTGCATGAGAGTGCACAGAACCGTGCAGATACAGGATATTTTTACCTGCCTTGAATCCCTGTAGAGGACAAAGGTCAAACAGTGAGATTAAGGGGGATCAGTGGGTAAAATTCCACTTTTGCAGTATGATATGCAAACTTGCATCTTTATTTAATCTTGCTGACATAAGTGAAACAGGATGTATGCCAGTACTTCTTGGAACACAGACCGAGACTATGCAGAAGTATTAGTTTCATACATTTTATGCTGAGTTTGTGTCTCAAAAGTTCATACAGAGTTTGCCTGCATTTTGCATGAACTTTTGCGTAGCAAAAGAGAAAGGTTAAACTGAGGTTTCCAATAGATAATTTTGCCTTAACAGTGTTTTGGTTTATTCTCTGTGCAGAAGTGAGACTTTTTATGGGAAAAATATTATAATGTTTTTTTTTCTGGTGGAGTAACTTTAACAATTGGAGTACACTGACATTCCAGTGGCCAGACCACCAAGTTGGATTGTCATTGCAGTGACTGTCAAAGTAAAAGTACCAAGTCCCAGGAGAATATGGACTGGGAGTCATGATGCTTCACACATGACTTTCAGAAAAATTGCATTTCCACAGAGTCTGAACATTTTTGATAAGTTCCACTTGGGAGTCGCCGTCAAAAAGTTGCATTTTCATGTAAACGGTGTGATGTCAAAAATAACACGTTCATTTAATTAATTGATTTGAAACTTTTCATTTGTTACAATTTTTAAAGTAATTAACGTAGTTTTGTTTACTTCTTTTTTTTAAACTCCTTTACCGGGGCAGCAGCATGTGGAGCATCTATGGGTGCAGCACCGAGACAACAGAGCAACATAATATGAGTGGAATAATGTTAAGGTAGAAAGTTTCACTACAAAAGGTTCCCTGACAGCTGATCGACAAAGTGAAAGTCGTTAGCTTTACTTTGTAAAGCTAAATTTAATGACTACAGACGTAATTCTGCAGCAAAACAGCCGGTTGCCATGTTGGCAGACCAGTAGCCAACAAATGAGCTGGAGGAAAGACTTGCAGACAACATATTAATTTCTCCTCTTTCCCTGGCGCTCGTGTGTGCGTGTGTGTGTGTGTGGGTGTGTGTGTGTGTGTGTGTGTGTGTGTGTGTGTGTGTGTGTGTGTGTGTGTGTGTGTGTGTGTGTGTGTGTGTGTGTGTGTGTGTGTGTGTGTGTGTGTGACCTCAACAACTAACAAGCGATTGACTACAATAACTACAATTTCTGCTTTTCTGCTTTTCTGCTGCGGTTATTATGCGGCTTCGCTCTGAATGAATGGGTTTATGTAAGAACACCAGCAACAGATTTGATGAATACAAAGTGATTGACACTGGAAGTAGACAAAACCTTCTATCATTGCAGGAACCATCCATTCTTCCATCTATTTGCACCGGCTCCATGTTAGGCTCATGCAGGACTGGAAACAACCTCATAAACACCATGTATTTTTTCCCACCTCTGTTGTTGAAAGACACTTGTTAACACAGGGATCTGCTGCCTCTTCAACCAAATGAGCCATTATGGCCCTCCAACACCATCTGGAACCTCAAATACAGGAGGAAAGTGGAGTATAAGCTGCAGTGGAGCAATATCAGTGGAGTTTGGAGAGGTCCTAGAACAATCTCTGGCCTTAAGGAACTCCATAGGAACCATAACAGCCACTGCCTACTGCCCACCCAAACCCAGCAAGGACTTTATACATGAATTCTCCACCTCTTCACTCACTTCTGCTCAGCATCCCCAATATCATCCTGTTTAGAGTTTTCACATCATGCCTGGACAGTTTGGATGAAAGCAGCTTCCCGACACAGCCAAGAGGACTTGTTCTGGTGTTACTCCCTGTAAACGTTCACCAACTGATCTCCACATTTCAGACCACATGGTCATTTCATTCAACTTGAACCTCAAGTCATCCAAAGGTAAAACACTAGAGGTCATTTCTTAACTGTAATATCATTAATACAACAGCTGGAGAGTCAGGTTGAGATAGTCTCCATACTAGAAACTCTTCTCACTGATGGACTGATCTCTCATTATAGCCGTGGCCTTCACACTCTGCTGGCCTCACATGCCCCACGAGAAACCCAGACTGGATCTTTCGCCTCTGGTTTTCACCACGGGGCAAGAGACACCAACTGGAAAGACTCTCCAGAAAAACTGGTCGCAAATGTCCGTTAATCACATTTTGCTTTACAAGGACTCTCTAGCTACAGCTAAATCCCAATATTATTGAGAAAAAAAAATCAGTGCTGACAATGGGAACACCCGGGCCTTGTTCTCATTAGTCACTAACACCTTGCAACCCCCCCCCCGGCTCCCCAATACAGTTCTCGCCCCCCAGTTTTTTTCACCTAACTACTTAGAAGATTCCTCCTCCCCTATGGTAGTGACATATCAGTGATCATCAGGAAAAACACCCAGCTCAAACCCCAATCATTTCATTAACAGTTCCGTTTCGAATCTGCCCTTTCTTTTTAAGATGGTTGAAAACAACATTTGACTGTATCTCAAATTCACTGTGACCTCTCCAACGATAACGTCTATGAATAGTCGGGTTTCTGCGGGTTTTGTGCGCGCTCTGTCTCTCTTGCTCTCTCTCAGATATCATAGTATATTATTGCCACTTTGTTCATGTAATACGTTTACAACTTTGTTTCTATAAATATTCAAATTCTCAAAGTGGTGGACCTGCACTCTAACAAAACCCAGACTTATGTTAGATGTTTATTTATTGATGTTTTTATTATTTTGCTAATCCTGGTGTCAGGGATAGCAGGTGCACAGACTCAAAGAGTTCCATAAAAACGAGGTTTATTGCAGTCCAGGGAACATGAGGAAACACAAGGGCGACGAGAGAAGTGACAAGGAGACAAGTTGACAAGACGAACCCACAAAGACAACTGAGGGACAGCGGTTTATATACACAATTAAGGGGTGGACACAGGTGGAACACTATGATAGGAGCACACAGAAGGAGAAAGCCACTGGTTAATTGGAAACATGAGGTGAGAGACACACAGAGACCTGACACTTGGGCCACATTTACACGTACCCAGTTTTAAAAAAAACCCAAAACAAAACCATATCTCCCTCTCTACATTTAAAAAAAAAAAAAAAAATCTTCATTTACACTGACCCACATATGCAGCTGGTTCAGAGCTGCTATGAGCAGCCAAACCTGTAGGGGGCAGTGTAGCCAGACGCATGAAGCCATGATAGCCAATCTGAAACCTGGAAAAAAACAGGACGTCACGATTTGTGACGTTAATATGCGCCTACCTGCGTTTAGATGCAGAGACACAGATTTTATCCAAATCTCCATTGTGGACAGAGTTTTCAGGAATCATCATTTGTGGTGCGTCGCTATGTTTATGTGTCAATCCGTGGCCCAAACGCAGAGAAATATCACAATTTTCTTCAGATAATCAGGTACATGTAAACGTGGCCTTGGAGAGAAACAGTTTTAATTTAATTTATTTTAATTAAAATGTAGTCTGCGTGTGTTGAGTTGTAATGGTTTTTCAATACAGGCTTCAGCTTTCAGTAGAAAAACAATGCGATTAATCGCAATTAACTACAGAAAATTGTACAATTAATTAGTAAAAATTTCTTAAGCGATTGACAGCCCTAAAACCGACCCTAAAACGAAACCAAAGTTTTGTCCTTTTCGATTGAAAACCACATGACACACTTTTTATCGATGCTCCGGTTCCTTGCAAACCACACTGGGAGTGACGCCTGCGAAATTAAAATAGAAATCAGAGGCACGTCTTACCAGGCTGACATAGCCGTGCGTGCGGGCCGGAGCGGAGATGGATGTGACGTCTGACTCTCTAAGATCACACAGAAGTGCTCACATCAAAGCGGGAACACCGAGAAAAGGAAACGCTTTTTCTTTCCGCTCTCCCGAGACGGCCGATCGTTTTAATTCCATTCCATCTTGGTTAAAGTCACATCGAGTGGCGTGCCGTGTGCTCAATCCTAAACCTGAGTCATTTATCTGAACGCTCTGGGGATTTCCACTGATAGAATGATGACAGGTAAAGAAAAATCCACCCCGTCCGGCTGCTATATGTAATGTTCGCTGCACTCCGGGAGGCTTTTCTGTGATCAACGGCTGTAATTCATTTTCTGTGTTCCCATTTACACTCGAACCTGTCTCCACCACCCAGATGGAAATCACCTCCTCCTGTAACTCCAGCTTTCAGCAGCAGCCTATGTCACTGCCACAATAATGCTTTTTTTATGCAAAGATAAAGAATGCATTCTTTTGTGTTTTTCTACTGTGGGCGTAAAAATATCATCTCTGCCTGAAGAAACTTTAGAATCACGATCCACTCCCTTCATCCTTTTCAAAGTGAATGGCAGCTTTCTTGTTGGCTAATCCACCCAGGATTGAGCCTCAGCTCACGTCCACCCAATTAAATGTGGAATTAAACTTTAGATTCCTGATATATTATATTGATCTTCTGAATCTCCCGGGGGACATTTTTCAGTCTCTAACCCAGGAAGCCCCAAGCCAGTTGTGATCAATTCACACATCAATTCCCTCCATCCACAGCTGCCCATAAGCTCTGCCTGTCTTCAAACATCGAATCTCACACACGTCTGTCCAGACGAGGTAATTACTTATTTCATATCAGATCCTGAAAGCGTAGAGGTGCTCATCTCTCCACCAACGAAATAAATCACAGGTGGAGGGAAAAAAAGTTGAGGAAAACATAAAGTATGGTAATCCTCTCTTAAAAAAATTATTACAGACAATTTATAAGGAACAGGTCCAAGAAGTGCCCAGCAGATTATAAAACTGATTTATTGTTCTCATTTTCTTTTGCGGTTTGCTGGAGTACACAATACATCAGGAAGGGCAATGAAGGCCAAATCACAGCAATTTATATCATCATAAATATAAGCTGTCCAGAAACTTGGGTGAAACAAAGAATTCCAGTCCCTGGACGATTTACCTCAGCCTCTCACTAATAAATAAGAAGAGTCAGATGCCAGCAGTCCAAACTATAGTTTCTCATAAATCACCACAGGCTAATTATTGGACCCCAAGCTAAGTACGTTTATTCTAGAACTGTAAAAGCCTTGTATTTACTCTTCAAATGTTGCTTAGAGAAAAAAGAATTAAACAAGAAAATGATATCTACACTCATCCTGCACCTTTCTAAAGAAAAGCTCACAAACTCTGTTCATATTCTGGTTGTTATTCACAAACTTCCAGGAGATGTACGGAAGTTTGTATGAAATGAAAACAGAGGAGCCGTTCCACCAGCAGCTGTGGAGGAAGTATGGAGATCAGAAGAAATAAAAAAAATATATGCACATTTTTAAGGCCTCATAAACCACCAGCACCAGCTCTTACCAGCGCCATGGTATTTATTGGTGACATTCTTCTCCTTTCTAAAAGGAACTATTGTCGTCTTTTTTCGCCAGCTTGATGAATTAAGCCTAATTTATAGTAGAGCGTCAAATCAATGTAGAGGCTAACTCGAAACCCCAACCCAGACCGAAAGGGCTCTGATTGGTCCATTCCACTACAGTATTTCCGGGTACTTTGTTATTTGTTCTAAATAAACATCCAATGTTTCTTAACAAACCGGAAGTCCATCCTCTGCTCATGTGGGTGATACAGTATAAACACTCAAAACTGGTGAAATTAGAGCTATTTCTTGTATTGAGCTGACGTCACCTCTCATGAAACGGGTGGTTCTCCACTCCTCCTCCTCCTCCACCTCTCATGAAACGGGTGGTTCTCCACTCCTCCTCCTCCTCCACCTCTCATGAAACGGGTGGTTCTCCACTCCTCCTCCTCCTCCACCTCTCATGAAACGGGTGGTTCTCCACTCCTCCTCCTCCTCCACCTCTCATGAAACAGGTGGTTCTCCGCTCCTCCTCCTCCTCCACCTCTCATGAAACGGGTGGTTCTCCACTCCTCCTCCTCCTCCACCTCTCATGAAACGGGTGGTTCTCCACTCCTCCTCCTCCTCCACCTCTCATGAAACAGGTGGTTCTCCGCTCCTCCTCCTCCTCCACCTCTCATGAAACAGGTGGTTCTCCACTCCTCCTCCTCCTCCACCTCTCATGAAACGGGTGGTTCTCCACTCCTCCTCCTCCTCCACCTCTCATGAAACAGGTGGTTCTCCGCTCCTCCTCCTCCTCCACCTCTCATGAAACAGGTGGTTCTCCACTCCTCCTCCTCCTCCACCTCTCATGAAACGGGTGGTTCTCCACTCCTCCTCCTCCTCCACCTCTCATGAAACAGGTGGTTCTCCACTCCTCCTCCTCCTCCACCTCTCATGAAACAGGTGGTTCTCCACTCCTCCTCCTCCTCCACCTCTCATGAAACGGGTGGTTCTCCACTCCTCCTCCTCCTCCACCTCTCATGAAACGGGTGGTTCTCCACTCCTCCTCCTCCTCCACCTCTCATGAAACGGGTGGTTCTCCACTCCTCCTCCTCCAACTCTCATGAAACGGGTGGTTCTCCACTCCTCCTCCTCCTCCACCTCTCATGAAACGGGTGGTTCTCAGCTCCTCCTCCTCCTCCACCTCTCATGAAACGGGTGGTTCTCCGCTCCTCCTCCTCCTCCACCTCTCATGAAACGGGTGGTTCTCTGCTCCTCCTCCTCCTCCACCTCTCATGAAACGGGTGGTTCTCAGCTCCTCCTCCTCCTCCACCTCTCATGAAACGGGTGGTTCTCTGCTCCTCCTCCTCCTCCACCTCTCATGAAACGGGTGGTTCTCAGCTCCTCCTCCTCCTCCACCTCTCATGAAACGGGTGGTTCTCCGCTCCTCCTCCTCCTCCACCTCTCATGAAACGGGTGGTTCTCCGGTCCTCCTCCTCCTCCACCTCTCATGAAACAGGTGGTTCTCCGCTCCTCCTCCTCCTCCACCTCTCATGAAACAGGTGGTTCTCCGCTCCTCCTCCTCCTCCGCCTCTCATGAAACGGATGGTTCTCTGCTCCTCCTCCTCCTCCACCTCTCATGAAACAGGTGGTTCTCCACTCCTCCTCCTCCTCCACCTCTCATGAAACAGGTGGTTCTCCACTCCTCCTCCTCCTCCACCTCTCATGAAACGGGTGGTTCTCCGCTCCTCCTCCTCCTCCACCTCTCATGAAACGGGTGGTTCTCAGCTCCTCCTCCTCCTCCACCTCTCATGAAACGGGTGGTTCTCCACTCCTCCTCCTCCTCCACCTCTCATGAAACAGGTGGTTCTCCACTCCTCCTACTCCTCCACCTCTCATGAAACGGGTGGTTCTCCACTCCTCCTCCTCCTCCACCTCTCATGAAACGGGTGGTTCTCCACTCCTCCTCCTCCTCCACCTCTCATGAAACGGGTGGTTCTCCACTCCTCCTCCTCCTCCACCTCTCATGAAACAGGTGGTTCTCCACTCCTCCTCCTCCTCCACCTCTCATGAAACGGGTGGTTCTCCACTCCTCCTACTCCTCCACCTCTCATGAAACGGGTGGTTCTCCACTCCTCCTCCTCCTCCACCTCTCATGAAACGGGTGGTTCTCCACTCCTCCTCCTCCTCCACCTCTCATGAAACGGGTGGTTCTCCACTCCTCCACCTCCTCCACCTCTCATGAAACGGGTGGTTCTCCACTCCTCCTCCTCCTCCACCTCTCATGAAACGGGTGGTTCTCCACTCCTCCTACTCCTCCACCTCTCATGAAACGGGTGGTTCTCCACTCCTCCTCCTCCTCCACCTCTCATGAAACAGGTGGTTCTCCACTCCTCCTCCTCCTCCACCTCTCATGAAATGGGTGGTTCTCCACTCCTCCTCCTCCTCCGCCTCTCATGAAATGGGTGGTTCTCAGCTCCTCCTCCTCCTCCACCTCTCATGAAACGGGTGGTTCTCCACTCCTCCTCCTCCACCTCTCATGAAACGGGTGGTTCTCCGCTCCTCCTCCTCCTCCACCTCTCATGAAACGGGTGGTTCTCTGCTCCTCCTCCTCCTCCACCTCTCATGAAACGGGTGGTTCTCCACTCCTCCACCTCCTCCACCTCTCATGAAACGGGTGGTTCTCAGCTCCTCCTCCTCCTCCACCTCTCATGAAACGGGTGGTTCTCCACTCCTCCTCCTCCTCCACCTCTCATGAAACAGGTGGTTCTCCACTCCTCCTCCTCCTCCACCTCATGAAACGGGTGGTTCTCCACTCCTCCTCCTCCTCCACCTCTCATGAAACGGGTGGTTCTCCACTCCTCCTCCTCCTCCACCTCTCATGAAACGGGTGGTTCTCCACTCCTCCTCCTCCTCCACCTCTCATGAAACGGGTGGTTCTCCACTCCTCCACCTCCTCCACCTCTCATGAAACGGGTGGTTCTCCACTCCTCCACCTCCTCCACCTCTCATGAAACGGGTGGTTCTCAGCTCCTCCTCCTCCTCCACCTCTCATGAAACGGGTGGTTCTCCACTCCTCCTCCTCCTCCACCTCTCATGAAACAGGTGGTTCTCCACTCCTCCTCCTCCTCCACCTCATGAAACGGGTGGTTCTCCACTCCTCCTCCTCCTCCACCTCTCATGAAACGGGTGGTTCTCCACTCCTCCTACTCCTCCACCTCTCATGAAACGGGTGGTTCTCCACTCCTCCTCCTCCTCCACCTCTCATGAAACGGGTGGTTCTCCACTCCTCCTCCTCCTCCACCTCTCATGAAACGGGTGGTTCTCCACTCCTCCTCCTCCTCCACCTCTCATGAAACGGGTGGTTCTCCACTCCTCCACCTCCTCCACCTCTCATGAAACGGGTGGTTCTCCACTCCTCCTCCTCCTCCACCTCTCATGAAACGGGTGGTTCTCCACTCCTCCTACTCCTCCACCTCTCATGAAACGGGTGGTTCTCCACTCCTCCTCCTCCTCCACCTCTCATGAAACAGGTGGTTCTCCACTCCTCCTCCTCCTCCACCTCTCATGAAATGGGTGGTTCTCCACTCCTCCTCCTCCTCCGCCTCTCATGAAATGGGTGGTTCTCAGCTCCTCCTCCTCCTCCACCTCTCATGAAACGGGTGGTTCTCCACTCCTCCTCCTCCACCTCTCATGAAACGGGTGGTTCTCCGCTCCTCCTCCTCCTCCACCTCTCATGAAACGGGTGGTTCTCTGCTCCTCCTCCTCCTCCACCTCTCATGAAACGGGTGGTTCTCCACTCCTCCACCTCCTCCACCTCTCATGAAACGGGTGGTTCTCAGCTCCTCCTCCTCCTCCCCCTCTCATGAAACGGGTGGTTCTCCACTCCTCCTCCTCCTCCACCTCTCATGAAACAGGTGGTTCTCCACTCCTCCTCCTCCTCCACCTCATGAAACGGGTGGTTCTCCACTCCTCCTCCTCCTCCACCTCTCATGAAACGGGTGGTTCTCCACTCCTCCTACTCCTCCACCTCTCATGAAATGGGTGGTTCTCCACTCCTCCTCCTCCTCCACCTCTCATGAAACGGGTGGTTCTCCACTCCTCCTCCTCCACCTCTCATGAAACGGGTGGTTCTCCACTCCTCCTCCTCCTCCACCTCTCATGAAACGGGTGGTTCTCCACTCCTCCACCTCCTCCACCTCTCATGAAACGGGTGGTTCTCCACTCCTCCTCCTCCTCCACCTCTCATGAAACGGGTGGTTCTCCACTCCTCCTACTCCTCCACCTCTCATGAAACGGGTGGTTCTCCACTCCTCCTCCTCCTCCACCTCTCATGAAACAGGTGGTTCTCCACTCCTCCTCCTCCTCCACCTCTCATGAAATGGGTGGTTCTCCACTCCTCCTCCTCCTCCGCCTCTCATGAAATGGGTGGTTCTCAGCTCCTCCTCCTCCTCCACCTCTCATGAAACGGGTGGTTCTCCACTCCTCCTCCTCTTCCACCTCTCATGAAACGGGTGGTTCTCCACTCCTCCTCCTCCTCCACCTCTCATGAAACGGGTGGTTCTCCACTCCTCCTCCTCCTCCACCTCTCATGAAATGGGTGGTTCTCCACTCCTCCTCCTCCACCTCTCATGAAACGGGTGGTTCTCCACTCCTCCTCCTCCTCCACCTCTCATGAAACAGGTGGTTCTCCACTCCTCCTCCTCCTCCTCCACCTCTCATGAAATGGGTGGTTCTCCACTCCTCCTCCTCCTCCGCCTCTCATGAAATGGGTGGTTCTCAGCTCCTCCTCCTCCTCCACCTCTCATGAAACGGGTGGTTCTCCACTCCTCCTCCTCTTCCACCTCTCATGAAACGGGTGGTTCTCCACTCCTCCTCCTCCTCCACCTCTCATGAAACGGGTGGTTCTCCACTCCTCCTCCTCCTCCACCTCTCATGAAATGGGTGGTTCTCCACTCCTCTTCCTCCACCTCTCATGAAACAGGTGGTTGTCCACTCCTCCTCCTCCTCCACCTCTCATGAAACGGGTGGTTCTCCGCTCCTCCTCCTCCTCCACCTCTCATGAAATGGGTGGTTCTCCACTCCTCCTCCTCCTCCACCTCTCATGAAATGGGTGGTTCTCCACTCCTCCTCCTCCTCCACCTCTCATGAAACGGGTGGTTCTCAGCTCCTCCTCCTCCTCCACCTCTCATGAAACGGGTGGTTCTCCGCTCCTCCTCCTCCTCCACCTCTCATGAAACGGGTGGTTCTCAGCTCCTCCTCCTACTCCACCTCTCATGAAATGGGTGGTTCTCCACTCCTCCTCCTCCTCCACCTCTCATGAAACGGGTGGTTCTCAGCTCCTCCTCCTCCTCCACCTCTCATGAAATGGGTGGTTCTCCACTCCTCCTCCTCCTCCACCTCTCATGAAACGGGTGGTTCTCAGCTCCTCCTCCTACTCCACCTCTCATGAAATGGGTGGTTCTCCACTCCTCCTCCTCCTCCACCTCTCATGAAACGGGTGGTTCTCAGCTCCTCCTCCTACTCCACCTCTCATGAAATGGGTGGTTCTCCACTCCTCCTCCTCCTCCACCTCTCATGAAACGGGTGGTTCTCAGCTCCTCCTCCTCCACCTCTCATGAAACGGGTGGTTCTCAGCTCCTCCTCCTCCTCCACCTCTCATGAAACAGGTGGTTCTCAGCTCCTCCTCCTCCTCCACCCTCACAGAGACTGCAGCCCAGCCCACAGCGGCTCCACCCACCCCCTCAGTGACGTAGCCAGCAGCTCACGTTAGTAGTTGTAGTAATGTCCTTACAGATCTCGTTAGCGTCTTTTATTGTGGGAACAGCAGCAGGTTTCAAGATGAGCTTCTGAGTAAGTCCAGTGTCAAAGTACCGTAGTTCTGGAAGCTTCTTTGGTGAAGTGTCGCTCGCAAACAAACACTTTCTTTGCAGATTTCTGATGCAGGTCTGCGGGAAATAATTCCAGCCACATTCGCCGCTGTGCTTCTTCTTTCAGCAAGACAAATAATGTGGACACATACTTGCACCCAAAAACACATTTTCTCCAAGTGGACATGAAGGTGAAAACAGTTATCGACGGCAACAAAAACAGCAGCGTTCAATGTCAGGCCCGCCCCTCCCTACACGCAGAACACGCACTGTGCGTAGGGCCCCGCGATCCATGGGGGGGCCCATTTTGCGCAAGTGAATTGAATTTCCCTCGGGATCAATAAAGTATCATCATTCTCTGCAAATGCGCAAAGGATGCACTGCATTTTGCCGAGAGGCGCGTAGAGCACCGCCACTAAGTCAGGAGAGGCAGGAGAGAGAGAGAGAGAGAGAGAGAGAGAGAGAGAGAGAGAGAGAGAGAGAGAGAGAGAGAGAAAAAAGAGACGCAATGATTGAAAGTGCGAAGCGTCACCATCTGACCAATCAGCGGTCAGACGGGCCGGCAGGCCGTTGTTTACAGGTAGAGAGAGAGAGAGAGAGAGAGAGAGAGAGAGAGAGAGAGAGAGAGAGAGAGAGAGAGAGAGAGAGAGAGAGAGAGAGATGGCTTCCAAACGTCAATACGATTCAGGAGCTAGCAAAAGAAAGAAAAAGTCCAAACAGTCAGAGGCTCGTGCTTCACTTGAAGGTGGGATGTTGTTGAAATAAAAAAGAAAAAACTAAACTGTTTATGCCACAAAGTTTTTTCAGACGTGTGCATCTGTAAAGTTCTTGTTCCACTGTTGATAGAGGCTGTTCATTTGATTCGTTAGTAATTGTAATTTATTATTATTACTATTATTATTATTATTATTATTATTATTATTATTATTATTATTATTATTATTATGTTATTGGAAGGGGGGCCCCAAAATAAAATCCTGCTTTGGGCCCCCACTTGGCCAGGGGCGGCCCTGTTCAATGTGAAGCAGCAGAGACTGAGAGAGCAGAGAAGAGGCTCCTTGACACATTAGTGGGCGTGTCTTGTTTTGGTTTCTCCGCATGTCAATCTTCCTGGAGGCGGGGCTTCTCCACCTCTGTGCCGCGTCAGCAAGGTGCTGAATTGAATCAATGCATTGAGCTTCCAAATAGCACTTTTATGATGTTTAAAACACAAAAGAGTGGATTTAGTGTAACATGGGTACTTTAAATCAAATCGCAAATGGACGGTCCTGAGCGTGACGTCAGTGAATTAATCACCGCTCATACAACCTCGACGTAAAGCAGGCTTCCCCAATTCCAGGCCTGGAGGTCTAGTGTCTTGCATCTTTTAGGTTTCTCTTTGCTTCAGCACACCTCAATCTGATGTTGACGTCATCATCAAGCTTGAAAACAAGCCAAGTAACCAGCCCTTATTGCATTCAGGTGTGTTGCAACTGGGAGAAAACTAAAACTGTTGGGGGAAGCCTGACGTAGAGCTTTAAAAAGTCAATGACTGCATCGAGACAGTCACACGACACGGCCTGCCCTCTGTGTCGTATCGACGGCCACCAAAAGAAGGCATTTTTAAAGACCCCGCGAGTTAATAGAACAAAGAAAATGACTCCAACTAGTTTCACCTCTTTCGTTCCACATGATGAATAAACTCTCGAGTAGATGAATAAAGTAATAAAGCTGAAGAAAGAAAGGGAGCAAAGAGGTCAGAGCTGCCGCAACAAGCTGACACTCACACATATCTAATAACAGCTGTAACCGGTTTCCATGGAAACCTGTGAATGGGAAAACTCTGCTTAATCACTACTGGACCACGTTTCTCTACTGTTCACGCGTGGCTTCGTCTGCTTTGCTGCACGCACGCATTGCGTCTAAAATCAAATCAAATCAAATCAAATAGACAAGATGCATAAAAGAGCAAAAGTGGAAAAGAGGAAAAATCTCTAAAAATGACTGCAAGAGCTAAGAATGTAACAAAATATAATTAAAGTGTACTTTAGACACAAAATGTTTGTTAGTATGGCAAGATTTTTAAGATATTTTGAGTTTTGTGCCTCTGGAACTATTTTATTTGGTGTAAATTTGCAATAACGAGCTTGAATCCCTGAGGGATCGGTCAAAAAGGGCATTTGGCACAAAGCTTGTACAAGTTAAACTAAAGATCACAATCCCCTCTGGCAGCCAAAATACATAAATACTGTTAACACGGCTCAATTATGTACACTTGTTCCACTTGGCAGTAATGAAAAGGCCCCTACACAAACGCAAAGACCTGAAACGAACTGCAGAAGTAGGCCAATAACCAGTCGGCCATGACTTATGAGCTTTTAATATTACAGGACGGATGTTACGTTTCAGCAAGTGCAGTTTTAACTTGTCCCAAGTTTGGCCAAAAGTGTGGATGTGAATCCCTCTTGGAAACGTTGAGTGTTTCAAACATCAGACTTCACAATGAAAACATGACCTACTTAGTTCAGTTTCATGCAGCTCGTAAAATTCATTAATCCTTCATGGAGCACTTTTTTCTTTTGCTGCGACTAAAACCACACACACACACACACACACACACACACTCACAAAGTAACCTTCAGAAACTGGAACGATGTTCAGCGGCATGAATCTGCTACATAAAGAAGCGTGAAGAGTGAAAAGTCTCTCTAATATTTCTGCCTCGCCTCTGCTCAGCATCCCGAAAACCATCTGACTTGTCAAAGTAATTTCCTTCACTTGAAATTAGCTGCTCCTAATAAAATTTTAATTCAGTTATTACAAGCGCAGCGACGCCTCAAGTGTTGCCCCAAAGCCCTGTCGAGCTTATGGAAATGTATCCGCCAGATGCACTTGAGCCTTGTGCAAGTGAATTTTAATTTCAGTGCGATTCGGTTCTGTTCATTAGTCCGACATCGGCAGAGCTCAAAGTGGAGTTTGACCATTTGTCTGCAACACACTGACTCCAGCTGAAAATTGTCCAGGAGAAAGTCTCCCTGGATGGGCCGTGGCGCTCTACCTGACAATACTCCAGGGTTCCTGTGGAGTCAATAACTGCATTCACAAGAAATGACTTCCTGCAATTTCCTCTCTTCCATCTGCTCCAGTAATGGCCTGAAATCTATTTGCAGAAGGAGGGAAACTGTGACTGATGAAGGCCAAATTTCCCAGGAGAAGCCACAACAACAACAACACAAGAGGAGCACTTGTTTTGGGGGGTACTTTTCATGCATTGTCTTGGAGAAAATAGCTCTTTTTGGAGAGATTGGCGAGCGGCTCTTTGATGAAAAATAAACGCTCTAATCGGTGCAAAGCATGACAGTCTGACAGCTTTTTAATAAACTCTCACATCCTCACTTTTCCATCCCGACTGTGTTTGTGAGTATACAAAAAGCTCGCAGCACAAGCTGTCTTCTGTTCTCACGCCCTGAAATATTAAATATTGGCACCGTCTTTGTGAATATAAGATGCATGTACGTATTAGAGCTTTTCCCGCAAGCTGTCAGCAGGTTCGCTGCAGCGAGAGTCACCAGCCCATCCAGGAGCAGTCTTATAATACGGCTCCATCCAGGTGACGGGTTCTGTTCGTTTACTGAAGCAAGCCATCAAAAGTGGAGTGTTCTACTGTTTCCATGGAGACGAAGTCATAGTGTTTCTCAAAAAGTTCCACCTTGGGAGCCGTTTTCAAAAAGTTGCATTTTCAGTGGGTCTGCACTGCGTTGCTGTTTAAATACAAGCCTAAAAACCAACAGAAACTTTGTCTTTTCTCATGTGAAATCTTTGCTATATAAATGGGCACTTTGTTACTATGGAAACCACAGCCATATAGTATACACAAGCAATCGACAATGTGTTTTGTTTTTTTGTTTTTTTCCCCCATATATCCATGGATCACTAAACCTCTTAGAGTTTTTGTTTGTTAAAAAACATAATAAAGATTCATAATGTTATTCAAAATGCGCACTGAGGGTTTTACTCCTTCAGTGCAAGAATGACTTCACTTTTTAAAAACATTAATTCATAAAGTAAAATGGATTGTTTTTTCCAGAGGAGCTGAGCAAAGTGTCTCTTATCATAAAACGGCTCCCAATAACATAAAACAGCATAATAAAATCCAGAAAATGACACAATCTATGGGAGCACGTACATTCGGTGGGGAAATGAAGTACTTGAATTGTGAAGTTTTCCCTTACAAAGAATGGAGAGGTTTGTCATTTTTTATTATGGGTACACTTGATACTGATAGACAGTTCTCTTGTATTCTTCTCTCATTCCCTGTACAAAACACACCTGTCAACACACTCAATTCATCAGACTCTCAGAGCTCCACCATGGGAAGACCAAACAGCTTCTCTGAGGACAGGATGGATTCTAGGACAACTCGTCCACAAAACTGTAACCCTGGACAACTCGTCCACAGATGAGATTTGAGAATTTTTGGAGAAAATAAATCCTGCATAATGTACTTTTACATATTATTTCAAATGTATATTTTACATACGTTTCATATATCTACTATATGTCCATATATATTTTGTCACGGCTGGGCGCCGGCGTGTGGAGTGTCCTGAACCCAAAAGCAGACCTCAAGCAGGAAGTTGTTTGCAAACTGTAAATGTTTTATTGAGGGAACAGGGAAAAGGGGAGCTGGAACGGTGACGGGACCCGGGGAACCTCTTGGAACCGGGACGGGACCCGGGGGAATCTCAGGGGGGGCCTCTTGGAACCGGGACGGGATCCGGGGGAATCTCAGGGGGGGCCTCTTGGAACCGGGACGGGACCCGGATGGGGAACTTCTTGGGACGGAACCGGGACGGGACCCGGACGGGGAACTTCTGGGGACGGAACCGGGACGGGACCCGGACGGGGAACTTCTGGGGACGGAACCGGGACGGGACCCGGACGGGGAACTTCTTGGGACGGAACCGGGACGGGACCCGGACGGGGAACTTCTTGGGACGGAACCGGGACGGGACCCGGACGGGGAACTTCTGGGGACGGAACCGGGACGGGACCCGGACGGGGAACTTCTTGGAACGGAACCGGGACGGGACCCGGACGGGGAACTTCTGGGGACGGAACCGGGATGGGACCCGGACGGGGAACTTCTTGGAACAGAACCGGGACGGGACCCGGACGGGGAACTTCTGGGGACGGAACCGGGACGGGACCCGGACGGGGAACTTCTTGGAACGGAACCGGGACGGGACCCGGACGGGGAACTTCTTGGAACGGAACCGGGACGGGACCCGGACGGGGAACTTCTTGGAACAGAACCGGGACGGGACCCGGACGGGGAACTTCTTGGAACAGAACCGGGACGGGACCCGGACGGGGAACTTCTTGGGACAGAACCGGGCGTCGGAACAGGAACGAGAACCACCCCGGGGAGGACACTCACCCCCCGGGGAGGACAACACCGACTCACCTCCACACGGAGTGAAGACTAGCAATCCTCTGGCACCGGACCCTCCTCCCTGCAGGGCTTAAGACTGCTTGACAATCAATTAGCTGATTGCCTGCAGGAGTGCCAGAGAGGATCCGGTGCTGGAGCGAGGTGTGTGACTCCTGACATATTTAGTATGGTATCATATGGCTATTTATTCTCATGAAGAATGGTCTTCTTTGTGCACATGACCCCCCCACCCGAAGCTTCGGCACTGCTGTGTGCTTCGCATATCAGTCATATTTTAATCTTGTTTATCATGTAATGTTGTTCCTGTAGGAGCCCCGCAGCCCCTTAACATGTTGGAAGTTGCTCTTACGTGATGCACCTGAATGCATCGCTCAAAGTGGTCAGCTCCAAAGCCACATTATCCGGTGCCGACATTGGGGCACTACAGTGTCTTTACACCGTTATAAAGATATATTAGTTCTGAGCTAAATGTCAAAAGTTCTCCATTTATAATCCCAGTTTTTTTAAAACCAGTGTTTAAAATCGGTACTATCTTTGCTAGTGCTAGTGATATTGTTTTTATGTGCACCGCGTTTGAGTCACATGTAAGTTGCTGGTCCAATAGGAGAGCGCAAAACGTCCAAGATGGTGGCCACTGCGATAAATCAGATTCAGAAGAGGAAAACATGACAAAAACCTTTAATAAGCAAGCCATCAAAATATACTCTATGGCACTTATATCAATGATGCTGAAAAAGCATGTAACGTCACTACTGTATGAGCCCTGCAGCTTCCGACACGTTAACGAGCACATGAACGCATCACTCAAAGCCGTCATCTATGCAGCAGTGTTTTAACTTTACAGCTTATTATTGTGTCAAGTATATTGATATATCGTATGCTTTTGTGTCAAATACACTTAACAATCCTTCCATATGTGTCAAATACACTTTCAAAACCAATTCTTCAAATCAATAATGATGAAAAAAAATTGTCATGGACAAGTTGTCTGGATTTGCAGTTTTGTGGACGGGTTGTCCGAGCACCGTCTGTCCACCAGAATGTCTGTGTTCTCCCATTGTTAGTGTTTAAAGCCCATTGTGTGTGCGTGTGGTTTCATTGCAAAAACAAGCAACAGCAACAACTTGTCGCCTGGCATGCTAACGACATTGTTTTTCTGTGTAAATAGAGATCGTTTTCAAAATGTTGCAGTGTAAATGCGAAACAATGCGATTCCACCTGATCATCGTTGTGTAAATGGGGTCTCTGACTACATTTTTGACCTGTATTCTCTTCAGACTTGGGTGTTGTGTGCTAAAATTAGGTGAGAGCAAAGTGGAGAAAAAGCAAACTTCTGGAGTCCCTTGGAGAAAAGCCGCGATCACACTGACACAGACATTGATTTCACACCTCTGCAGTTACAGCGCGCCTCACGTCTGTCGACTCTCTCCGAGGAGGAGGAGCAGGAGGAGGAGGAGGAGGAGGAGGAGGAGGAGGAGGAGGAGGAGGATGAGTGTGAGTAGGGGGAGGAGGCCTGCTCTTAGCTTCAGTCTGCCCTGAAAAAGATGCGGTGGTCTTAAGAAAAGGCCTCTACGATGAAACACTCACGCAGAGCTCCCCTGACGTGAGTCACAATAATAACCAACAGGGAAAATATTCTGAGGATTACTCAAGCCTGTACTTGTCATATGTAGTGTGACACGTTGGCTCCAGTCGAGAAAAATCAAATGTGAAGTCTGTTGATTCTTCAGCTTCTTTTTCCACTAACGCCTTTTCGTCCGAGGTCTCTGAACATCTAATGCTTTGAATGAAAACGCTATTTTCTTTCTCTTCTCTGGAATGATAAGCACTGCGACTGATTGGCAGAGTCTTTGTTGGAGTTTTTTTCCCCCTCTCTTTCCAAGTCAGTGTTTTGGATGGATTAAGATCAGTATAATGCTTGAAGTTATCATGTCAAACTTTTCATTGAGAAAGTCTCTCTTCTCAGTAACTTGTGACAGTTTCATACCCCATCGAGGAAAGAAATAGAGGCTGAACGTCTCTTTTGCAAAGAGGGAAACTCTTCTCAGCAAGTCTGTGGCTGAATCAGGTCAACACACACACACACACACACACACACACACACACACACACACACACACACACACACACACACGCACACATGCAAAACTAACTAATAACGGGACCCTCTCTGAGCATGCTCAGTGGACTTTTTCAAACAATAGCATCTGAAGGCAGACAGTCCCTAAAGCGTCATTCTAAGCTACAAAGCTACAAGAACCTTTTACAATGATAGCATTCAATAATTAAAAAAATCTTTTGTGAATCACATTCCTGCATTTCTATAGATATATTTCATGCCAACTTTCCAATTTAGTATGTTAGCTGTTAGTCTGGGATTATTTTAGACTCATTTTAGAAAAGTTTCACATTTACCCAGCAACATTTTGAAATTGATGTCCATTTAATAAACGGTGCAGTAGAGATGCTGAACACTATGTAGTTAGCATGTGGGGCTGCTGTTGTTCATTTCTGTAATGAAACCACACACACACACACACACACATGCAGGAGAGAACAATGAGCTCTAAACACTAACAACGGGAGAACATGAGGAGCACCGGAACATTTTCTCTTGGAAACGTATAAACAGAGCAAAAGTATGGCAGCCAAGTTTTTGATTGGCATTAAGAAAGAAAAAGCTCAAAGGATTTAATTCAAAATCTTCCTTCTGGTTTCTAAAGCTTTAAAAGGTCTCGGAACCAAATAATCTCAGATTGACTTGTAGTATCTAGAACCTCCAGACCTCTGAGGTCCTCAGGAAGAGGTTCCCTCAGTGTCCCTACAGTCAGAAGAAACAAGGTGAAGCAGCTTTTAGTTCCTACCTCCTCACCTGTGGAACAAACTTCCTGAACACCTCGACTGCTGACACACACACTTCTATTGAATCAGGACTTAAAACATTCTTATTTGCACAGGCTTTTGAATAAAAAAAATGGATTCTACTTACTTTATTAAACGTATTTTATTAAATCCCTTACATTAATTATTATACTTTTCTTCATTAGTTGTTTTAATGTATTTCTTTCATTTCTTGTTTATTTCTTTGTAAAGCACTGTGAATTGCCTTGTGTTTAAATGGTGCTCTATAAATAAATGTGCATCCCCTTGCCTCAAATTTGATTTGTCCAGCATTTTTAGGTGATGGGTGTTCTTGTCCATGGTATGATTAAACTTTAATCCCATGACTTTATTCTGAGACATGTTAGGGTTTTGGAGTGATAAGAAGCAGCCTGAGCATGTGGCAGTTCTCTCTCTCTCTCTCTTTTATATGTTAAGCATTTGGTGCACAGACAAGCTGATCATACAAGCGTTGGTCGATCCTGCAGCACTCAGGGTTCGGCAAGCATGACTGAATAATTTTGCACAAACATGGGATCCATCATTCCTGCAGCACGATTGCACAAATCATCCTAAATCACTTTCCATATATATGCTTCTTTTTTGGGTGAAATCAGTACATGTTTGACACTGGAGCAGCTGGAGTTATGTATCACACAGATAATCACCACGGAGAGAAAGGTGACATGCTCAGGTTACTACTTATCACCTTAAATCAAAAATCTGTAGGAATAAAATCATGGACTTAAAGTTTAATTAAACTATGAACAAGAAAATACAGGCAAACCTGCAGCTGTGACATTTTCCAAGTGGAAGCAATAAAAAAAGCAGAGGACAGTGCTGTCAGTCATCTATTGTTATTAAATACCACAGATTCTCACTGTTGAGGCTGCTAATAAAAACTGTGCAGTGGGTTCCTGTGGAAACCTACAGGAACAATAAGATGAGGTTTTATGGCTCTTAACCCTCTGCTGATGACTGAGCAGAGGCCAGATTATAAAAAGTCTCAGCTATTACATTGGTGGAGTCTTTTAGAAGTTTATGAAAGGACATTTCACAGTTTGTGACTAGCCTACAGTATTTTTTATTTTTATTTTGCAGGTTTATGGAGCCTGGAGAAGGAATGTATGAGAAATACACATCGAGCAAAACATAAATGGGTTTTTTATTATATGGTTTATACCCTCGGTCCAATCATCTTTCTTTTTTTTTGTAACCATCCCCATCTCTCATGAGGCTGCAGCCAATTTGTGGAACGACAGGCCAAAAGGCACAAGATGACCACAAAAAGTCAGAGAACGCACAAAATGCATTTGACTTTATCAGGTCATCTGACAAATTGTTAAAACGACAGAGGTGAATTTATTTATTCAATTCAATTTTATTCGATTCGATTCGATTCGATTCGATTCGATTCCATTCAAGGTTTGTTTTACCAGATATGCCACTTGTGAAAGCAGTTGTAATTTGCAATGTGTGTCCTCCACCACTCGGACAACCATTGCATGGATTTAAAGAAGCCTGAAGTGGTGTGGAAGGTTGGTGCAGTGGTTCGTATTCTGGTCTCAGGCTGAGGACTCTGCTCTGTTTGGAGTCCGAATCCAGTTCCTTTCCACGACTTGAGGCTAACTCGTCATTTTAATATTTTGTGTTTCTTCAAAGTATTCTGTTTAGTTCTCTTCTGGTAGGTTAATGATTTACACTTTGGCCATGCTTCACACTGGTTTGAACCCACAAACTGTCTGTCTGTTCTATTATAACTCTAGAAAGTTTCCTCCTCCAGATCTGGTTCTGCAGGATTCTTCCTGTGAAAAGTGAGTTTTTCCTTTTCACCATCTTCTCTGCTTGTTCATGTGCAATTGTTGGGTTTTTCCATGTGTTCCCACAAGAGTAAAGTATTGCCATAAATTTGATAAACATTAGCTGACAAACATCTGTGCACAAAAACACATCTGCAAACAAATTAGACAAACAAGTCAAAGATCATCATTGAATCTGTTTCCTTCATGGGTTCACTAAAGTTGAACATTCACGTGAGCTCAGACCAAAATCAACATTCCTGTCTCATCAAACGAAACATAAAAATACTGTGTGTACACACTTGAGGTTACATAGCCACTGTATTTCCTTTTGCAGCAAAGATGCCCAAGAAGTAAGTTTTTTTTTTTTTTTATGGGAGTAAAAAAAGCTTTGCAGCAGCAGCAGATTATGACTGACTAAACACCCTACAGACTGCAGCAGAGTTTCCCTTTAGGGTTTCAATACTGCCTCCTCTCTTGTTGCTGCCTCCTCTGCTTTGCTCTGCATGCAATTCTCCACGATGAACTGAAATATGTGGGAATGTGCCCCTGCAGGCCAGGAGGGGAAACAGAGGTCAGGAAGTTCACTGTCATCACATATGGATATAGATGGACTTTTTATGCATGTGTACCCAGAAGCATAGCAGAATATACATCGACTGACCTTTTTATTAGGAAGAGTTGTACAAATATATATGAAATGTATGCTCCAGAACAACATCTTTGACATAAATTCTGGCTTTACAAACGTCATAATGTTGAGTTCTACTTGAGATTGTTTGAGAAGCTTCAATTTAACTTTATCTTCTCTTTGCTAAATGGTGTTGAGCTGAAAAAATTATGAATCCTGACCGCTGAGATGAATAAATCTCTGTGACACTATTCTGGCTTATTTTTTTTATTTTTATTTTTTTAATCTTTATCAGATATCAACTCAAGATATCTGAAAGATTGAGCCACAGCTTCTCCAAAGACTTTCCTGTCCTGTGGCGGTCATTATCCATTATGAGTGAATCAAGGATGGAAAAATGTGTTTTGTTGAAGCATTTCTGGAGTCAAAATTCACCTCACAGTTGATCTCAGACCCCGTCCACAGGAGCCAAAACACATTTTTTTCTCCCTGGGGTTTAAAAAATTCAGATTCCATCCACACGTCACGATGTAAACAGCTCAATACGATGCCTAAGGGCATGTAGTACATATGCTAGGCCTTTAGAGGTGCTGTGACTCACCCAATACACCAAAAATGGAGAAGAATACATGGAAAACATGGATTCAATAGAAGTTGAATCCTGCTTATAGACTTCTAAATACCTCTCAGTTCTCTAGGTCTATGCTCCTCCTGCGAGCGTCAGTAGCTTCTGCAGTTCGACCTGGAGAAGGTCGTCCGCCATTGTTGTGGTGACATTGTGGACCGCAGTGAGGAGAGAGGAGGGCAATGACATCATCTTTTTCTGCCATCTTCACCGTCCATACCTCACAGCCAAGCCTGCGTTTTTAAATTTCGCCCCTCCAGGACCCGTGTTAAAAAACCTTTTTTTTCTAAAACGTGTGGATGATGGCCAAAAAACGATGCATTAACATGGAACAGTGTTATCATGTGGACGGTCCCTCAGTCTCTCCAATGGAGCTGAGGAAGACCCAATGAACCTTTGGCTAAGCCCCGCCCCCAACCGCAAACAATAGCATTCAACTTCCAACTGCCTGGAAAAGCCGAATCGGGACATTCTCAGCATAACACTCAGGAGAGAAGCATGTTGATGATGCTTTTGTTGTCAGGGGTCAAAAGAGACAATAGCGATACGATGTAAGGATAAACATTAGGGTTTACTTTTACTGGATGAAGCGGCGTGGCAGACAACACGACGTCAACCTGACAATGAGAAACACAGATGTCTACATTTGTTTCAAAGTGAGGCAATATTGTGTTTCTTCTTCACAACCTACTCATTTAATATCAATAACATCACTTTTGCAGCGATGAGCTGTGTGTGCCCACGGAGCGCTTTGTTCTTGCTTGCGGTTCCATTCATACAATGATTCAGGGTTCACATTTACGAGTCACAATCCCCCAAATGTTTCCTCTTCTGGAGGTTTTATAGTGTGAGGAGCTGTGAGCTGTCTGGCTATCCTTATATTCTGTAAAATAGGGATTGTACATACAGTGATACCTGTGTATCTCCTCACATAAGTGCTCCTTGAAGTGGGCATCCATCGTTGTGGTTTGTTGCACCGGCGCATGTGTGGTCGGTGCATTCAGTCCGGCGGTCCACAAGAATTGGGCTGCACGTGGATGACGACATTTCTGTGCCTGTTGCGGTGAGGTTTCGACACCGACAGCTTGCCATCGTAAATATCAACTGTGACAGCTTGTCTGAGTCAGTACCGGTAACTAAGGGGGGCGGGGCTTAGCCAAAGTTCTGTAGCACCACATTATGTAGTAATGTAACAAATGTTCAATGCAGCATTTTGTAATAATCTGCCACATTTTGGAATAAAGCTCTTGAACATATTGTCTCGTGAAATTTGCCACATTTTGTAATAACGTGTTACTTATTGCAACAGTTAATACAAAATGTTTTAGGTCTCCATTTTTTTCCCCAGAAAATGTAATAATTTGGTGCATTATTGAATACATTTTGGCTTTTATTCATATACATGGTTCTTTGTTTACCAATAAGAAGAAAATTAAGATATTTGGACTACAATTCTGTCACTCTATACTTTTGCTCATGTTATGCCAACAAAGCAATGTCAAGAAGTGATTGAAATGGCTGGTGGAAATACTAATTGAAGAAATAAAACCAGCTGGTTAGTGCCACAGAGTGCATTTAATCATTCGACCCACATTTTGTAATAGCTGCAGTATGTAACAAGTTATTACAAAATGCAACAAAGTTTATTACAACATTTGTTACATTATTGCTTATTGCCAGTAGTGGTGTTTTAGTCAGGGCCAGCAGTTAAACCCCAACCCTGCCCAGCCCTGTGGCACAGTAAAAACACAATACAAATCCTCTGTAAGGCCACTGCTATGCATCAGTGCTTAACCCACACCAACATAACAGCTGATCAACAACCACAACACATCAAGACACCACTGTGCAGCTTCACCATCACATAATTTACCAGTGTTTCCTACAGGTTTGCACGGAGATGTGTGTGTGCGTGTGTGTGTGTGTGTGTATGTGTGTGTGTGTGTGTGTGTGTGCAATTCAAATGGCAACAGCAGCACCAATCAAATCCAGAGAAAGTAAAAAAAAAGAAAAGAAACTAGCATCACTATCACTTGTAGATTAAACCCATCCTGCTGTAAAATGCTGCACAAAGCCTTGGTTGGTCTGAGTTAGCTCATCATTTCTGGTGTCCGTCTTTTTCTACTTCATCTCACAATGAAGGGGGTGGGGGGGTTCAGGAATCTCTGGCAGAGCGGTGTTGACCATGGGGTGGAAGGCGGGTCAGTGGAGGAGTTCGGGTTCAGCAGTGACACGCGCCGGCATTGTATTCTTAACACTGTCTTTCAAGACTGCCACTGGAAATCTGGATATGCATAAGTGCGCATGCATGTTTTGCAGAAATACTTCTCTGCCAACAAACGCACATATATTTACCCTATTATACAAAGTGTTTTAACCTGTGCTCACATGTTTCCAATAGGCCCGAACCCCAAGGCTTGCACTCGTGTACTGCACGTGTTTATTGGGAACTGTACGTTATGTTATATATTTACACAGTGGGGGAAAGATGGAGTGTGAGATCGACAGGCGGATCGGTGCAGCGCCTGCAGTTATATGGACGTTGTACCGGTTCGTTGTGGTGAAAAACGAGCTGAGTCAAAAGACGAAGCTCTCGATTTACCAGTCGATCTTCGTTCCTACCCTCACCTATGGTCATGAACTATGGGTCATGACCGAAAGAACGAGATCCCGGATACAAGCGGCTGAAATGAGCTTCCTCCGTAGGGTGGCTGGCCGTACCCTTAGAGACAAGGTGAGGAGCTCAGTCACCAGGGAGGAGCTCGGAGTAGAGCCGCTGCTCCTCCACATCGAGAGGAGCCAGCTGAGGTGGCTCAGGCACCTGCTTCAGATGCCCCCCGGACGCCTCCCTAGGGAGGTGTTCCGGGCATGTCCCTCTGGTAGGAGGCCTCGGGGCAGACCCAGGACACGCTGGAGGGACGATGTTTATCGGCTGGCCTGGGAACGCCTTGGGGTGCCACCGGAGGAGCTGGAGGAAGAGTCTGGGGTGAGGGATTTTGTACTTAGTGCAACAACACTTTATTTCCCAGACAGGTGTGATCATCTGAGCATGGCGAGCTTGTAGCCTTCTTTCTGATGTGTCTCTGTTTTGTTCCAAATGACTTGTTTTGACAGAGTTGAAACTTTTCCAACTCTCATCATCTATTTGCTTTAACTCAAAAACACTGTAGGCTAATGACCACGGTTTCCTCCAGGTGCAGGGAGAACGTTCAATAGACTCTGATCTATTAAGCTTGAATAATTGAAAGAAAAATGGATTGGTCTGGAGAAAATAATTGGTTGAGTAACTAGCTGCACGCACACATGCACAGGGGCTAAATTCGAACATACTAATGACACCAAGACACAACTTTGATGAATGCATGAAATGTTCCCCATCCAGCAGTATGTGCGAAATCAGACTGTAAGTGACTGGAATCTGCTTTTAGTTAATCAAATTGCCTTTTCACCCTCAGGACAGGTGTTTGCGATTCATTTTGCATGTGCCTGCTATTTTCTTTTTTCGTGTGTGTATGTGACAGTAATGCACGACGCCGGCGTTTGAAGTGTATGAGCAGCATGATAAGACTACATATATATCCCAGGGACTTACTGTGGTGCATTGTGAGGGATTGGAGAATGTGCACGAGGACAGAAATAGTAATTCAGCTCGATGATTGGAACGGGTGCAGAAGGGAGGGGGACACAGATGTGGAGCTTTTACAATATACTCCATCAGTCGATTACCTGGCATGAAGGCAACTGGGCTCTGCAGAGCATTTCACAGCTCAACATCCAATCACAATCCTGAAAGGCCACTGTCACGCTGTCATGTCTTCCAGATGTTCCTCGATCTAAAACACCTGAAAATAAGCACGGATTTGTTGTTGGGTTTTATTGGGGATGCTTTTGGTAGGCATTGAGGATGACACATCCAATAAATTATAGGTGTCAAACATCAGGCCAATGGGACAATCCAGCCAAAACATGAAGACAATTGTAAAAATTTCCAATAAAACATTGTATTTTTTTGTGTCAACTTCTCTTCAGAATTTGGTTTTAAAATCCTGAGACTGGATTGGAGATTGGAGTTAGTATTGATAGTATAGCGATTGGGAATCTGAACCACAGCTGCCCCTCTTAGCGTTCAGGATTAGTTTAAATGTTGTTGTGGCAGCCAGTTCCATTGGTGGGTGCTTTCTACTGTTCTGGTTGGGGTTAGGTCAGGGGTTGGCCACCTGGGGCTCTTTGGTCCCTCTGATGCGGGTCCCTGAGCCTCAGTCCCACAACGGTGAGAGTGGAGCGGGCTGGGACAGCACGGCAAAGCGCACCCAGACCCAACTCTGAGAGCATGGTTAAAATGTAGGTGGGGTCGTGAATCATGTGTAATGGCGCAGGTATGTATTGCCATTACGCCAGTGTTGGGAAAGTTCAGTTTCTACATGAACTAGTTCAAAGTTCAGTTCACAAATTTTAACCTGAACTACTTCATTTCATAGTTCAAAATTCAGTTCCAAAAATGAACTAGCTCATAGTTCTTTTTTTTTTTAATAGGTTGCTGCGAGCTATTACCTTCAAAATTACCCTCACGATTTCCCACTTGTTGACCCCCATTCAGTCACACTCGCAGTGAGCTGCAGCTTCCCACCCCTACAGTGTATTCTCCAAAACATGAGGGAAAAAAACATGCCGCTTGAATGGAATGAAAAAAAAAACGGACAGTATTCCTTAAGGTAGAAAGGAAAATATACCAGACAGGTTCTACAGACAAATTACAAATTAAAATGCGATTTGGGTGGTAGAGGATCTGTTTTGGCTCCCTGTTGCCATGTCTTTTTATTTTTTAGTTACTCTACATACCTTGAAAGTCTCGTCGGGTGCTTTAGTTCAATGTGCCTCTCAGGTTTGCTGTTGATGTTGTTGATGTATGGAGTTGCTTCTTGAAATTGAAGTTTACATAAAAAGGGAAGATTTTCCCACCTGGATCATCACTGACCTTTGCATAAAATTATTTTAAGTAATCCTACGATGATGAAGTATTAATGGTGGAGGCAGTGCTGCTATCTGCTATTTGTTTTTGCCGTGATGTGATTTGCATGTTGATGACACATGCGGCGGTAGGACTGTGGTTTGATTGTCTGTTTTCTCCCCTACATGTTAAAGGCCCGTTTACGGTGTGCTTTAGCCGAGTTTTCCACTGGAAGGCTCTGGAAATCTCGCAACCCTCTCAAACAACATTAAATTGTGAGAGCGCCGTTCACAAACGCCAGAATGAGCGTTCATCAGGCACAAATACAGCACGCTCAGTTCACGTTCACCCAAAATATAAACGAGTTCATGAACGAGCAATCATTAAACTCGTTCAGGCACAACACTGCATTACGCAATAGTCGTCACCAGACCAATGCAGAAGTTGTGAGTGAAGCCGTGAGCCTCTATTCTCTGTGACACAGCTTGGAAAATGTTCTAATTCTGAACAACAGCATCCAGCTCCCGCTGGATCTGCTGCTCTCTTGTTACAGAGAAGAGTGTCGGAAAAGAGCTGAAAGTGTTGCAGCTCCTAGCATGTCAGTGGTGATGAAGGTTGCCTATGGAAGTAAAACTGTGCCATCAGATTCTGAATTCGAATTTCTAACTCTGAATTTTTTTACCATCGAAATCAGACTTTGAATTTGAAAAGCTGTCTAAAACATCTAAAAATATTCAGTGTGTAAAAATTCAATGTGTCTAAAAATTCATCTGCAAAAAAAAATTCGGCTGCAAAAAAAAATTCGGCTGCAAAAAAAATTCGGCTGCAAAACAGCCAGAATATCTGTGCCATCAGGACGATGCAATCGATACCTGTCTCATTCACCCAACATCCAATCAAGGGAAGCTTTGTTGGTCACGTGACCAGTGCAACACTGGGCAGGAGCGCCCAGGATTTTCAATCAGCCATGGAGGCCAGCGGTAGTGACGGCGCTTCGGTGAGTATTTGCCATTTATGTCTGTAAATCACACATTGCAAATCACCAGAAGTTATGAAGCAACATATGTGGTGAACTTTTAATGATGTGTGAAAATGTTTTCAAAGAAATTACATTTACTGTATGCAATGTTTTACATGCAGAAAATAGTTAAATTGTCTCCTGTTTGATTTTTTTTTAATGTCCATTGAATACTCTAATCTGCGCAGTGCTTGTTCTGGCAAAAACATTTTTTAACAAACATAACGTGAGCTGCCCCCCCCCCCACCCACCCAGCGAAAATCAGTGAAAATAGTCAAGTGGTTTGTGCTGCGTTGGTCCTGGTTTGTGCTGACTAAAAGTATCGTTTGTGCAGTTTTACTTTGTAAGATATAATAAAATGATTATGAACAAAAATTGTGTCAATCTGCATTGGTGGTGGGTTGTACTGCCTTTGTTTTTAAGATATTAAATAAATAATTTTAGGAAATACAAAACCTGAACAAAAAATGATATCTTAAAGGCATATTGAATGAGCATATCTGAATTTATGTTTGCTGATGGAAATGTTTTATTTAGTTGTTAGGTCTTGATAATGTATGTATACACCACAGTTTAAGTGTCATCTTTTCTGCTAATCAAACTATGTCACTTCAATTAAAGTCCAGTAATATTCAGTTGTTTAAAACTATCTTTGAAGTTCTAGTTTCTAGATAAATTATCAGTTATTATCATGCTATTTTTTCAATGCAGGTTCTTCTTCAGCGGATCACATGGCCTCAAGATGACAGTGATGATGAGGACGATTGCTCAATTCAAGCAAAATGCTGCATGTGGAGCTATGTAGGACAGTTCATAGCCAATGGTAGGTTTAAGGCCTCCTCATGCTACCAATGTCTGAGTGTGCGCAGAGTACACGTGATCATTATCTATTGTACTCTACTCTATAGCAGCTGCAAGTGAATTAAATGACCTGGTCAAGCTCTGGACTGGATGGGAGGTTCTGCCACAAAGTCTCACCATCCACATCATCAGTGGCAGACACCCCACGGCCTCCACCTGCTCTGAGACCTTGTGCATCCCAGGACATTATACGGACTACAATTCTTTTAAAAACGACATCCTGGCATGCATTGCCACTTGCCATACGGGATTTGGTCTTGTGTGAGTTACTATATTGGGCCTGTATTTAGGTAAAGTGAAAAGTTCATGTTTCCAAGCCTAAATTACATGTTTGAGAGCTCTGGATGTCTGGATAAGTTTTTCATTTATACAATCCAAATTTAAGAAATGAGAACGGTTGAATTTCTTGTTTGTCCAAAGTAACTAGTGTTGATGTTTGTTAATTGTTCAAATAAATTTGACTGCATAGATCCCACTTCCAAGACTTGACTGAATTGTTGCATTTGTTGAACAGCAACCCACCGATTCTCTGAACCATGCACTGTGAGATTCCTTGCCCTTCTTACTCTAGTTTGACATATGCAATGTTCCAAGTATTCAACTTATAAAGTGGACACTGATTTTATTTCCATATTACACAATTGAAAGTCTTTGTTACATTGTTACAACACTCAAGCTACAACATACAAAACTCAGAGCTGATTCTCTGATGAATTCCTTCAGACATGAAGGAATTGCTCACAAAATTGAACAGCAGCAATGTAAATGTCACTGCCAAAGCACTGGGATGCAGCTCTTTGGTGAACTGCAGCTCTTAAAGCTGCCATTTGTCCATCAGTCAGTGGGCATCCTGTGTGTGGAACAACGATGCTGGAGTGATCATCATAAGGAAGTCCACTGTTTTCCCAGTCAATGTCAGGAATATCCAGGCCCTACAAATGGAGACAATTTTAATTGAAATATGTAATAAAGTAACATGAAACAAGCAGTATACAAAAATGTTTCATTCTGCATACTAATAACTCCATGCTTTGAAAACAATATTATCCAAAACATTACTGAAGACGTTACCGAAGAGCCACATGCCTCCGGAGCGCGGATTCCCTCCCCCTGCAATAGTGTTTCTAGCACCACCGTCAATGACCTGGTTATGTTTGTTAAAAAATGTTTTTGCCAGAACAAGCACTGCGCAGATTAGAGTATTCAATGGACATTAAAAAAAAATCAAACAGGAGACAATTTAACTATTTTCTGCATGTAAAACATTGCATACAGTAAATGTAATTTCTTTGAAAACATTTTCACACATCATTAAAAGTTCACCACATATGTTGCTTCATAACTTCTGGTGATTTGCAATGTGTGATTTACAGACATAAATGGCAAATACTCACCGAAGCGCCGTCACTACCGCTGGCCTCCATGGCTGATTGAAAATCCTGGGCGCTCCTGCCCAGTGTTGCACTGGTCACGTGACCAACAAAGCTTCCCTTGATTGGATGTTGGGTGAATGAGACAGGTATCGATTGCATCGTCCTGATGGCACAGATATTCTGGCTGTTTTGCAGCCGAATTTTTTTTGCAGCCGAATTTTTTTTTGCAGCCGAATTTTTTTTTGCAGATGAATTTTTAGACACATTGAATTTTTACACACTGAATATTTTTAGATGTTTTAGACAGCTTTTCAAATTCAAAGTCTGATTTCGATGGTAAAAAAATTCAGAGTTAGAAATTCGAATTCAGAATCTGATGGCACAGTTTTACTTCCATAGTTGCCAACCAGTGGGTTAGGACAGAGCAAGAGATGACTTGATATGACAGACAGGCAGATTGTGGGCAGCATTTCAAACCTCGGTTCAGGGAGGGGGTATGGAGTCAAACCTCAATCCAAATACATCCACAAAGGCAATTCTCAAATTGTGAAACCTGTAATAGTAATTTCCACAATTGCAAGTACGCACAAAAGCAAAATAAGATGTTTTTAATGTAAGCGTGCCTTAACTGACACGTGAAATGAAAACTCATTATTACTATTTTCGCCACGAAACGAATCTGCTTCGGTCTGTACTACATATCCTCCTAACCATAATCAATATCAGTGGCCCAGAGGCATCATATTTGTCGGAGAAATGCCAATTCTTCAGGTAAAGGTTTGGATTTCTTGAGCTGCCAACTCTATTCTCTATTCACATTGGGTCATTCAGGTTTAATGGCTGTCTGTGGCGTAAGATGGGAACGTTATGTCATCATCTTTCAACATATTTGTGAAAGTGTGGAGCTTGCAAAACTTCCCAGGATGTCATTAAAAAACTCGATTCGTTCAAGTTGCAGGATGCGATCCATCATTAAAACAATGGGGGCCCATAAAAGGTGCATTCCTTCACTGTGCTGTGGGGATAACGTTACAGTAGGAATCTGACTGTCTCATCAAAATTCTCACTGAATACTTGTACTGAAAAGAAGAGCCACATTAATTAAGCCGAAGCGCCAGAATGAGATGTAGAAAAGCTCTCCACCCCTCCAGCCCCCGTCCTCCCCTTCACTTCTTCACACAGAACCTCTTCTTTCAGTCCCCCTTTTCACCGTGAATGAAAGAAGACTTTTTAAAGAGTGTGAATGTGGCATTAAATTCCACTGACCAGGCGAGCAGGGCATGAGAAATCTCTTTATCCATCACTCTCTCCATTTAATATTTTTTTTTCCTTTTATTTAAAAGTGGCGTTTGATGAGCTCACATCTTGCTCATTTTTTAAGCTTTTTAGGAATCTGATATATGTCTGATGGTGTGTGTCTGGTAGTTTGACGGCTGAATCTTACTCATCATTAACAATTGCAGTTTCGTTTTTATTTTATTAAGCTTTCCTTTGGTTAAAAAAATCAATATGTACTTCTGTAAAGTTAAGTATGAGACAAATACTCTTATTAGTTACTCAAACAGGCTGGCTGTAGTGATCCTGGTCAGTCGTTCATATGTTGGTTTAAGTACAAATCCATTCTGCCTTTCCCGGCTGAAATAGTTGAAAATATTTTTTGTTTGAAAATGACAATTTTCCGGTTCGTCACATCTAATTTTTGAAGCATTTCAGATTCTGCTTACACAACAACATTCTCAAGAGAAAATGGAAAACTTTTGTTGCATTTTAGGCGTCTGATTCCACGACAACAGAGCTCGGAGGGACTGAAAACACAACTTTTTGAAAATGCTTGGGGGAATATAGGGGGAAAACGCAAGTTTGCTGAAACCCCCTCCTTCTGCACAACTTTTCTGAATCTCGATACTGCCCATGCGCCCCCTGCTGTAGTTAATAGTAGTTGTGCACATGCTCAATGGACAATGTTTCACAATGAGAGCTTGGTAGTTTTATTTTCACCATAACAACAATCCAACTTGGTCGTCTGCCCAGTGTGCTCACTACATTATTTCCAGCGTTTTAGCCATTTCCATGTACACAGACATTGTTTTCACAATGTTGTCAAATAAACGTGGCCCGAAAACCTTCCAAAACATACCGAGGTCAGCTGTAAATAAAGATTTGAGGGAAGCATGAAATATAGGATTCATTAGGAATTAATCTATTCTTAACAACACATCAGCAGTCCAAGCACTATTTTACTATGTAAAATACTGTGAAATACTGTGATAAAAAGGGATAATTGGCAATGTCCTCACTTCTTTACATTTCCTTCACACTATGTTCCTTATCATCACCAATGAATTCCTAATATGCACGTTGCACTCAAAGGATTTGTTAAGACCTCAGGTGAAAGTTGGACCCTTTACATTGACCAAAACAATTTCCTATCATTTTTCCGGTGGATTTGAAAATACACGGAAGGTAAACAGTAACTCCAAATCCTTGGTTTTGATGCTCAGCACCCTGCAAAGTGTCGCTTTACAGGGAATGAAACAGATTGACAGTCAGTCATGAAAAGTGTTTTTAACTTGGATGTGTGATGAAGCTGAGAGAAAGATGATCGTCTCTCAGACAGACAGACAGACAGACAGACAGACAGACAGACACACACACACACACACACACACACACACACACACACACACACACACACACACACACACACACACACACACACACACACACACACACACACACACACACATCTGCGAGTCCATCTGTCTGGAGAAAATCACGTCCATATCAAATTAGAAGCAATAATTTATAGATCGGCTAAAAGGGAGAGCGGAGACAGCAGCAGAGAAGTTGCTACACACCAACATTTTCCTCCGTCCCGGCCTTCAGTTTTTAACGAAGTTGTGATGGTAGGCCGAGCTTTGATCCGGCTGTAAATGAGGGTGTGTGCATGAAAGTTGCTCTGAGAGCTAATAACATTTATGGAGAATTCCGCAGAGTTCCTGAAAGTTTTCTTATAAACAGGCGAACACTCGTAGAAAGTTGACAGCTCCCCGGGGCTTTCGCTCCAGCCCATTTCCACTTGATTGCAGAAGAATTATAAATATATAAAATGCAAATCAGAGAAAACTGCCAGCGTCTTTCTCTTTTGGTTTTTTCTTCATCCACTCACTTGTAGGATGTATGTATTTTTTTAAAGTTTTTAAAACAGAAACTAAATGCTTAGGTTTGGGATGAACCAATATTACTTTTTCAAAGTTGAAGTAGCTATATATATATATAAATATACAGTACAGATCAAAAATGTGGACACACCTTCTCATTCAGTGAGTTGAATTTCCTTTATTTACATGACTATTGACATTGCAGATTCACACTGAAGGCATCAAAACTAGGAATTAACACATGTGGAAATATGTACTTAACAAAAAAGTGTAAAACAACTGAAAATACGCCTTATATTCTAGTTTCTTCAAAGTAGCCACCTTTTGCTCTGATTACCGCTTCGCACACTCTTGGCATTCTCTTGATGAGCTTCAAGAGGTCGTCACCTGAAATGGTTTTCTCTTCACAGGTGTGCCTTGTCAGGTTTTAATAAGTGGAATTTCTTACCTTATAAAAGGGTTGGGACCATAAGTTGTGTTGTGCAGAAGTCAGGTGGACACACAGCTGATAGTCCCACTGAATAGACTATTAGAATTTGTATTTTGGCAAGAAAAAAGCAGCTAACTAAAGAAAAATGAGTGGCCATCATTACTTTAAGAAATGAAGGTCAGTCAGTCCGAAAAATTGGGAAAACTGTGAAAGTGTCCCCAAGTGCAGTCGCAAAATCCATCAAACGCTACAAAGAAAGTGGCTCACGTGAGGACCGGCCCAGGAAAGAAGACCAAGAGTCACCTCTGCTGTGGAGGATCAGTTCATCAGAGTCACCAGCCTCAGAAATGGCAGGTTAACAGCAGCTCAGATTAGAGAGCAGGTCAAAGACACACAGAGTTCTAGCAGCAGACACGTCTCTAGAACAACTGTGAAGAGGAGACTGTGTGAATCAGGCCTTCATGGAAGAATAGCTGCTAGGAAACCACTGCTAAGGACGGGCAACAAGCAGAAGAGACTTGTTTGGGCTAAAGAACACAAGGAATGGACATTAGACCAGTGGAAATCTGTGCTTTGGTCTGATGAGTCCAAATCTGAGATCTTTGGTTCCAACCACCGTGTCTTTGTGCGACGCAGAAAAGCGGATGGACTCTACATGCCTGGTTCCCCCCGTGAAGCAGGGAGGGGGAGGTGTGATGGTGTGGGGGGGCTTTGCTGGTCACACTGTTGGGATTTATTCAAAAGTGAAGGCCTACTGAACCAGCATGGCGCCACAGCATCTTGCAGCGGCATGCTATTCCATCCGGTTTGTGTTTAGTTGGACCATCATTTATTTTTCAACAGGACAATGACCTCAAACACCTCCAGGCTGTGTCAGGGCTATTTGACCAAGAAGGAGAGTGATGGGGTGCTGCGCCAGATGACCTGGCCTCCACAGTCACCGGACCTGAACCCAATCCAGATGTTTGGGCTGAGCTGGACCGCAGAGTGAAGGCAAAAGGGCCAACAAGTGCTAAGAATCTCTGGGAACTCCTTCAAGACTGTTGGAAGACCATTTCAGGTGACGACCTCTTGAAGCTCATCAAGAGAATGCAGAGTGTGCGAAGCAGTGATCAAAGCAAAAGGTGGCTACTTTGAAGAACCTAGAATATAAGACATATTTTCAGTTTCACACTTTTTTGTTAAGCATATAATTCCACGTGTTAATTCATAGTTGTGATGCCTTCAGTGTGAATCTACAATTTTCATAGTCATGAAAATAAAGAAAACTCTTTGAATGAGGTGTGTCCAAACTTTTGGTCTGTACTGTATATATACATATATATATATATATATATATACCTTTCTGAGAATCAACATTTAGCTACTTGCCAATACTGAATTATTGAGTTATTGACGATACTGAATACAGTTAAAAGTACTAACCTTTAGGTACTTGCTGATACTGAATACAAGCTCTTTCCAAGTACATTTACTGCATATCGGAGGTGTTTTGATGGAAACTCTCCAGTTCTCAGTGTTTGACGGACGTCTTGGCCCACAGTAGGCAGCAGCCAGGCATCAGGCCACAGTCAAACATCCCCCCTCGTTAATATAATTACTCCACCACAGGCTGAAGCTCTCATCTCATTTTTCACAATGAGATGTCTACTCAATTAAAAACTGGCATGAAAACAGGGAGAAACAAAGCACATCCGGGGAGGATGACTTCTGCTTCATTTATTAGAATTTTAAGAAAACTTCCTATTTACAGCCAAAATGACGGACGATGTTTTGATCGTTATTTACTTTCTTGAAAGTTTTTTTTCCCACATGGCCATTGTCAGAACTGGCTTATCTCTTAGTTTCAGGCTGCAACTCTGCCTGATAATCACTCAATTTTATAATCAGAGCTATATTGATTTTCAAATTGGAGTTTTCATTAAAACAAGCTCTTCTTCTGATATGGAACATTTTGCTTTTATCTTTTAATAACTGATGGTGGATTCAGGTTTACTTCAGGTTTGTGTTGAGTTCCTAGTTCCAGGCTTTAAAGCCCGATTTATACTCCATATGCAAATGACACATGAAGGCTCTGCGTAGCATTAAATCGCCTCTTCATAGTCGCTACGCTCGACTCCTATAGCCACTAACTACGTGTTTGATGCGACCTAGAACAATGCGGAAAGATCGCAGACCAAGAGGGTTTGATTCGTCCACTCTTCTACATCATGGTGCACGGTAAGTCAGTCTGGTTTTGCTGTCGTCCACAATTCTCTGTACACCTCTGATAAATATGGACGTCACAATGTGTGACGCTCGCTTGTTGCGCGCCACCACAGTCGGCTCACTTGCACCGAAAGCTGAAATTTGCAGAGTCAGTGCCAATCTCTGTGCCAAATGGTTCATTATATTATTAACATGACCATTTGTCCCTAAGCATCACGGCCGGGAGGGGCCCGACAGACACTGCAGTCCCATGCATGCAAATCCTCCCCCCTTTCTACTCAAAGGGGACTGACCCTCATACACTCAGCCAGTCACCGATTGACTGAGGCTCCCAAGGTTTCACACCTTCGAATCCTCCAACCTGCATCAAAAGCATTTGCAAAGATTCTCTCAAAAAAAAAAACTTTTGCTCCTGTTCTTCAATGGACAAGGTGGGTTGCTGGAAGCAGCTCACCCAGTGTTAGCATACAGCTAACACCAGAGGCCAGCAACCAGGGCCTTCACTCCTCCACTCCTCTGCTGACCCCACCACGAAGGTCAGACCTTCCCTTGATCCAGAGTCCATCACCCAGAGTCTGCTCTCCCATCAACCAGGGAAAACCAACCGGTTCCTCCAGGACGGGACCAGGGAAACAACGCCTCACAAAACTTCTTTGTGTTTTCCTCAAGGAGCAGGAAAACCATCACAGACCTGAGCGACCAGCTCCTCAGTCTGGACAAAAGGAACAACCAGGAGGCTGCACAGAAAGAATCCTGAATCGTCACCTTCATCTTCTTCTCCTCAGCCTACAGAACCAGCAACCACAGTTTGCAGGAGGTGCTAACTACAAGAGAAGACACCAGCTTCCCTCCAGCAGGACAACAACTGAACTCCTTCAAGGAAGTGGGAACAACAACTGGGCTTTACCTGAGATTAGTTAAACCTGATGCTATGATAGAACTGTTCAACTTTTATGAAGATATGTTGACTCTATTACAGTGATTGAGTTCTATAGATAATGATATTAGGAGCAGTTATCAACCTGTAAACCAACGTTAGCTCTGCCACAGACACAGGGTCTGCATGCTAATCTTTGCTTTACTAACTAGTTAACTCACAATCCTACACATATCACATTAAAGACAACATCACACAGTAACTGAACACCGTCTGACGACTCCTGACGTTTTACAAAACAAGCCACATTCACATAAACTCATTCTAGAAATGGTCCTTTAGCAGAGACACACAGGAAGCAGACGCTAAAGACTAGCTTCCATGTTCCATTGTTATTAATTTATTTTGATAATCAGGCGATTGTATGCAGAATGCTGGTGCCAGCAAATCACACAGTGGTTTATACAGATAAATAAATAAATATTATCAGGTTCTCAATGGTAGTACAATTCGGGGGGGGCTGAAAAAATGTTTGTCCTCTAGGGGGGGCATGACAGAAAATAATTGAGAACCACTGGATTAGACAGACAGATAGACCGGTCGTTTTAGAATTGTGTAGGAAAAATCTTTCAGTGTATGTGTGTTGTGTGTGTCCACTGTATTACCATATAAGGTAGAAATCCACAATCCAGTCCCCACAGTCCAGCTCATCCTCGTCTGAATCTGCATTTTTGTTTTATTAAAGGCATGACGGGACCGAACCCTTTTCCTCAAAGCATCAGTCCCGTTTCCACATGAAGGCCACAGCATTTAGCCGTTCAGACACTGTTCATCTTGTACAGGTGAGAGGGTAAGCAGGTCACTGGCCTTAATTGGAGGTAAACTACAGAGCGGGATGCCAGGACTTGTAATAAAACATGTCAGATTCAATCAGCTGTGTTGCACCATAGCTAGAGGACACCTTGTTTTGTCTCGGCCGCCTTCCATCAAGTTATCGATTCCCTTCGCTCCTCCGGCTGTGACTTGTGATGCTTATTAACCCCATGGATTTAACCACACCAAAACAAGTGAGGCCCAGACCTCCTGAGGCACACTAGTGTGGAGAGGAAACCACAGTGGGAAGAAGAGAAAAACAGAATAGCTTTCTATTTCTTCATCATAGAAAACATCTGATGGATTGATGAGCTTCACTCAGCAGTGGAGCCTTTCCTTCTTCACTTTGAGAAGAGCGAGGAAAGATAGTTTGAGCACCAGATTATGATGCTGCGGGTCGCTTCCTAATAGAGATGTACCAACAAGGAGAAGGTCATCCAGTACAATCCAAACAATAGAAGGATTACTTCTTTTGATTGGTGCCTCAGATAAGTCCCAGATGTGCTGACGATTGAGGGACAGAGATGTTTGAGCTTTGTTGCTCTTCATGCGGCTGCCTTGACCACATGTGGAAAAAACAGAAGCTTCATGGATATTGTGTTTAAACAGCAGTAATTAAGGTGAGAATTACACAAGAACTTCACACAAAGACAGCAAATGACTTGCTGGACTGAGGGGGAAACCAAATGTAAAAATATGTACATCGGTCAGGAATTGATAAATAACTCCTCTTATAAACCATTTTTATCTGTTGGCTTTTAATCCAGCTGGAGACACTGCTCCTGTTTTTTTGTTTGCACATTATGTTTTGCGTTTATTTATGTCCATTTATGTACAGCACTTTAGTTCCGCTGAAGTTGTTTTAAAGTGCTTTATAAATAAACTTCAGTTACTCTGAGAACAAATTGGTTTTGATGTAACCTCATTGTTTACACTGCAAACTTTTCAAGTGAAAACACAAAACGTTTGTGCTTGCAGTCTTATAAATGCTCTGACTCCATCACTATAGAACACTAATACTGGTCCTGCACACCATGGCCATAGTAACTAATAGTTATGCACATGCTCAGTAGCTGGACCATCAGTAAGTTTCCCCCGTGGTGTCATGACTCCCAGTCCATATGCTCCAGGACTTGGTACTTATATTTTGACACTCACCGTAATAACAATCCAGTTTGGTCGTCTGTTCACCAGAATGTCTTTGCTTTGTAAGGAAAATGACTCCTGAAACCTCAGGAGGAGACAAAGTTCAAACAATTGAAAAGGCAGACAGCCTTTTTCGTGGATTTTTATGTGCAGGCCGGTTTTAAGCGAGTCAGAATAAACAAAAAAATTCTGTGCGTACACAGCAGGGAGTACTAAATTGAATCTGTGTTTAGACAAAACTAAAACAGTCGTAAAAGAAAAAAAGAAAAACTTGGTTCTGCGTTATCTTGAGAATGTTTCAGTGGTCTTATACTTGCTAAACAGTGCAGAAGCAACATCATCTTTAACAAGTGACAACATCACATAACCCCCCCATTGTTAATGTTTATAACAGATTGTTCTCTGTGGCATGCTTCATTAATAAAGCAGGCAACACCACCCAGTCGTGGCCTGGCATGCTAACTACGTTGATTTGGGAGTTTCTATCGTTTTCTTGTAAATGTAAACTATTTCTAGAAAAAACAAAACAAATAAAATTAGTTTTCACTTGAAATGTTCTTGTGTATGAACATAATCTTAGAAATAAAAAACACCCAATTAATTTAGCATTTCATTCAACACAATTTGTTCCTTTATTTTTAAGCAACGACGTTATTGGGGAGAAAAATTATCATACAGGGAGATTTTAACAATTACCAAGGTTTTGGTCTCTTTATATTAACTGAGCTGAGTAATTCAGGTAAACATACTTTTTGTATTAAACAGTGCTAACAAAGTGAACATCATTTGCATTTAAAGTTGGACGGCATTAACATGTTCCTCACTGTTCCACTTCATCAGCGGCTTCTCTTAAATATTGATCCTTGCATGTGGAATACAAACATTGTCCCATGTTTCATGCAATGCGAAAGAGCATTTTCAAAGGCCCTATGAGCATCTCTGGAGGTTCTCCACCTGCACTCAGCTCCATCGCCAACATCTCACACACACACACTCACACAATGTATGTATATTAGGACGCAGTGGAACTTGTGTTGGGGAATATAATAATTTAATATTCCATTTATAGGACGGAGCTGCTGCTCCATAGGGAGATTCATTATCTATTGCAACTTCAGACTGCAGTTGATCAAATTAAATTCCCTCACATTGCCTTCTGCTTTGTAGTTACGCAATACCTCAAGAACAAAATCCCCAGAAACAAGTGCTAACAGCAGAAGAACTCTGAACAGAGTTTCACCCGCATCCTTTGAGATTAGAATATGAAACTGTGTAAGAAGATGAACTTTTTCTGAGTTTATGTACCAAACCAATTCATCCGGTCATCCATCTACCTTTATCTCTCCACAATTTATCCTATTTACCCCGACATAAACCAGAGTTTGAATCACGTGGTAATGTGTGACATCCCACAGCTTGCAGGCATCAAAACAAAGTCAAACTGATCAATGTAACCTCGTTGAACTCTAAACTGGTGTCTCCGGGTCAAATCCCTCCAGCATCTTTCGCTGTTTAACACTGATGAGAGGAGGAAAGTAAATCACAGCTCCCTCTCACCTGCAATTTGCAGAAAATATGTTTCACATCCAAAGTACCTTGCACATATTGAATCGAACAGCCGGCGAGCTTACAGTCCATGGAACACAACTACACGGCGTTTTCTTTTCTATAAACATTCACATTATTTCTTCCACTAATAAACACAGTTGCTTTCAGAGAGCAAGCATCTAATTAGAAGCATTTTTTAAACTGCTTGGTTGAATTCAATGCCAGCTTGCAGACTCTTGACCTGCACTTCACATGTGTGGAATAATTTAAGATAAATTTTCCAATCTGGTTCATTCAGATCTGATACTTATTTGATGGGGAGTACTTGTATGAATATCTACTGAAGCCAAAAAGAACATAACTAGAATGATTTATCCATCTCATCTTCCCAGATAACACCACAGGGAACAAGAGCTTAAGATGTACCTTTGGCAGATATATCAGGCACAGTTGTATCTGTTATTAGAGTAAAATCGACCTCAATCATTTATCATTACAAAACATTCCAATTCTAAATTTGATGGGTTGATCTCGCCTTGTTCAAATGGAAAACTGTGCTTGAATATAAACTCTGAACCAAAGTTGGTCCCAGTGGAGGTTCAGCATCTTGAGCTGTCATCGCCAGTGGAGCATCGAGAGCAGCCAAACAGTTAAAAGGACTTTGAAACCAGCTCTTCAGGCCATAAATTATACTATTGCTTGCAAATACACAAATATGCACAAACACATCCCGCCACATGCATTTGTTAAACATATTACTTTGAACCCCAATGACAACCTGACCTTCTAACTGTATATATATATATATATACACACACACACACACACACACAGAGTTACATCTCAAAAAATGTGATTATCATGAAAAGGTTCAACATTTCAGAAAGTCAAACCCATATTTGATATAGGATCATCACACAGAATGAGATATTTCCAGCCTTTCTTTCATGAAATTCTGATGATTACGGCTTACAAATAGTGGAAGAACAAAGCGTGGTAGGAAGAGGTGCAGCAGCAAAAGGGACGACCGCAGCCTTGAGAGGACTGTCAAGCAAAATGCATTCAAGAATCTGGGGGAGCTTCACAAGGAGAAGACTGAGGCTGGACTCAGCGCATCAAGAACCGCTACACACTGACCCAGTGTTTTTCAACCCTTTTTGAGCCAAGGCACACTTTTTTCTTTTGAAAAATCTGGAGGCACACCACCACCCGAAAATGTTAAAATGTGAACCTCTGTAGCCTCTATTAACAATATAAAGTCATTCTCATCAATGCTTTATCAACAGGAATCAAATAAATACAGAAAAAAGTATTTCCCAATTTCTTTTTTTTATTTTTACTCCGTCAGTGTGAAACCTGGACCTGATGGATGAACACAGAGCTGATATCCTGGTTCACATTCTTCCTTTTCAAAAACTTCTCCATCACTGTCACTGACACAGTACTTTGATGCAAGATGGGAGCAGGAGGTGGAGATTAACCACACTGACTCTGTTAACTTTCATTTCACCAGCAACGTTCTGTGCTGCCATCTAGTGGTGAAGAGTATTGTAGCATCACGGAGTTGGTCGCTGCAGGGCATGATGGGAGTTCAGGTTATGTGTTGCCGGAGGTTATTGAGGGTTATTGTTGGGGTTGTTGTGTGTGTTGATTTGTGCTTGTGTTGTGTTTTTGTTCCTCGGTTCAGATAGTTCATTATTTCGTCCAGTTTGGTTTGTTGGATGTTGGTGTGAAACCATGAGTGAGAAATGTGTTGTGTGGAGTGTCATCCTGTTATGTAGTAATAAATGCATATACTCACCACAAAATAAAATCTTCTGGTGATCAACTGGCAGAAATGAATCCCAACTCAGATCAATCATTCCATGATGCTTGCCACGATATTTGTACATAAGCAATGAGAAGCTTGACTCCTTGAATGGACTCACAAATTGTCTGAGTCATTTGATTCAGTTGTGCATGCGCACTAATCCTGGACCTGGTGGCTCAGCTGAACTGAGAATCATGTATTCATCGTAAAATGCTGAAGCACTTCAAAGGATAATAAACAATAAGTACACATTAGTTTTTAGTGGTCTTGGTCTCCTTATTCTAGATTGTGTGTGTTGTTTCTGAGGTTTAGTTGAATCAGAAAATAAATTAGATAAATGATTAAACTGAATAAATACCTGGCATCCAGAATGGCAGATATACACTATATATTAATATACACATGATTTTATAGTTTTTTTTTCTTCCAACATTCTGATTTTCTTTTTTTACTAGTATCAATAAATAATGTGACGTTCATAGGGCAGAACTAATTATAGGGGACAATATTAAATGTAACACAATACACGCTACAGTGGTATTTTAACATTGTTTATTGTGTTTTTATTCATGTATTATTCATGTATTTATCTCTACAAGCTTTGTGAAACAAACAATGTGTTTTTTTTTTCTCTGCCGTCTCTCAGAAACTTTCTGAGCGGAGCGTCGCTGCAGATTTTCAGGTGAGGGAGGGGCGGAGCCTCACCGCTCACCAGGTGAACGACACAGCGGAAGTGCTACTGACCGATTCAGTGAACGACTCTTTCGAGTTTCGAGCTGACTCGGGCATGTGAGCTGAAAGATTAAAGCAAGGTGAGTCGGTAATTCGTGCTGAACTTCACCTACGAGCTGACTCAAGCTGCTGAAAGCCTCATGTGACTGCAAGGAGCCGGAAGCTGCTGTGCTTAGCAGCTAGCGTTAGCGGCCTAGCTACAAGCTGCTTTTAGCAGCTCTTTTAGCATTACAGCTGCTTTTCTCACAGGGCGACTAAAGTGAGTAATGGAGTTAGACGAGCTGCAGAACAGTGACACTTATATTTTCCTCTCTGCAGTTGGAGGCTGTAGCAAGAATGACTTAGTGAACGAGTTAATGAATGTGAAAACTCGTGAGTCACCGTTCAGTAAAGTGACTCGCGGGTTTTGAACGATTCGTTCAAATTCGATCGTCACTATTGTACATTAATACTCTGCACACTGCTCTCACAGCTGACAGCGGCTTTGAGATTAAATGTTTTCACAAGAAAAAATGTGAAATTGAATCATTTCCCACGGCACACCTGACTATATCTCACGGAACACCAGTGTGCCGCGGCACAGTAGTTGAAAAACACTGCACTAACCAATCCGAGACAAGAGCCGCTATGCACTGATAAATCCTCGACATGGGGGACAAATGTTGCATTCCTGGTGTGAAGACACTCTTGAGCATGAAACAATGTCAGAAGAGTCTTACCTGGGCTGTGGAGAAAAACAAATGGACTGTTGCTCAGTGCTCCAAAGTTCTTTTTTCAGATGAAAGTAAATTATACATCATTTGTAAATCAAGGTCCCAGAGTGTGGAGGAAGAGTGGAGAGGCTCAGAATCCACATTGCTTGAAGCCCAGTATGAAGTTTCCACCACCTGTGATGATTTGGGCGGCCATGTCCTCTGCTGGTGTCGCTCCACTGGGTTTTCTGAAGTCCACAGTCAACGCAGCGTCGAGCAGGAAACTTTAGAGACTCCATGCTTCCTTCTGCTGACAAGCTTTCTGGAGATGCTGATTTCATTTTCCAGCAGGACTTGGGACCTGCCCACACTGCCAAAGGTACCAGAAGCTGGTCCATATGACTGTGGTGTTCCTGTGCTGGACTGTCCAGCAGACTGTCCTGACCTGAACCCCAGAGAGAATCTCTGGGCTCTTGTCCAGAGGACGGTGAGAGACACCAGACCAACAATGCAGATGACCTGAAGGCTGCTATCAAAGCAATCTGGGCTTCCATTACGCTGAGCAGTGCCACAGGTCGATGGTCTCCAGGCCACACTGCCGCTAAGACGCAGTAATTCATGCAAAATGAAGCCCAACCAAGTATTGAGTGCATAGAAATGAACACAACTTTACAGTCGCCTTACATTTCTGTTTAAAACATAACTTTTTCTTGATCTTATGTAATATTCAAACTTTCTGAGACATTGAATTTTGGGTTTTCACTATCTGTAAGCCATAAGTATCAACATTTCGAGAAATAAAGGCTTGAAATATTTCACTCTGTGCCATGAGCCTATATCATATATGGGTTTGACTTTCTGAAATGAGTGACAAAAAATATTATTCATGATATTCTAACTTTTTTGAGATGTATATATATATGTTGGAGAATTTTCCTCAGGTCATAATCAGCATGTAGTTTCCCTGAGCAACCAATGAAAAAACACAATTTTAGTAGAGAAACAACAACAAAAACATGTAAACTATCAGATTAAGCTTCTTTGCATGTTAGTGCATCTCAGCAAGTTATTTCTATTTAGGAATGTATTTATTAGGATAGGACACTGCATATTAATGTTCGAACATGTTCAAGGATAGATGATATTGTTTATTGTTGTTTGTATACTAAAATTGTGTTTTTCCGTTCGTTGCCTGAGAGAAGCCTCATTCAATATTCTGACCTGAGGCAACAATGGTTGCCCTCAGAGGGCCACATGTAAGACAGTATAAATGTAGCTAAATGTAACTAAATGTAATGTGAAATCAATGCATCTTCTCCTTAATGTTAAATAACACTGAATTCTTTACTAATTTAATTTACAAACATTACATATACATTTGCATACATGTAAAAATAATGTTTGCTTGTTGCTCTATAATGTTTGCTTGTTGCTCTATTATAACATAAATCCTTTATTTGTCAGATTATGAAACTCGCCATGAATAAAGTCGTCCATGAATCGTCCATGAATAAAGAAAAAAAGAAGTTATGACATTAACTTTGTTCAAAACTTTTTGGGATAGTTGAGAGGAGCAGGATAATGTATCAACCATCAATTGTGAGCTGCTGAGAACATGTGTGACAGGTGGAGCAATTTACAAAAACCACGGGCTGCACACAGCCTTGCAAAGGGGCATACAACAAACCAATGAGAGACGGTTTGATTACAATTAACAGTTGTCTGCATAAACACTATAAACCTGCAAACACTAAAAATACATTGCTACACATAGAACGTAGTGATAAAGTCAAAATAACAAAATAAGGGTTGTTTCAGTTCACAACTATATAGTTCAAGTTCTTGATGAGGAGATGCTGCCATGTCCTTGAACACACCAAGTGAATGCCCCTCCACCATCCTCATCCACTGATCATGTTCTGAAAATAACAAACACAAAATAAAATGCAAGCATATTTATTAAATTGCACACAGTTGAACTATTCTTCTTCTTGGTTAAAATACATTTTATTATATTTAAATTAGGTTTTCACCATTGTGTTTTATGACCAGATGTCTGACACCATTTTCCCGTGACCAGTGTGCCAATGTCTAGTTTTTGGTCTTGTGCTGAGGCAATCCGTAGAGCAGCATAGAGGTTGTCATCAGTGATGCATGATCTGTACTTGTGCACAGGTAGGTGCTCCCAAACATAGACAGAACATGAGCAGCATGGCGTTGAAGCTGTGGCATCAAACCAGGGGGCAGGTGACGGTAAAAGTCCTGCATTGCAGCATCCTGGAACTTTGCTCTCAGGCCAGTGTCGCTTTGAAGCTCGATTAACCCCATCTGCTGGGGTGCAGTGGAGATGTCAGTGGTGACAAGATTGGCAAAGATGGCAAAGCCTGAGAGCTGTGCTCTAAAGTCAGAGAAGTGCCGATCAAAATCTTTCATTATCAGGCTCAGTTTGGTCGCCAACTCAGCACATGAAAAAGTACCGGGAAATGAGGCTGAGATGCTCTGACGAACAGGAAAGTGACCAAGACCGTCGTGTTTCACTTGGTACATCCATCGGTCCAGTTTGCACTGGAAAGCCGTGATCCTGTTGGACATCTGTGTGATGACTTGTTTGCGTCCCTGCAGCTTCTGATTTAGCTGGGCGAGATGCTGGGTTATGTCACACAACATAGCAAAGTCACAGAGCCCATTCAGATCTGACAGTTCAGACAAGGATCTTCCTTTACTCAGCATGAAAAGAGCAATGTCTTCGTGAAGCTCCAAAAATTGTTGGAGGACTTTGCTCCTACTCAGCCACCGCACTTCTGTATGGTACGGCACATCTCCGTGCCCATCTCTTTCAAGAACAGCTGGTGGTGATTCAGGCCGCGTGCACAAATGAAGTTCAGTGTTTTCAGGACCGCGGTCACTATATCATCCATCCCCAGCACCTTCCCTCACAAAGCTTCTTGATGGATAATGCAATGATAAGTTATCAGAGGCGTGTGACAGTTACTTTTTTGCATTTCATCCCTCATTAGTCCAGCCAAGCCCGATTTTCCTCCACACAATGCAGGTACGCCGTCTTTAATTAATCTGACCAACTTTTCCCAGGGTAATGTATTTTTACTCACAAACTCCTCCACTGCATCAAAAATATCCTGTCCCATTGTCTTCAGCCAGCTGCATTTCTAGGTTCCGTGCTCGTTCTTTAACTCAGTCCACGATGGTGTTTCTTGATAAACTGACATTTTTAAAAGTCTGTACCTGGTCGGGACACCCCTGCTCACAGACCTGAAGCATGCACTCCTTCAAAATTGCACCATGTGAAAAAGACTTTGCAGCACGGGAAATTTCTTCAGCCACAATAAAGCTCGCTTCACTGCTGCATGGTTTTTGCCTGATGCTTTCTTCAACACATCCTGCTGCGGCCACAGTCTGCCTTTTAATTCTTGCACAATTTGCTCTTTTTCTTTAAGGTTCACTTTAGCACACTTAGCTCTGTGTTTGGTGTCAAAATGCCGACGTAGGTTGTATTCATTGACAACCGCCACTGCCTCATGACACAAAAGACAAAACCGGTTTCACTCTTTGAAGCACAAACACGTAGTCGCCTTCCCATCTTTCTTGAAACAGCCTTCCATCTGCATCAACATTTCTCTTTCTGGACATTTTGGGATCATTCTCTATCTTTCTTAATTCCACTTGTTCGGAAAATCGCATTGATGTGGAAACACTGACACATCATCAGCTGGGGGCGGAGTTATTGCTTGAGTTACATGACCTACAAGGCAGATGAGAGGCTGAACCGGCTTTCTGAAATCTACAGCAAACACGGAGTCCCGGAGTGGTTATAGAGAAAGAAATAATGCATGGGAACGAGACAAAAAGTTGCTCCCTCAAGTTAATTATATAAACGGACGAGATCATTTAATCGGTGGTTCTAATTGAACTGTTGTGCTGCCCTGTCAACTGTGTCGGATATATCATTTAGAAGCAGTTTTCCAATGTAATTTTCACACTTTTCATGGTAACATCATTGTAATTAACTTCACTTAAAGGTCTTGCCTCACATTATGACCACATGCTGAGGTCTTCATGAGGCAGCAGGGGGCGCTCTGCTATGAGACGCTCCATTAATATTTGAACAGAACTTTATAATGAAGTGATACTTTTGGTTCATCAGTAACTAAAAAACAAACTACATACTACTGTAAATGAAAGCTTTTAACCATAAAATGAGCTTTTTAATGGCTTCATGTGAAAGAGAACTTTAATCGGAGTGTGTTTACGTAAGTTTCCATTATAAACGGCTGTAGAGCTGCGTTCTATCGTTCTACACCTCCATTCCTCCTGATGTTGAAGCATTTGATTCAGACACGTACAGAAATAAAGTGAAACTATGTAATGCCCAAATGTTGAAAAATAAGCCCCAAGCTCATTCATGCATTTTATTATTATTTCCCTCTCTCTGGCCACGAGGGGCTCCAGACTAAAAAAAGGACATGAAAAAACAGCACTAGGGCGACGAGGAGACTCAATGTTTTCTGTCTCTTTGGTCTGAATCCGAGGTTCAGGCCAGACCAGATGGAGCGACCCGAACCAAACCATGAATACAGTTCATCTCCTTGTTCTTCTATGAGCGCCTGTCAGTGCTGATCGGTGGGATGAGTGACCTAAAACATTTTGAAGTGACGCAATGACGTGGTTCTCACTTCTTTGGTAGTGCTCATTTAAGAAATGGCCCTGAACTACAACCTGCCTCTTTTTGGTGGAAAAGCCCGATCTGATAGCTGGAAGTAGAGTATTGTAGTTTGTGTAATCTTTAATAGATGAGGCATTCAGTGCAAATGAAGACTTTCTAAATCTGACTTCACAAATACCCCTCATAGCTGAACTTGTATTAGTGAGACCATGTCTATTTTTGATTAGATCTCCCAGTGGCCGTGGGGCCATTCCCTGCATAGATTTTTTATTTTTTTTTATATGAATCTAGCATTTTTAAATGATTTGAAATCCTCAAACCTAATGAGTTGATATTTCTTTAAGGTTGCACAGTGTAGAAAAGTTATTTCAGAAGCAGCTTTGCTTCTTGAAATGTCCAAACCTCCGGCACAATCCTAATTCAAATGCTGATTTTCTTGGTCAGAAACACACCTTGTGTCATTTTTAAAAAGATATAATGGGAAAAAATCTATGAGGACAGAAATGTTTGTTGTTGGAGAGCAATGTAATGCTGTCGAGGTATTAAGACGTGAGTAAATGTGACCATTGAAAGGTGGAGAAAGATGAGTTTTTATTCAGTCTTGTTCATGTAAGGCACACTGAATTGAAATGTACTTTACTAATCGAGTTTTCTTGCCCCGTCTCTGTGTTTTGAAACCTTTTGCATGAGATCATGATCTGTTCTCTCTCTTTACTGAAAATAATGAGCTAATCCAGTTTATTTTCTTTGCTTTGAAACAACTCACGATGTTGAATCTGGAGTCGAACTTTAGGCTGCAGGTGAAGACTTGCTGGAAGCAGATGTGCTCTTTCTTGACCGAGTGGAGATGACAGAATTAAACTGCTGAGCCACGTCCACTGATGGTAATTTCACAGTCTGGGGATTCCTGAGAGCTTGTTCTGTTCACGTTGGACATGTTCGGGATCCACTTGCCAACTTCACATTTCTTTTAACCTTCATCTCTCCAGGAATGGTCTTAGCAGAGCATTATAGTGGTTTGACCTTTATTTTACCAGGTGGCTGCTCCAGATCAAATGTTCTCTGTTACAAGGAAGGTCCGGTCCAATGTTGCTCACATCTGATGCCTGGGAAGTGGAGAAAAGTGTCCGGCCTCGTTTTCATGAATACAACAGAAACACTAAAAATGGTGTTGATTAGCATGCCAGGCCAGTAGTGGGTGCTGTTGTTTGTTTCAGTAATGAAACCATACACACGGTGTAGAGAACAATCTGCTCTGAACAGTAACAGTGGGACAACATGGGCATTCTAGTGGACTAGAATGCCCATGTAATCGACCAAGTTCGATTACAGTTGTGGTCCCCCACAATTTTCAAAAAGTTGCATCATTAGAGTATAAATGGGCGCTTAGTTCCTCTGGAAAAGAAAACTATATCGAATACACAAGCAGTGGACATATTGTATATTTTTCACGTATCCATGGATCACTAAACTTCTCAGAGTTTTTGATTGGTCAAAACACAATAAAGATTATATTCCCAATTGTCCACACACACTGAGGGTTTTTATTCCTTCAGTTCAAGCATGAGATCATTTTTTAAAAACATTAACTCATGAAGTAAATCTGATTGGTTTTGCCGAGGAGCTGAGCAAAGTGTCTGTTATCATAAAACGGCTCCCAATAACATAAAACAGCATAATAAAATCCAGAAAATGACAATCTATAGGAGTAGGTAGACTGGGGGAAATACAATGTGGAAAATGAGCATTTCAAACATCATACTGATTTGCAAGTCTTCCCACTGAGAAAGAATAGTTTTATCATATTCTCCACATATTCCATGTATAAAACATCTGTCCACGCAGTGTTTCAGAAAACTTGAGTTTTCTCCTGTCTTCATGGAAATGGAGTTGGAAAAATTTCACCATGGGAGCAGTTTTCAAAAAGTTTGCTTAGCAAAACAGTTCATGTGTATGCCACATTGACAAGTTAGAAAAATTTGTTAGAGAGAAAAACACAAGTAAAAATTGCCCTCCTATGCTTTCTATCCCGTGTTATATTTTTGTCTTGCTTCTTATTCCATAAATACATTTTAAAAATGACTTGTTTTGTTCAGGTTATAAAAATTCCCAGAGAGAATGTGGAACAAAAAAAAGGAAATCTCCCACATTTACCTGTTCACGCTGCTAAAGGGATTATGCATCATGCATTCCCAGATGGTTCTCTTGTCCGCCGAGACAAACTCTGACTAAAAATATGAAAAGCTCAAAGAGCTACAGAGAGAAAAAGGCATCATAGTGTTCTCTGCCCTCCCAATATCCTACTCAGCCTCGGCGCTTGCTGGTTCACGTTACAAATCTGAAGGTGTATAGACATTTTTAAGAGGCCGCCTCCTTTATAAAAGCCAAGGTTGCAGTCCATGTTAAATGTGAATGTGCTTTAATCACACTCCTGTGAAGCTCATGGGAAACTAAACCTCCAGTAAAGAGTACTTGGAATATGCTCTGTGTCCAATTTTGTGCAAATATGCATTCCCACAGTTTTTTTTTTTTTTTTTTTTTAAGCCTTCTCGTGGCTCACACCTCACGTCTCCCCTCCTCATGTTGTCTTTGTCAGGATGAAATCGCCCCGTGGCTAACCGGCATCTGTTTGCCTGGATAAGATATGAGCAGAGGTGCAACAGTCAGCATCGCGTCAGGAATCATTCCACATTCATCTCATTTGAAAAGACAGCCAGAGGACGGCCGCGGCCCACGTGCCTGCCGACGAGCCGCAGCGAGACCCTGCAGCAAACCTGCAGTCCTTCAGATAGGAACTGACAAGTACACGGATTATTGGCGGTTTGGCCGCTGCAGGAACCAGAGAGAACAACCATCCACACGTCAGTCCTAAAGACGCCACTGATTATTCTTAAAGCCACATTTTAGTCAAATGTCACCAGTTCAGTTTCTTTCTCAAGCATTCTATGCTTTCATGATAGTTTTTGACATTGTGTTTTCTTTTGAGATTTCTGTATGAAGTAGCTACAAGTTTTCCCTATGCGTCCATTGACAATTAGATTTCACTTATAGTTTAGTTTTTTTTTTTTACAACTCACGCAAATTGCAAACCAACAATAACTGGGTTGCTTTCCTTTTTTTAAAAAGAGATGAGGAATCATAGCTGCAACCGAGTCGAGTCATGTGCTGTATCCTATTGGTTTGATGTACAGAAACATCCATTCGACGTAAACTGGGGACTGCAAATTGCCTTTAGAAGCGAGTTGCACGTGGTTGTGTGTCTGTTTGTGTTTCACCCCCATCACCTCACATTTTCTCCAGTTGTGACCCGTAATGTCTGAAGCGTCACCGAAGATGGATGCATGTCAACCTGTGGCTGTCAGAAAAAGCCAACAAGCCATTTTTCACATGTTTAGCACTTTCCTTTTTTTTTTTTTTAAAGGTAAATCAGCCTTTACAAACCCTTCAGGGTCCATGAAGCTTTGCTTGTTCAACAATTTGCAATCTATCTGCTGTTAACTGCATCACATCTAAACAGCAACGCAAAGAAAACTCGAAGGACAAAGAACAAACTAAGCTCTTAGTTTCGCTTGCTTTTTAATGATTCATAGTCATTTTACACAGAATATCAGCCAAATTACCTACAAGAAGTGTCTTATTCATCATTAAATAAGTCAGTTCCTCAGTAGCTCTGAACCTGGTTCTGCAGGTTTCTTCCTGTTGAACTGGAGTTTTTCCTTTCCACCATCTCGTCTCCCCTCTCATGTGGCATCGTTGGTTTTTCTCTGTAAATAAACTTTAACAAGTCTTTATTTTCCTTTACATACTGCTGAGGAAGACTCCAAACCTCTGTTAAATCCTTAAAACCACCCATTTCCCAAACTGAACCACCTCTTCAACTCATATTTATGAGGCTCGATAACAACCTTTTCTCTCATTGTTACTTAATGTCACTGTGACCTTTCCATTTCTTTTCTTTTCTTTTTTCTTTTCTTTTTTTTGTATCAGGAGCCCCAGAACAAGATAATACTGCAGAAATCAGACTTTACCGATATGCAGCTGAGAAACCAACAAAAGTGTCGCAAACGGCTTGAGTGTTGATATGCATGTGCACCGGATTTCAAAAAATCACTGGGATATGAAATTTCAATTTTTTCTTTTGTGTCTGCAGTGCAGTGAAAGAAAAAGATGTATGAGAGAAACTCCAGCAGAGAAACAAATGTGAATTGAGTGGAGTACACCTGCAAGCTTTTCCTCTCCAAGAGCAGCTAAAGGACATTAAATAAAACAACGTAATGAACAGCCTCATTAGGCAGATATGACAAGTAATGAAGACATAATGAAGATGTTGACCAAGTTGACCAAAAACACCCCAAAACAAAACAAAAAAAAAGCCTGAGTCATTTACATTAAATTAACAAGAAGCTTAATTATACCGAATAAGCAAAACAAGATTAGGCAAACATATATGCTAATTTTGCAAAAATGCAGCAAATCATTTGGCAAAGTGCAGAAGCAGCACCTGAAGTAATGAGGAAATGCAAAACAGCCAAAATACAGAGTGGAATCTACTTCGGGAGATGTTTTAGCTCTGAAGAGGTTTGTTTTCTTTATTTCATTTCCATCAAGTTTAACGATTTCCCTTAGAAAACGTAACTATTTTCACAGTTGTTGCCTACGTAATGGTTTCCGTCACTGGAGCGGTATATGTGCAGGACGCAGGGCGTTTGCCATCTTTCCACGGTCTCTGGTGCTCCTGACAGTCCTTCCTCTCATTTTGATTGAACACCAAATTACCAGATCGCTGTACCATGAGTAGCTGACAAACGTGTGCATCATGTGAAAGATAGTCTTTAATTTTCTGTGCTCCAAACTTGCAGGTCGCTTTCTTTAGACAAATACCGCAGAGCCACTGCTGAAATTGTTTTTCAGTCTTTCTCTCCTGCTTCTCTCTCAGAAAATGGCTTTGCTGTCTGGGGAGCGCCGTCACCGGTGAGGCATAATTTAGGCCACGGCTTTAATAAAGTGACACATGCTGCAGGTTGGAAGATGAACTCCAACAGAGAGGGGTGCAAATGTCCCGCTTGGCAATATTTCACAATTTCTGGTTGGGTTGGAAACACAGCTTTGATCTTCCCGATCATGAAACTATGAGCATGACTTATTTCACCTATTCCTGAGACCTTCCAGCCATAAATCATCCATCCATCCATCCATCCATCCATCACAAGGCAAACTCTTCAGTGTTATCGCTCAACGTCACATGCATCTTTTTGGACTGAGGGAGGAAGCGGAAGTTTACATGTTTTCCATGTGCGTTTGGAGTTTTCGTCCCACACACTAAAGGTAAATTGGCATTTCTATTTTGTCCATTTGTTTATGTGTGTACTAGTGTTTCCTCTGTCACAGAGTCTTTTAAAGATGTACCTGCCTATACTGATGATGCATCGTGAGCACTCGGGTTGGGTAGTCAGGGCGATGCAAATCCAGGTCACCAATGCCGACACCAATGACAGTTTCATATGAGGCAAGTGTTGATCTAAAGGCCCCTGCAGACTCCATTTTAGAAGCCGTGAGAACAAGAAGAAACCTGTTGAACTGGCAGGCCACCCCCTTCACAGCAGGCACACATCTGTGAAGCGGCGTTTTAACTTTTCAACGGCACAGCTTATGCCTTGCTTCAAATGTTTTCAGAAATGCATTCAGCTGAACTGTTTCAGTAGTAAAAGAGAAAGTTTGTGTCCGAGCTGCCACGTTGGTCAGGTTTTAACCACAGGAGCTGTGAGTGACAGCTTTAAGTGATGCGTTCAGGGGCATCATGTAAAGCCGTCCTCCAACATGTTAATGAGCTGCGGGGCTTATACAGTAGCGAGGAAAATCAAGATCTTAAAATTCTATAAAAGAAACAAACAATTATTCAATAGCAGTCTCCATTCTCTCCCAACAAGATAGATCTTAGGACATTAAATTTTCTCCATATTGCCAACACAAACAACGGATGCGCTGCCAATGACTCCGGCTGAGCTGTCTGCGGTGCTGAAACCGCTCCTGTGGCATGTCCGCATCCCAAATTCACATGAAAGTGACAGCCAACACATTTATAACAATAGACTTATGCACGTATTCAAATTGTGCAGCACCTTTTCCTATTAATTCATCCAATCCTTCCTTTTGTACCATTCACTGTGGAAAGGTAGGAACAATGTTCTGAGCTTTCCTTTGCTGAAGGTCTGGTAGCTCAAGTGTTGGTATCCCATCTTTTAAAAGCTGCTGTTTTTCCTCAAAAGAAAGTTGTGACAAGAGAAGATGTGGCCTTCACAGTAAGACAGCGCAGGAGTGGGGTACTTGTGCAGCCTTTCTGCCATACCAGGAAATAGTGGTGTTGAGTCATTTAGGCTATGAAAAGCACAAAATGCTGACACTTTCAATCCTATAGGTACTTTAAGCTACTGGAAATTTTTTACATTTTAATTATATTATGCTTAAAACAATTAATCAAAATCTCAGACCAATATGGAGATATAAAAATGTTTATTTATTTAGTTCCTTTCATAAAATTGGAAGCAGAATTTGTACAATATCACAGTTTCAACATTTCCAAACTAGCGCCTCCATGATTAGAAAGGAGCCGCAAGAAGAAAATATTTCACAAATTTCTCTGCCTCTTACTTGAAAAAATAAAATACGATGGTCTTTCCAGTCTACACCATCAACAAAACGATTATGGAAACAAACAAAAAACACATGCAGTACAAATTTACTAGCTCAAAGGCATTTGCTCGTTAATATCTAGTTTAAATTGAAAGGCCATCACAATGTTTTCTGCATCTGTACATTTTTTTAATTGACGAATATCTGTACAACCTTAAAAATCCCATTGGGAATTTCATATTTTTATACGAACAAATGAAATATACATTTGTTTCAAACTAGTCCAAGCTACTTGGTGTTTTAAATCAGATCTTCTATGGTTTTTATCTTCTGAAGTAAAAAACCAATAACTTTAGAAGGTTTTCTGGAAAAATTCGGTTTTGGGCTTTTGAACATAATGAGCAATGTCTGTAATTCTAGAAAGATGAAAGCTGCTTTAGTTTCTGGTGCTAAGACCTGAAAGGCAATGCATCACAAATAGGTTCCAGGTGCTTGTTAAAGGTGCATTTACACAAAACGATGATAAGTCAGGAATGGCACTAATCTCAATATCTGACTGCAGATCACAATGTTGACCTGAAGGATATGATTCAGAGTAGAGGCGTCACGTGCCGTCATGGACAGCGGGGCCCTGTTATCATCCACTACAAGTAAGAGCACGAAACGGTGGCGGATCATCAGGAGTCATTACGCACCGTCTCCAATATTGTCGCGCGGTGTTGTGCACTAATGTGTACAGATGCACGCTGTTGCACATTGTCACTTTCTCTAAGTAATCTGTCAGGAATGTGGTGAATCAGGGCGACTTGTTGTGTACAGTGGGTGGTGGATTTTGCTCTGAGCAATGTGGGCAGCCATCAGGGCTCAATCTGTGAGGGGGAGCAAGAGAGGGAAAGAGAATCACCGTCTCAGGTGCGTCTTGAGGCGGTGCGGGTGTTTGTCCAGGGCCTAAAAGGTCCGTGACTGTATATATATTTACAATTTACAAGTTATATATATATATATATATATATATATATATATATATATATATATATATATATATATATATATATATGGCTCTACACCCACCAGTCATTCTACCTTCAGCTGATGAACAGTTCACGTGCTTCAGATCGCTCCACATCCAGAGAAATGCTATAGAGTTGCTGAGAGAGGAGGCTGCGGCAGTGCGATCACACTGTATCACGCATCACCACTCATCAATACTAGCTCACAAGCTCAGTTGCGAATTTTACTTATCGATGTTTATTCAGAACCATATTCAGATGCACTTCCACCACATAAAGGATGTCAGGAATGTGCAAGGAGTGACGGGAAAATGGTATTAGAGACTCATCCTGACTATTTGTAAATGCACCTTAACCGGTTCCTGCATTCCCTACTTGGGATCCAATGGTAATTCTGTAATGAAGATCTATGGAAGATGACCAATCAGGACAGAAGGAATTGGAGGTAGATTGGACTGTGGGACAAGGTAAGTGCTATCTTAGAACCAGCGGGGTAAGAGAAACTGGAGCTGGAAACAATCAGTGGAACAGGAACTGTGTCAAACTGGGTCAGACCGGCAGAGCCAGATTCGTTCAAGAGCCCTGGTGTATTATTGTTGGTGCCCTATGCTCATTTTTGGAGCAATGGCTTTAACTAATCCGGCTCTGAGCGACCCCTCTGTGAGATAAATGTTAAATTGTAAATTTTTCTGAACTTTGCAGTGTCAAAAATACAGCAGTTTAAAATCGCCACAAGTAGTTTTTTGTTTTTTTTGTCTTCCGCTACAGCGAGCTTCACCCAGCGGAGAGCTGTGATATTTGTGTCACTGAGATTCCACATTCCCGTGTAGAGATATCTCACTGAACCCACGCAATAAGTTCAGTTTCAAGCAGAAACTGCTGACAGAGGATGACTAAAAGCTCGCCGCGCTTCCTCCCACATCAGCCCCGACTGCAAAGTTTTCTCTGACTTCGTTCAAGTGTGGAATACAGTCAACAAACGCTCTCTCCCGCACAAACTTTCCCAGAGGAGCCGAGCAGCTCCGACGTGGGCTAACAACAGTCAACTCCCATCATAAAATGAGAGCTTAAGGAGGGAACATACGGGATCAAAATGGCAGCGCTACACACTAACAACCGTCGCCCGCAGAAGCGAAGGTGGAGGCCGACTGTTGCACGCTGCAAGGTGTTGGTTTCAGTCGCTGCTAATGAGGACAGGGATGTGTCAGGCCCTGCTGCACACGCACACACACGCACACACACGCACACACACACACACACACGCACACACATACACACACACACACACACACACACACACACACGATATAAAATTTTTGCCTGACCAATTTTTTCCACCAGAAAGAACCAGGTTCTATTTCGGAGACAGGGCCAGATTCAGCACCAGTTCTTTGTTTTTCCGTCGCCAAAGGCCCGGGCCTTTGGCCTTTGGCCGGCCAAACAGGAGTCAAACTGGTTCTATGCTGGCTCCACTTCATTGCTGGATCAGAGCGGAGCCAGACCGGGGACAGACACGTCATCAGGTGGGAGCGGAGTTATCGCTGGAGTTATGGCCGGAGTTATCGCTACTTACAAGGCGGAAGAGAGGCTGAACCGGCTTTCTGAAATCTACAGCAAACATGGAGTCCCGGAGTGGTTATAGAGAAAAAAATTCAAATAACGAGTGGGAACTATATAATAAGTCGCTCCCTGAAGTTTAGAATACAAGGAAACAAGATAATTTAATGCGCGATCACAGAGCCGTGGCTCTCAGAGCTGCAGAGCTGCAGAACTGGGGCGCTGAGTTGTCAACTGCATGAGATATATAATTTTGAAGGAGTTTTTTTCACACTTTTCATGGTAACATCATTGTAACTATCTTCACTTCCAGGTCTTGTTTCGCATAATGACCGCAGGCTGAGGCCTGCATGAGGCAGCAGGGGGCGCTCTGCTATGAGACGCTCCATTAATATTTTAACAGAACTTTATAATGAAGTGATACTTTTGGTTCGTCATTAACTAAAAACCAAAGTACATACTACTGTAAATGAAAGCTTTTAACCATAAAAAGAGCCTTTTAATGGCTTCATGTGAAAGAGAACTTTAATCGGAGTGTGTTTACATAAGTTTCCATTATAAACGGCTGTAGAGCTGCGTTCTATCGTTCTACACCTCCATTCCTCCTGATGTTGAAGCATTTGATTCAGAAATAAAATGAAAGGAGCAGAAATTCACTATGTAAAGCCCATATGTAAATATTGAAAAATAAGCCCCGAGCTCATTCACAAGTTTTATTTTCTCTCGGGCCACTCCAGGGCTCCGGACTGAAACAAGACAGACGTGAAAAAATACCAATAGAGCGACAAGGAGACTCAATGTTTTCTGTCTCTTTGGTCTGAATCCGAGGTTCAGGACAGACTAGATGCAGTGACCTGGACCAAACCACGAGTACAGTTCGTCTCCTGGTTGCGCTGTCAGTGCTGATCGGTGAGATCAGTGACGTATCACTTTTTGGAGTGACGCAATGACGTAGTTCTCCCTTGGCTCCATTAACGGTGGAAAAAGAACCGGTCCTACATAATATATAAAGAGCTAAAATGACTAAAAGACTCTGCATGAAATCACTAAAATTAGAAAAATCCATGAAAGTGATAGAACACATCTAAGTTGTCGCTATGACTCATCATGAATGCAAGGTTAGTTTTCATGTGTAAAGCATTTTTTTCTTCTAATCTCTTTTCCTTCTTTCAGATAATTAACATGTTTTTTTGGCTCTAGACAAATTCAATTTCATAAAAAGGCTCTTTTGGTCATAAAGGTTGCAGATCTTTATGTGCAGACATGTCATAAATATACTGTATATGACTGCTGCTTCATATTGGAGTTGACGTATCAGTGTGTTATCGTACCAAATCAGTTTAAGCTGTGATCCCCTTCAGGTTTCTGGATCTTGGCTTGGGATCCATTGCTTGATGGCGCCCATCTTTCCAGCACAAATTCTCCTCTTTTTCTCTCTCTTGTCTAATCTTCTCTCTGAAGACACCCGCCGCTTTTACTGTAATGACAAAACAGCTATAATTAAAATATTGACTCCCTGCACCACAAGAGGAAAAATGACAACAAGTCCAATTCATATCATCTCTTGGAAACATGGTGAAGTTAATGACCTGAGAATTTCACATCTTCACGAGACAAAGCTGCCACATCAATATGTTGCTATCATCCTCAACGTGAAAACCACAATGAAATTCTTCAGTAAACATGTTGTTTAATGAATGTTCTCTTGGAAACTAACTACATGCAAAGGCATCATTTATGATCATTGACAATACAGGTAATGACTCAGTGAGTGACTGAGTCATTGTCAATCTTGTCACCTGTATTGTCAATTATCATCTCTCCCTCATTCTTGTGTCATCCTAATCCCTCGTTCTGTCTGTTGACCCTTGTCCCTCTGCTCTGAAGAGAAGAATCATGTTTTCTATTTCATTTTTACTCCTCATTGTAACCCCCAACAGGATCAATATCCAATTCTGCCTTCTTTCATCTTAAGAAATATTCCCGAACCCTGCTCCCTCCATATCACTGATTTAATAGTTTAAGTATTTTTTTTGTGCTTTTGTTCCCTCACACCTGCACTTACATTGTTTACATCATATCTGATGTCCTCGGTAACCTCGCTGGTTATTTCTGGTGTATGAATATCACTCCCAGTCAGTAAGACTGTTGGATTGCATTAGTTTTGCTGGATCTCTGTCACATAAGAGAGGATGAATGGACTGTTCCTGGAGTCATTTTGAGATTTTACATAAACTGGTGTGTATATCACAGTTAAAATCAGAGCTTATCAGCGTAGATCAGCATAGATTTTCAGCCATGTTTTAACTTTGAATGCATTCATGCATCTGAGGAACGATGGAGAATTACACTCACCATCGAGTACCACAATGAACCTAAATGCAGACTCCGCATCAGGCATGATCAGGTTTAACACAGTTTATTAGAATAAAGGAGAAACAATAAGAACATGAGGGAAACAGGTGGACGACAAACACAGAGGTTATATGATGATCTGGCAAAGACACAAGAGGGAACAGGGTATTTTACACTGGAGAAATGGGGAGACACAGGTGAGACACAGACTCTGTCCACATTATTAGGTCCACCGAATCGCCTGAAAAGGGGTAGGAAGAAGTAAAACATATCTAATCCTACCCCTTCTCCGATATTCAATAGTGAAATTACACAATTATACCTCTTTGTACTGAAAACATAGAGTGTTATATACACAAGTATATACAGTAAAAATATTATCTAATATAGAAGACATAATAAATATATATATATATATATACACCCATATACACAAATACGCTATGTATACATATATTTACATGAACACATATTTATATATTAAGAATAAATTAGGATTTGGAGTCATACACATTCATACAAGACAGCGCAGCCCTTCCCAATATACCTGTTCACACCAAACCCCTACAGAAAAATATATAAACATACGCCCCTGTATAGTCCTGTTCACAGTGTTTGAGACACTCATATAGATTAATCATTAATCTTCATCCCTGTACTTGTTACAAATGATCAGTCTCATGCTTGGACATTGTTTCAGGTATTGGTTGAGTTTGTCCCAAATCCTCACTCTGCTGAGTGAAGTGCTCTTCCTCCATATTGGTAATGAAGTCACACCAATGGATGTTCAAGATGAAGCGGAGAAAATGCTGATGGGAGCGTTCAACGAATCGTAAGTGGCAGCGATGATCAACAACCTGCCTTTATTTTTAGAGATAATCCAATAAAGATACACAGTCTCATTTACAACGGAAATCCATTTTGGACAGAAGGCAACGTACTGTTCTCCAGTACAATATATAGTACAGTACATAATGTTGAGTAACATGGTGCTGAGTGATGAAGATGATTTAAAATCAGGCCGAACAAAGCAGAGAATCTTTCTCCAAACCCTTCAGTAGTATGGGGTTATATTTGTGCCAAAATTCTGAGCGAGCGATGGGAAAATTTGAGCGCAAAAAAATTTATTGTGCAAGCGTACTAATAACATTTTGAGGAAATATTTTAATTGCGCAAAGACAAACTTGAGATTGCGCGCTCAAAAATCATTTCTGCGCTCAGATTCTTCCTCTGCGCTCAACCTCTCTCTCTCGCGATCAACCTCTCTCTCTCTCTCGCGCTCAACCTCTCTCTCTCTCGCTCGCTCAAATCTCTCCACCTCCGCTCAAGTCCTGCTGTGCGCTCGCTCAAAATGTGCAAAGCCCAAATGTGACAGACACGGTTGTCCACCAATCACAGAAATTTGGGGCGGGCGTTGAACTCTGATTGGTTACTTCGGATTCTGGAAGTGCCTCATAACCAACAAAGAAGAAAAAGAAGAAGAAGAGGGAAAAACAAACTGCTGGGGAAAACATGTTGTAATCCAGGATCATTATCTTTAGTTTTCCTTATTTCTGTTTTCCCTCGCAGTTTGTTTTTCCCTCTTCTTCTTCGTTGGTTATGAGGCACTTCCTGAATCCGAAGTAACCAATCAGAATTCAACGCCCGCCCCAAATTTCTGTGATTGGTGGACAACCGCGTCTGTCACATTTGGGCTTTGCACATTTTGAGCGAGCGCACAGCAGGACTTGAGCGGACGTGGAGAGATTTGAGCGAGCGAGAGAGAGAGAGGTTGAGCGCGAGAGAGAGAGAGAGGTTGAGCACGCAGAGGAAGAATCTGAGCGCATAAATTATTTTTGAGCGCGCAATCCCAAGTTTGTCTTTGCGCAATTTACATATTTCCTCAAATTGCTTTTTGTGCGCTTGCACAATTAATTTTTTTGCGCTCAAATTTTCCCATCGCTCGCTCAGAATCTTGGCACAAATATAACCCCATACAGTAGAAGCCTAAATTCAAGGTGGGCAGCTTGTAAAAGCAGAGGGAAATAAGAACGCACTGAAGAAACACTGACGGGATTTAAATCCAGGGACTGTGACTCTTCTGGCAGAACATGACAGTTGCAGGCCAAAGATGGATTTGTAAATGAAGGTGTACCAGTGTAGAAGTCTGCGAATGGATAATGATGGCGGTTTCACCAGAAAGTAAGGAGTGCAGTGATGCGTGAGGCGCTTGCAGCCTGTTATGAATCGAAGTTCTCCATGAATAACAGCATCTGTAGTGAGCTGGCTGGGGAGTTCATGGGAACAATAACTCCATAGCCGAGTGTAAGGAGTAGGGAGAAAGGTATTTGGCTTTCTGCTTGTATGTTTTGTTTCTGAATTGAAAGTAAGTGTAAGTGGCAATGAACAGGAGAAACAGGAAGACAATTCGACACACGACAAACAAGACCAATAAAAGAATTGAAAAAACACAAGTGAAAACCTCAAATTGACCATATCGGATCACAACAGGAAAAGTTCTTGTTCTTCAGCGACAGTGGCATGTCAAAGGACTAAGACAATTGTGGTATAATTTATCAGTTAGCAACATTTGCCCTGTTGTGACCCGCTATACAGGAAACAGATGTCAACAAATGAAATCAGTGATTGCAGCAAGTACTAGCCAATCAGAGGCAGAGTAGGGCTTCTTCATCCTCAGGAAGAAAAATAGCCAATCTGGCTGGCAGGTACTGCTGAGTGGTGCATCATGGGGGATTTGGAGGAGGGTGTATGCCAGGGCTCCTCAACTATTTCCCCCCCGAGGGCCACAATCACACCACTATGTTAAATAGCAGGCACGGGTCAGTAAAGGTTGTTTTAACTGCAGATGTTTTAGCTGATGTTACCATTATTACTAGTATTATTGTTGTTGTTATCATCATTATTATTAGGAGTAATAGTAGTCAAGGTGGTTGTAGTAATAATTTAAACCTGGGATTTTCAAAACTTGTGTTGAGGCTCACATAAAAATCACTTGGTCGTGGTTTGGCGGGCAGTGAAATCGATGTAATTCGTCAGATGCGCTCAAACTCTGGCTCCGACTACAGTGTGGGATGAGGTCCAAACAAGGTAGAGCAGCGCATTTTTTCCCTCACAAATTCCACTTTATTTCACATTGATGTGCAGCTAATGGTCCAGCGCCGGCGAGACAGTTGTCCCCCGCCTATTGAGGGACCCCGGTGTGTGCCATGACTGAAAAATAAGTGAATCTATGCTGTGTACCAGCGTGTAACCTGGACTACAGCACTGCTGGAAAAACAAGTTAACATCGTCTTGCCTAGGCAGGGATTTCTTTCTTAGAATCAATACAATGAACATACACAATATAAAGCTGTTTGTTGTTGAGACTGATTGATGTGTGCTCTTACAGAAAGAACATAACCCATTGATTTCCAACTATCCTCCTCTGGGCTTAGTGTAAAATGGATTCACGTCATTCATACGATTTAAAAGCTAAAATATATCTTAGACCTTGTTTACATGAACATTTTCAACTGAAAAATGGCTTGGAGCCACTGAAAAGAAAACTTTTTGAAAATGCTCCGATGACATGGAAACGGGGTACAAAGCAAATTTTTGAAATTGGATCTACTGGTAGTTTAATAGTTGACAGTCACCGTGATAAAAATCCAACTTGGTCGTCTCTCCACTAGAGTGTCCGTGTACTCACCATTTATATCGTATTGTTCTCTGCTGCATGGATTTGAGGTTTTATCACAAAAACAAACAAGAGCACCAACTAATGGCTCAACATGCTAACTACATAATTTTCTGGGGATTTCCGTGAGAACAGACATGGCTTTCAAAACTTTTCCAACAGGCTGTCCTTCAAATACATTCCACAATTACAGATAGGTGTTAATGTTCATGTGTGGGAAACTTTCAAAGTTGTTGCAATAAACTTTAATCTGAAGTGCACAGACAGAAAGAGAAGCTGGAAAGTTTTGACATGCAGGCGAAAACATGTCAGTTTGGCTGAGCGGACAGGATTTGTTGACAATCGGAAAACCAGCCTCACTTTTTAAACTAGACGCCTGGAGATTTTTTGATGCTGTTTTCTTTTTTTTTTCTTCCTACCAGAAGTTACAGCCAACAAGCTATATTGTTTGTTTTTGACATGCAGCAACATGCCTCGCATTAGTACTGCAGGAAGGAGAATATTCCTTCATGCTAAGTCGTGCATGTGCACCTACACCATATACCATCACAGCGTCGGGCCCTGCAGGCATCAAGCCTTGTGGATGTGCATGTACACTCTTTGGCTTTGATGAATAAAAGATGAAAGCTGAGTTTATACGGCCTTCTATTTGACTTGAAATATTTATACCTTTTTTCTATTGTAAAGACAAGCAGGTACCACAGGAGAGAGAGGTCAAGGAGACCCAGGAGTCGAATCTATATGATCTTCTCCCTTTTATATTTCTCTTTTTCTTCTTCATTCCCTTCTGCCCCCTATGTCTATCTCTTTTTGCCTGGCATAATTAATCACTTCAGACTGATGTTTACATAGTCTGATAGCCGGAGGAAATGTCTCAGAGGGAAAACTCAAATTCCCTGGCTCAGCACAAACAGAAAAGAGCATGCGAGATGAGAAGTGAGGGGTTTAACTCGTGGCTGTGGTGGGAGGGAGTTTCTACCAGCATCATTTTCAGCCATATTCAAATCACCATTTAAAACGGCTGCAATCGTTTCTGCTTTGGTGAGAGTGAGAAATAAACACAGCGACCTCAACAAATGATGCATCCCCTGGGCTTTTCATTAAACAGGATCGCCATTCAGAACATATGGAGGTGGAATTGTTCATTGCACACCTCATTAACAGAAAATAAGTGTGGGATCAAACACATATAACGATGATTCTGCAGATCATTATGGAGCCACTATGAGGAACCTTGTTATGTATAGTGAAAAAATAAGACCACTAAAGACTACTACCATCAAAAGGATTCATCAATTCAGGAGCATGATTCTGTCCTATGAATAGTTTATCTATTACTGGATGAACTGTGTTTCAGGGTGACACCCGGTGCTGATAGTGACTCCAGAACTACAGGTCAAGGGTTCAATCAGAGCATTCAGCCGTTCATCCACTGGGGACCCCGGCAGCATTTAAACCAAGCAAAGTGGTGGAAGATGAGATACCTCAAAAGACCAAACAGAAAAATCCACACGTTGTTATTAGACGACAACTGACTGCTCTCTTTCAGGCCACTACAGCATCGTGACATCCAGATGTTTCAATCGGCAAATAGTTTACAACAACCACTTTTCCTTGTACAAAGACAATAAAGACAATCCTGATTCTGATTCTTCTAATGCAGTCCGAGCAAATTGCAAATGTGTAGATGAGCTCTATGGGTTTACACTCCGCCTCGGGTGTTTTCATGTGCCATTTTTTCCCCCACAAAAGATGCATGATGATGCACTTTTAATTTAAAATACAGTGATTTTGTGACACAAATTAATTACTTGCTGACTCGCCTATTTTTAAAACCCCTATGAAGCCGCCAACCACAGGGCACCACTCAGTGGGGGTCAAGCCCCCTTGGCTGGGAATCACTGTTCTAGATAATTCAAGAAACAACTCATAATCCAGGTTATCTGAATATTGTCATCACAAGTCTCCACACACTGAACAAAATCCAACACATTCCGTGATTCAAGCACATCAGTGAGACCCGTTGCGATACAAGGGTCTTACTTACCATTGGGAGCTGGTGGCAGTGTCAAGGACATTTAGAATATTACCATGTGACCCACAACTGTGGGTCACAACAGTCTAATAGTCTCTAAGACAGTGTATTTCAACCACTGTGCAGCGACAGTGTGCAGAGTAACAGTGTATAAATATTGTTATGAGCAGGGAAGTGATCCTCTGAGTTAAAATTATTTTCTACCTACCAACTACCAGAGGCTTTTATTTTGGCATAAATGTACATAACCAGAACTTCATAGCAGGATGACACTCCACACAACACATTTCTCACTCATGGTTTCACACCAACGTCCAACAAACCAAACCAAACTAGATGAAATAATGAGCTATCTGAACCGAGGAACAAAAACACAACACAAGCACAAACCAACACACACAACAACCCCAACAATAACCCTCAATAACCTCCGGCAACACATAACCTGAACTCCCATCATGCCCTGCAGCGACCAACTCCGTGATGCTACAATACTCTTCACCACTAGATGGCAGCACAGAACGTTGCTGGTGAAATGAAAGTTAACAGAGTCAGTGTGGTTAATCTCCACCTCCTGCTACCATCTTGTATCAAAGTACTGTGTCAGTGACAGTGATGGAGAAGTTTTTGAAAAGGAAGAATGTGAACCAGGATATCAGCTCTGTGTTCATCCATCAGGTCCAGGTTTCACACTGAGGGAGTCAAAATTAAAAAAAGAAATTGGGAAATACTTTTTTTTTAAAATTTATTTGGTTCCTGTTGATAAAGCATTGATGAGAATAACTTTATATTGTTAATAGAGGATACAGAGGTTCACATTTTAACATTTTTGGGTGGTGGTGTGCCTCCAGATTTTTCCAAAGAAAAAAGTGTGCCTTGGCTCAAAAAGGTTGAAAAACACTGCTCTATGTGCCCGCCTCGCTCTGCATCAGGCGAGGTCCACTGCACTAGCCCTGGATCTTCAGCATGTCACATCAAACAAGCAGCTCACAGTTTTGTTGACTTTAAAGATGAATTTAACTTCATCTATATAGCTCCAAACAGGCCCTTTTACAATGAAAACCCAACAACTCCACAAGAGTAAGCAGTGGAAGTGAAAAAGTCAGATGTGCCACTGCTTCTGAACATTGCCTTGCTTCTACAGGTTTGTTCTTTTTCTTGTGCCTGACCTTTGCTAACGACATCAGATCTTTGTGAATAAATTGTCATTATTATCTGCTGCTGTGCTCTTGAGTCCTACTACATACCTCACACTATACCTAATATAAATACTATTATCACAAAAGGCTATTGCTTACATAAATGAAAACCCTTTTTTCGACACGTCATTTCGATTGTCCCTGATGAGATAGTTAATTATGACAATATCTAAAATTAAATCTGTGTTCATTCAGCAAGAGGGGTTTCTGGACGATTGTTAGTCATGCAACTACTTATTGTAATCGATTCCTTGACCAACATTTCACTGCAGTGCGCAGAAAATTAACAGGAAAGGACATGAAGTTCTCAACACTAGAGCTGGACCAGAACAATCACTGATCCTTCTGATTCTGACCATGTCAACATCTTTCATCTTTTTCTATACCATGCTTCTTCCTGGTATAGGAATACTACTAGTACTACTTGTTTTTATTTATTCATTTTATTAAGGCACCCATACTGTTGATGGCATACAGGATAAAACTTGTTATTCTTTCTTGCCCATTGTTCAGGACAACATTTCAAGAGAAAAGGTATTGGATTTTGTTTCAGAAAAGTTTTGCATTCACACAGCAACATTTTGAAAATAATGTCTAATTACACAAAAATGGCAGAAATGCTGAAAACAGTGCAGTTCGCCTGGCAGACCACGAGTTGGCACTGCGGTTTGTTTTTGAAATGAAGCCACACACATACAACATGGGCATTCTGGAGGAGAGATCACCAAGTTGGATTATTATTACGGTGACTGTCAAAATAAAAGTACCAGGTGCAGGAGAATATGGACTGGGAGTCATGACACCACGGAGTAAACAGCAGAACTCGTAGCAGAACTACTGGTTACTATGGCCGTGGTGCACATGAGCAGTAGCAGCAGTTCTGAAAAGTTGCATTTTCTCTCTTTACACAGAGATGGAGTCTGCAATATACAGTATGCTATACAAAATAAATACTGAATAAAATAAAACTTCAGAGGCCACATAGTCCAGCTTCATCTTGAGTGAGCCAGACCGGTGATATATTGCCATTATAACATTTAAATTTACACTTAAAGTTTTGCTTTGTTGTGGCGCACAGTGTACATGATGATATTGTCTATAATTTTGCAAGCTCAAACAATTACGACTGAAAATCACTACAATCTAAACATAAAGTCAATTTTAATGAAACATTTTGGTGCGAAACAAAGTGAAATGTAAAAAAAACCGATAAATCCTATATAACCAACCGCCATGGTTTGAGGAGCTTGGAGCCAGTTGGGCTGGTTATTTTCTTGGCCTTATGTTTAACTAAAGTGAAAGTTGACAGCACAGTCCACTCATTAATGTGTTTTCACAGTTAAAACCTCTCTATGCACGAAGATTTGCCCACTCTTAATGGGTCACTTCTCCAAATGATGGCTGGACGGCTCACTGCCTTAAACTGGCAAACAAATTTCATGTTTGGGCCATATTCCACGATATTTAAAACATTTGCTGCGGGCCAATTAAAGATGAACGGCGGGCTGCAGTTGACCTGTGGGCCGTAGTTTGGACACCCCTGCTGTAAAGACATGTAAATAAACATGTGGCAGCTCCAGCAGCAAACAGGAAGATTTGCTCCATATAAGCTGCAACGTCAGTTCAGCTGCATACGGTATGACGTGCTCTTTTGGATTTTAATTTCATGAAGTCCAAGTGTCCAACTTAGAAAAAAATGTTGACCAGAACTCTTTGAGGTAAAGTCTCAAAGGTATTTCCCCAGACCTGCATTAGCAGAGACTCCATGAAACAACAAAGCCAAATCACTGTGGGTTTATTCTGTAGACGTCGGGCGAACAAAGAGAAAGTTTTACCGACTTCAACTTTTTACTGCAAAGTAAATTAAATGGATAACAGGATAACACTTTGGTCAAGGAACTTTAATTATATTTTGTGCAAGATTAATATCAAAGATTTGAAGAAAATAAAAAAAAAATCTAATTGACTATGAAACACAAATAAGAAATGACAGAATATCTGTGCAGAGTTTACTTATTTCACCTGGTTTGTACATGGACCTTATCTCAGTACTGCAGTTTTGCCCCGCAATCTAGAAGACATGCATGCCAAGTCAGGTGAACACGTTACTGTAAAACTGTAATTCAGAATGTGGGGCAGCAGGGTGGGGCAGCGGTTAGAGGTCCCATATTATTCTAAATGGACTTTTCTGTGCTTTAAACATCATAAAAGTGCTATTTGGGGTTCATATACATCCCCAAAGTGGTTTTTTCATTGATTCCCTGAAGCTTGAGTTCACCGCGATCTTTCTCTGTTCTAACTGGTGGAGGAGCTCAACACCTTGATTCAATTTGATGACGTGGCACCACCTTGCTGGGCACAGAGGTGGAGAAGCCCCGCCTCCAGGAAGGTTGACATGCAGAGAAACCAAAACAAGACACGCCCACTAATGTACCAAGAAGTGCAGCCTCTTCTCTGCTCTCTCAGTCTCTGCTGCTTCACATTGAACGCTGCTGTTTTTGTTACTGTTAATAACTGTTTTCACCTTCATGTCCACTTGGAGAAAATGTGTTTTTGGGTGCAAGGATGTGTCCACATTATTTGTCTTGCTGAAAGAAGAAGCACAGCGGCGAATGTGGCTGGAATTTTTTCATGCAGACCTGCATCAGAAATCTGCAAAGAAAGTGTTTGTTTGCGAGCGACTCTTCACCAAAGAAGCTTCCAGAACTACGGTACTTTGACACTGGACTTACTCAGAAGCTCATCTTGAAACCTGCTGCTATTCCCACAATAAAAGATGCTAACGAGATCTGTAAGGACATTACTACAACTACTAACGTGAGCTGCTGGCTACGTCACCGAGGGGGTGGGTGGAGGCGCTGTGGGCTGGGCTGCAGTCTCTGTGAGGGTGGAGGAGGAGGAGGAGCTGAGAACCACCCGTTTCATGAGAGGTGGAGGAGGAGGAGGAGTGGAGAACCACCCGTTTCATGAGAGGTGGAGGAGGAGGAGGAGCTGAGAACCACCCGCTTCATGAGAGGTGGAGGAGGAGGAGGAGCTGAGAACCACCGGTTTCATGAGAGGTGGAGGAGGAGGAGGAGCTGAGAACCACCCGCTTCATGAGAGGTGGAGGAGGAGGAGGAGGAGCTGAGAACCACCCATTTCATGAGAGGTGGAGGAGGAGGAGGAGCTGAGAACCACCCGCTTCATGAGAGGTGGAGGAGGAGGAGGAGTGGAGAACCACCCGTTTCATGAGAGGTGGAGGAGGAGGAGGAGCTGAGAACCACCTGTTTCATGAGAGGTGGAGGAGGAGGAGGAGTGGAGAACCACCCGTTTCATGAGAGGTGGAGGAGGAGGAGGAGTGGAGAACCACCCGTTTCATGAGAGGTGGAGGAGGAGGAGGAGGAGTGGAGAACCACCCGTTTCATGAGAGGTGGAGGAGGAGGAGGAGTGGAGAACCACCCGTTTCATGAGAGGTGGAGGAGGAGGAGGAGTGGAGAACCACCCGTTTCATGAGAGGCGGAGGAGGAGGAGGAGTGGAGAACCACCTGTTTCATGAGAGGTGGAGGAGGAGGAGGAGTGGAGAACCACCCGTTTCATGAGAGGTGGAGGAGGAGGAGGAGTGGAGAACCACCCGTTTCATGAGAGGTGGAGGAGGAGGAGGAGTGGAGAACCACCCGTTTCATGAGAGGTGGAGGAGGAGGAGGAGCTGAGAACCACCCGTTTCATGAGAGGTGGAGGAGGAGGAGGAGTGGAGAACCACCTGTTTCATGAGAGGTGGAGGAGGAGGAGGAGTGGAGAACCACCCATTTCATGAGAGGCGGAGGAGGAGGAGGAGTGGAGAACCACCCGTTTCATGAGAGGCGGAGGAGGAGGAGGAGCAGAGAACCACCCGTTTCATGAGAGGTGGAGGAGGAGGAGGAGTGGAGAACCACCTGTTTCATGAGAGGTGGAGGAGGAGGAGGAGTGGAGAACCACCCATTTCATGAGAGGCGGAGGAGGAGGAGGAGCAGAGAACCACCCGTTTCATGAGAGGTGGAGGAGGAGGAGGAGTGGAGAACCACCCGTTTCATGAGAGGTGGAGGAGGAGGAGGAGTGGAGAACCACCTGTTTCATGAGAGGTGGAGGAGGAGGAGGAGCAGAGAACCACCCGTTTCATGAGAGGTGGAGGAGGAGGAGGAGTGGAGAACCACCCGTTTCATGAGAGGTGGAGGAGGAGGAGGAGTGGAGAACCACCCGTTTCATGAGAGGTGGAGGAGGAGGAGGAGTGGAGAACCACCGGTTTCATGAGAGGCGGAGGAGGAGGAGGAGTGGAGAACCACCTGTTTCATGAGAGGTGGAGGAGGAGGAGGAGCAGAGAACCACCCGTTTCATGAGAGGTGGAGGAGGAGGAGGAGTGGAGAACCACCCGTTTCATGAGAGGTGGAGGAGGAGGAGGAGTGGAGAACCACCCGTTTCATGAGAGGTGGAGGAGGAGGAGGAGTGGAGAACCACCTGTTTCATGAGAGGTGGAGGAGGAGGAGGAGTGGAGAACCACCCGTTTCACGAGAGGTGGAGGAGGAGGAGGAGGAGTGGAGAACCACCCGTTTCATGAGAGGTGGAGGAGGAGGAGGAGGAGTGGAGAACCACCCATTTCATGAGAGGTGGAGGAGGAGGAGGAGTGGAGAACCACCCGTTTCATGAGAGGTGGAGGAGGAGGAGGAGTGGAGAACCACCTGTTTCATGAGAGGTGGAGGAGGAGGAGGAGTGGAGAACCACCCGTTTCACGAGAGGTGGAGGAGGAGGAGGAGTGGAGAACCACCTGTTTCATGAGAGGTGGAGGAGGAGGAGGAGTGGAGAACCACCCGTTTCATGAGAGGTGGAGGAGGAGGAGGAGGAGTGGAGAACCACCCGTTTCATGAGAGGTGACGTCAGCTCAATAGAAGAAATAGCTCTAATTTCACAAGTTTTGAGTGTTTATACTGTATCAACTAAATTATTATCCCACATGAGCAGAGGATGGACTGTGAAACATGAAATATAGCCAATATGGGTCCTTTAAGAAGATCACGAGTCCTGCATAATTTAATGTACCCATTTGTTTATTTGTACTTGCTGATACTTAAAGGCTGTTGGAGGTATGCCTCGTGTTAATGCAAAGGCTGTGCATAGGTGGTTTGTGGCAATACATGGCCTCTGTACATTGTTTGCTTGTGGAGTATAAATGAGGCCTTATGGCATTTAAAAAGTACTCATATCAGTACTCAGTATAGGCAAGTAGTTGAAGGTTGTTAGTCCTATTTGTACTTGTCACTTAAAAAAGTGGTGCATCACAAGCATAAGTGATTATGACTAGTCCAAAAATATATAAAGTACGGTGAAAGTTCGTGTATTAAAAATGCACTATTTTGTTAAAATTGCACTATAAAATACATGGTTGAACCTTAAAGTACTTAACAAAACATGTTACTGTGAAACTCAAATCTTTAGCAAAATGCATTAAGAAACTGAAGTGATTTTGTAAAAGGTTTCTCCTCTTCATGAACAGATGTATAAATCTGAGAGACTGAACCTGTGCCCTACAGAGTGCGGTGACTAATCCACACGTCCTGCCATGTGTTCATTTCCAGCAGATTTAATGAGCCTGTGTTGGAGGCATGATGAGAGCCAGGGGGGAAAAGGCAAACCAGCGGGAGTCTTCTGGCTGAAATCACTGGGTCTGATTGCCGCCGCGGCCGCGCGATCCTGCGGCGGCTCGCTCTCTGCTGGCAGTGACGAACACAAGGTGCTACTTACCTGCTCCTATCTGACCGCTTCGCTGTCAAGACTCCAGAGCACTTTGTCTTCTCTGCTGTCACATTGAAATACAAAAGTTCTCACCGGGCTGGCTTCAATATGGCAACTGGAGCAGATAAAAGAGTGAATGATGGACAGGTGGGTGGTTGAATGGACAGAGATTGCATTGACGGATTGATAGGCTGGTTGGCAAGGAGCGGCTGGTTTCTGTCTCTGTGGATGGCGGGAGGAGGAAAAGACTCACCACGAAGGACACGGGGGATACATAAACATTTCATCAGGGAAAAGTTCTGATGATAAGAAAACAATTCAGCCATCTCCATTCAGGCCACATTTACATGTATCCAGGATTTTACAAAAAAACCATATTTCCCCCTCGATGTTTACAAAGAAATCACATGGACCTGCATATACACCGCATACAGACCGCTCCAAGATGGTGGCGCTGTTGGCGCATTGCGTCAAGAGGTGCTAATAGGCCGCGCGGTATCTCGGTTTTATATCCGTTTACAGCATTTACATTTTGTTGAACACACACGGTTTGTTGATGTTTTATTGGCCATGGAAATGTCTGAAGATTCCTGAGACAAGATTCCATTTCTACAGCCTGCGTCCGGGCTCACCATATGTGATCGGATCACCCGAAATGCATGTTTCAGTAATGTCAAGTCTGAACGGGCCCTCAGTTAGTGTGTTGTACATTAGAAATACTGTTGTGTTAACTTATGTCAGCTTGTCTTAAACTTCATGTGTTGTCTGAGGCCCTTACATGACAACATTTCAGGCAAAAACGCATTGTTTTTGTGCTTTTATTCCAGAAAAGTTTCGCTATTGTCCATTTCCTCACATATGAGCTGAAGAAGTACTGTATTTGCTCCAGCGGAAGAGTGCATGTGCAGTAGCAGCTTTTCAGAAAAGCTGAGCAAAATAGTCCTGTAATCAGAACAGACCCCCAAAATGCTACCAAAGTATTCTGTTTTCACTTGAAAACATTATCATGTAAACAAGGTGTGTCTTCACGGGGCTTGAGGCAAAACATATTTTGCATCGATATCGCACCATCAACAAGTTATGTTGGAGCACGAACAGGAGGGAACGAGTTGAGTCTCCTGCATGTGATACATGCAAGGATTATACAAGGTTCTGCTTGAAGTGCAGGGCGAGTGCAGTGTGGAGCACTTCCCCTCTCAGATGAACTGGAGAGACTTAAGGCTTTCAACTCAACTTTGCTCGTCATAATCTAATAACTGTAATTTCTAAAAACCCTTCCCAGCTTTACTGTGCTCCAGTGCAAGTGTGTAATTGGAAAGAAAACTCCAGCTTTGCATTCAAATGAGCTGATTTAAGAGGGGAATGAATGCTGTGTGTGTGTGTGTGTGTGTGTGTGTGTGTGTGTGTGTGTGTGTGTGTGTGTGTGTGCGTGTGTGTGTGTGTGTGTGTGTGTGTGTGTGTGTGTGTGTGTGTGTGTGTGTGTGTGTGTGTGTGTGTGTGTGTGTGTGTGTGTGTGTGTGTGTTCATAATGCAGTATTGAAAGTATTCAAACTTGAATTATCAAATGACTAAGTGCTGTGTGTGTAAATGTGTGTGTATCCATACTGGAGCTATAAACAGAGTGGATGTGAGACTTCTGGTTCTTATATTCTGTTGTGTCCATGAACTTTATTGTACACTGAACACTGGGGACTCATGTCAATGTGGGAGAAAGAAGATCCCCGAAAGAACAATAGACGAGGATTTGTTTTAAGGTTTGAGTCAAAATTACAATAAGACCCCATTTATATGACAGTGGGCTCTGTTGTTTGGGAACAACCTATGACTAGACTTGTTTTTCGTTTTTTCCTTTAAAAATGGACAACAAACATTTAAGAGCTGAGATCATGTACGCCTTGAATCTTCCAAGTCCTCGTTTCCATGACAACATTATTTCCACTGAAGCGGCAGAAACAACAAAAATGATGTAGTGAGCATGCCATGCCATGAGTTGCTTGTTTTTAGAATGAAACCACACACACTCGGGCAGAGACAACAATAACAATATGCCAGCTACTGAGCATGTGCACAACTATTTAGTACAGCCATGGTGCGCATGCACAGTGGCAACGTTACCGCCATCTTGATGAAGACAGTCCTGACGTTATAGAAAAGTTGCCCTTTGAGTGGCGACGAGCAAACAGAGACCCAAAATGCAACAAATGTGACGGTGGGACTTGGAGGCTCAGGTGCAGAGAAACCAGCTGGAGACAGACGAGGACACTTGAAGAGTTTCTTTTGAACAAGAGAGAGTAGAAGGTTCTACTCCGGAGGCAGGAGGCCGAGGCAGGAGCTACTGGGGTGAGAGTGGGGTCTGGTCACGGTGGGTCAGGAAACAGGGAAGCTGAGGCTGGAGAGTCTTCAAAGGAAGCAGAAGGAAGTGGTGTTGGTATGATACTCAACTGGGAGACAACACTCTATAAGCTCTACTCACACAGGGAGTGTCACCATCCAGCGCCCAGTGGAGTCCAGCACCTGTTTAAGAGGTGCAGCTGGTCAGGAGAAGACGAGCTCCACCCGGTCGTCACAGCTGAACTGAAGCAGGTGATGATTCCCTCAGCAGCTCCACTTCCTCAAACAGCCTGAAACAAAAGTGGAGGAGAGACAGGAGAGGGAAAAAGCTCAACCACGCCCCTAAGAGGCCTCTGAGGAGTGGGGCGTGACAACAAAAGGTTTCGGTTTTCATTTGAAAAACTGTCCTGTAAACAGGGCCGGAGATATCAGAGTTATCATGAGACATGTGACAACCTCCAGGTAACATTTCAATGATTTTCTGGTTGTGGACCAGAGCAGAGTTCTTCATCAGGAGCCCAGCCAGTGAAGATTTTCACTGTCTTTGTGTTGGCACCAGTCCAGCCTGGCGCTGGCCCATGAACCAGGCTGTGCTCCCAGCCAGGTCAAAGTCTGTCTGTAACAAATAGTACTTGCATAGGGCCTTGGATGTATTTCAATATTTCCCGCCTACAGAAGGTCGGGAAAGTTTCCCTGCACATAAATAACAATACACTCGGAACTCTGGACAGAAAAGAAGCAAATACCAAATGAGGAGCGTTTAAGGTCTGAAAGCAATGATTCATTCCAGTGAGCCTCAGCAATTTTTTTTCCATGTCACATTAATGGCCCTTCAAGAGCTCCACCAGCTTTGTGTCTGACACCAATTTCACCCTGTCTGCTTCCTGTTGTCGCCTTCTCTAACTTTTACACACATTTAAGCATTTGTCACACATACAGTCATGGAGCGCCTTCAAAACACACACTCTTTGTCTGAATCCCTATGAGCTGCTATCCAGGCACCTTTACCTGCGCTTCCATAGAACGGACAGTAACGATCACATGTGGCAGGTTTTTAATTAATGTGAGGATATTTAATGGTGCTTAGGGTCACAAAAGGTGCAACGCTTTGAAAACGCTTGTGCTCCAGCACCGTTGAAAACGCACGAAAACGATCCGTTCCAGAAACACCCAGGCTCCATCTCTGTGTAGATGGTGGAAATGCTGCTACATCACGGCCATGGTAAGCAGTTTTCTGCACATGCTCAGTAGTTGGACAACAAGAACAATGTTTTCTTTCAGAGTGTCATGATAAGTGGCGGCTGGTGATACAATTATTTTTCAATTGAGCCAATGTTAACTTCATTTAAATACAGTGCATTAATTAACCACATTACAACAATCTTGCCTTTATTAGATACAGACTCCCAGTGATGAACGTTATTGTAACTTCAAACAATCAAACACATCAATCCATCTTTCAAAGCAACTCAGAATGCTTTAAAAGAAAATTTAAAAAAGAACTGCAAAATAAACTATGTGCAATGAGCATAACTAAACATTTATAAACATTAACAAACCTGAACACATTTGACAAATTCTGAACACATTTTGATTTGTGGGAATTTAACGATGACTGATGGAGAAAGTTGAACCTGACCTGCAGCTCTTCAGACAAATTTCTTCTTTGAAACCGTAAATTAGAAGAAATGTGACAGAGACTCACCACTTGATGCCTTCATCTCAACATCTCGTAGAAACACACGAGAACAAACCAGAACTGACTTTGAGCCAGTCACTGAACTCGGGGTGATTTAAAAGGTGCCCCAAGTCTCAGACATGAAATGATGCTGATGAGTTTAATTTCAGGTCAGTCACTCTGGTGTTAATCACTAATTGGCGAGATCGCTCCTAAGCCCCGCCTCCTCTGAGCAGCTTCCCTCAGTGCCTCAGGCTGCTCACACACACGGAACAATCCACTCTAAACATTTCCAACAGGAGAACTTGAGTGACAAAGTTGGATTTAGGGATGGAATTGATTTTGTTTCTACAAATCCGATTCCATTTTCGATTCTGCTTAGAGATTCGGTTCTTTGTTCTCTACTGCGTGTGCGTGTGTGTGTGTGTGTGTGTGTGTGTGTGTGTGTGTGTGTGTGTGTGTGTGGTTTCGTTACAGAAACAACCAACAGCGCCAACTCATGGCCTGGCATGCTAATCACACCATTCTTTTTAACTGTTTCCATGCAAACAAACATTGTTTTTGGAATGTTGTGTTGTCAACGGGGCCTTACAAGATTCAGAACATACATGGGCTGGGAATATTTCTTGTGTATTTTTAATTACAGGACTTAATAAAGAGTGAAAACACTTAAAGGATTCTCGGGAAGCGTCTTCCCCCAAGGCTGCCTTTTCTTCTGGTCCTTGTAATGATATTGACTGTTGGTTAACACTTTAATTGCTTCTTACATTATCCACATCACTGTTGAAATCAATAGCTCATTATTCATACACTTCTGTGGAGCCTTCGATCCCCCCAGACTCGTTAAAAGATGATTCCATTGACGGCTGCTATCAGGTTTTCTACGTGTTCACTCGGCCGGTGTTGCTTTCAGATTTCAGTCAGGCTCGATGGTGTTGCTTGTTAGTTTGTTTTGAAGTCAGGGTTAATGGGCAATCTATTCTGTCTCACTGGGTGTCTGACATCCTCCACTGACCAAAGACGGAGATAACAAGACTCTCGGGAAGAAAGACCGACAGACGGAAACTGTAAGCAAAGGGAGATGGTCTTTGTGGTGCCAAACCAAACATACTGTGGTCTTTAAAAAAAAAAAAAACAAGTCTGATATTGACAGTGACAGTAAAATGTTGTTCTGTGGACAGGAGCCCTTCAGGTATGGTGATGTGTTCAGATGTTTGGTGTTGGAATGTGTTAGAAATCACAAGTGACAGCAAAAAACTCAGCTTTGACTTTAAAAAACTAATTTTCAACAAGAGTGCTGTTGTGGGGTTTGAAAATTCAGATCAGAATTTAAACTACAGCAATGAAATAAATCACACAGGTCTTTTATAACTTGTCGTCTTGAATCCCTCACCACTTTCCTCCTGCTTGAAGTACTGCAATCACTAGAAAGTCCAGTAGACACGCTTGAAAAATGTAATCCGTGTTCAAATAACGACTGCCGGGTAAAAATCTACTTTAAAAAAGTTCTTGTGTAAAATTAGCCAATCATTTAACCCTCGCAGATGATGAAGTGCAGCTGCTTCAAGAGTCAATCTTCTTCCTGTGGAAATTCTCAATCAGAGAAATTATCCAACCAGACATACGATAACTTGCCATACTGGACCCTGGAGTCTATGCAATTCTTACTTTTTCTACTTTGCACTTCTATTAAGGCCGCTACTCAATCGTCCCAGACGAAGGCAACAACAGTGAGAGAACGATGGGCAAATCTTTGGTCTTGGCTCTCAATCGCTGGTCCTACGTTGCACTGTGAGGCCGGCTCAAGAAAGGCCGTTTTCACGATGCTACAACAAAAGACCTGCGATAAACCTCCGACAGTGTGAGAAGTTTATTGTGAAGGTGACTGGTGCTGCGACCTATATCAACTAACTAACCACTATAAATGCAGAATTTAAATGATGAACCCATCAGAATGATGCTGGCGCTAAACCCAAGTAGATGATTTGTGGCTACAACGTCAAAAAGCATCAAAAAAGGTTTTGGGGATGTTCAGTTGTCCCTCAAAATAACGTGGTTCATATTTTGTGATCTCGTTGTTTCGCGGATTTTCTTGTGTGCAATTTTGCATGCTTTTTTTCTTTTTTTTTAACAGCCCACAGTGTTCTGTGTCCTGATTGGCTAAAGGAAAACCTGCACATTGTATTCTGTCCTGACTGGCTAAGGGACTGTCTGAACCTCTGCACCGTGTCTCATGAATGCGAATGCGTTGGACTTGCAAAATATACATCAATGTCTGATCGACAGCAGTGAGACTCTGAAGTGCTGCATGTTTGCAAGTTTTGTTCCTGACAAACCCACAACGTGGACAAAAGGTTCTGTACCGACAAAGGAACCTGCGGTCGCAGCCAGACAGCAGAGGAATGTTTATGTTTTAAAATCTACTAAGGTTTGAACTTTAGGAGTGTTTAAACAAGAGATGTGAGGAAATGTTCATTCCTGTCTGAGAAAAGTGTATAAAGTGTGTGGTGAGGGGTTTTACATCCTTAAAACATATATAATACTTGTTAAAAAAAAAAAAATAACGACTTTGCGGATTTCGCTTATTGCGGGTTATTTTTAGAACGCAACTCCCGCGATAAACGAAGGACCAGTGTAAACAAAAACTATTTGTTTCTATATATTCGATTTGTTTCTAAACACATCAATGCCACAAAGGTGAGGGCTGCCTTCATGGTTTTATAGTTTCTTTTTCGTGAATGGGTGGTGCACGCTTATAATTTTGTATTATTGCTCAATCAGGTCGACTAACGTACATCGTATGCTGCGATTCAGCTTCGGTTTCCATCGTGCAGTTTGCACACAGAAAACTTCATGTCGTGCCCTTAGTTTATTAGATTCATGTTGTACAGTGTAGGTCGCTGTGAACTTCTAAGATTAATTGAACAGTTTGCATTACAAGCTATTTTTTGTGTGGATTACTCAATCTGAGGTCACGTTTACACATACCCAGGTTTTTACATTTATTAAAATAGTCTTCATTTACACGGACCTGCATATACACCTGGTTCAGAGCTGCAATGAGCAGCCAAGCCTGTAGGGGGCATTGTAACAAGAAGCATGAAGCCATGATAGCCAATCAGAATCCTGGGAAAACATGACATCATGAATCGTGACATAAATCTCCACCTACCCCTCTTCAGATGCAAACAGAGACACAGAGTTTTTCTAAATATCCACTGCGGCCGGAGTTTTCAGGAGTCATTGTGGTGAGTCGTAGCTGCATTTATGTGTAAATGCAAGAAACGTAAAGATATATCACCATTTTGTAAATACCTGGGTAGGCGTAAACGTGAGCTCAGTTTAGGCTTCTGGATACTCTCACACAAAATGAGCTATTGAAGGTAATAATACTCTCGTCACCTCAGCCTCCTCAACCAATCAGATGTCAACACATTCATCTTCTGTAGGTTGACCTATTGCAAGACATAGCAAGAATTTCTTCTTTTTTTTTTTTTTTTCAAAAACCTCGTATTTGTGTTCATTCTTAATGTTTCATGTAACACATAATATTATTTTCATACCACACCCTGAAAGAAGAACTCATGGCATGTTTACCAAGTGTCTCTGTTCATCCTCATAAAACTGGTGAGGAGCCTCAGGTCAGCAAGATTAGAAAAACACAACAAAAAACAATATGCACATTAAAATGAAATACAAGGAACTAAAATGAACTAAATGCAACTTTTTAAAATCACAGAGATTTAGGAACTCATTTCATGGCATCATAAATCAGTCACACAATCCAACATTCACACGTCGTGAGGATTCATTATTCATTAATTGTCTGCTTTTGTGCAGCTCTCCGTTTTCTTACAGTCCATCTAGAAATACAACCACTGGTTTTTCCTCAATCTCAAAGTAATAAAGCATGACTTCTGATCCTTTCTTCCCTTTCCTGACTCTTTGCAGTAAATCTTGCTGGGTTAGTTTTCTGAGCGATCAATATCTAACACTGAAGACCTTAATCACAGGCCATCTTCTATTCACCTTTTCTCTAGAAAAGCTTTGAGTGAATTTGGCAGGTTGAATCTTTCTTTACCCAACGAGTGTCTGACAACGAGCCAAACCTGTCGGGTGAGGCTTAAAACAATTCCCAAAGACATGAGGTTGAACTGAGTTCCGCTTTTTTGTTTTTTTTTTAACATAAATCTTTGCTTATAATTAAATAGCGTTGTCAAACATAAGGCCCATGGGCCAAAACCGGACCCAGAGGCTCCAATATAGCAAACAAATGGTTAGAATTTCAATTAAATACATTGATTTTTTTTCAAACAAACATTTAGACCTGAACTGAGATCTCATGACGCTGCCATGAACACGAGCAACATGGCATCAGCCTCAACGCCCTGTTGTCAGGGGGAGTTTGTAAAAACACGCATAATGCAACCCTTTTCCCCCCAACATTTGACCATATTTTTGTTGTGATTTATTGTCATTTTTCACAGTAATTTTTGGATTTTGTGAAAATATAGACACTTTCATCACGTCTATTCTGCTGTAAAACAAAGAAAATTTTTAATTTAAAGTATATTATGGCTCTATTTTAACAGTCCGGACCACTCAAGATGATACTAGGCTGTATGTGACCCCTGAAGTAAAATGTTATTGACACCCCTGGTTCACATTGTCGGGAAACTGTGAGTTTATTGTGACTATCAATCTCCTTTCCCCCTATTTCTTCCACTGAGTGCTTCTTCTGTACACACTGATTCAATGAATCATTTCCGATGCTTTCCCACCAGCAATTGTGCCTGGAAATTGAATTTGGCCAAACAAGAAGTGTCTCTGGGGTTTAATTAATGCTCTGCCCACTCTGTTACAGTCGGTTTGTCATTTCTCGCACTGCACGCAGGGTTGTTGAAATTCCATTTTCACTTGGCACTAAAAAAAAAAAATACACACTTTCTGGAATCTTGAGCAAAAAAACCCAAAACAAGCTGCTTTGATTCCTTTCCCCCCTGAAGCGCCAGCTTTTCAATGTAAAGGAGTTTATTTTTTCCGTCAGGTAATATGACATGTGTAGTTTGCAGGAACTAGATACATAATTAATATCATGGAAGTAAGCTTTAAATGAGCAAGTTTCACAAACTTCAGAAAATCTGGAAAAGAAATGTTCATGGTTTTGACTCAGTCTTGCTCCCTGAAAGCCTCGTGGGAGTAGAGTGCAGTTTTACTCTTGCGTTGATGTTTTGATAAAGTCAAAACATATCAGACAAAAACATTCTATACTATCTTAAACAATAGAATGTTAAAACTGACTAAATTAACATAGCTCAGCAACTTTCAAACCTGTTGACCCTGCAGGTTGTATTTGAGTCTTGTTTTTTTTTCGTTGCACTCATTCAGTTTAGGTAAAATCCACAAATTGTAGACATTCCTCCTCTTTCTTAAACTGCATCCACACAGAAGGTTAAAATACTTTTTTATTAGTGCTCAAATTGCAGAGCTGCGAAACGGGACTGGCAGCCGCCGCTCATAAATGAGTGAACAGCTCAGATGTAAAAGTTAATGAGGGAAGCCTGATTTCAGGTACGACTGGCAGTGTCCCTGTCCTCCAATTGCTCCTTGTTTCCTCTCAGCTGCATTATATTGTCATCTGAATTTATTGCTTGATTTAAGATGCATCTCCCGGCACTCTTGAGATGTTGTCAGTTAATGAGCAGTTGGCTGATAGAGACAATCTGGGTTGTGTGGCTCGCAGCGTAGCGGCGCTCCTCCGATCCCCCCGCTCGAGCCGCCGCCATTCCTTGAATATTAAGAGGGTGTAGAAGAGCCGGGGTGGGACGACGTGGCGCCAGCACGGTGCTGTGGTCTTCACCGGAGCACCAGACCATGGATGTGATTATATCCAAAATACAGATTCCTCCTCATGCTGCGGCGTTTTGGAGGAAAACCAGTGAAATTTTATTTATTTGCAGTAAATATGTCCTCAACCACTCTTGGCTTCCACTTTGCATTTTGGGCCACGTTTCCACGAACCCAGGTTTTTACAAAAAGTTTACTTTTCAAGAATCATCATTTGTAGAGACTCAGAGCTGCATTTATGTCGAGGTCCAAATGAGTTTTTCTAAATACCCAAGTATGTGTAAATGTCATCTTTGTATTTTGAATTAGATTTGGAAGCCACACGAAATGGTTCAACTCGTCTTTTTTATTATTATTATCATTATTATTATTATTATTGTTATTATTATTATTATTATTATTATTATTATTGTCCTTGGAAAATACATTTCTCTCTTTTTTATTTTTTTTAAACCCCCCCCCAAAAAAAAAAAAAAAAAACCTGAATGGAGAGAATTCAATTAAACAAAGCTAAACATTGTGGATATATATTACATATGTAAAGAGAAATGCCAGAGACTTGGAGCAACCTCGTGATTCTATCGTTTAATGCAGTGTTTTTCAACCTTTTTGAGCCCAGGCACACTTTTTTCTTTGGAAAAATCTGGAGGCACACCACCACCCGAAAATGTTAAAATGTGAAACTCTGTAGCCTCTATTAACAATATAAAGTTATTCTCATCAATGTTTTATCAACAGGAATCAAATAAATACAGAAAAAAAGAATTTCCCAATTTCTTTTTTTTATTTTTACTCCGTCAGGGTGAAACCTGGACCTGATGGATGAACACAGAGCTGATATCCTGGTAACATTCTTCCTTTTCAAAAACTTCTCCATCACTGACACAGTACTTTGATACAAGATGGTAACAGGAGGTGGAGATTAACCACACTGACTCTGTTAAGTTTCATTTCACCAGCAACGTTCTGTGCTGCCATCTAGTGGTGAAGAGTATTGTAGCATCACGGAGTTGGTCGCTGCAGGGCATGATGGGAGTTCAGGTTATGTGTTGCCGGAGGTTATTGAGGGTTATTGTTGGGGTTGTTGTGTGTGTTGATTTGTGCTTGTGTTGTGTTTTTGTTCCTCGGTTCAGATAGTTCATTATTTCGTCTAGTTTGGTTTGGTTTGTTGGATGTTGGTGTGAAACCATGAGTGAGAAATGTGTTGTGTGGAGTCTCATCCTGTTATGAAATTTGGTTTTATTTGCCATGTCAAAATAAGAGCCTCTGGTGATCAGCAGACAGTATAGAATTTTGACTCAGAGCAATTCTTCCGCGGTGCTTGCCACAGTATTTACACACGATCACTCTACACACTGCTCTGACTGCGGCAGTGAAAGCAAATGTTTTTTTGAAAAAATGTGAAATTGGATAATTTACCAAGGCACACCTGACTATATTTCGGTCTTCTATACATGTGCAGCGTGGAGGTGTGCTGGCACAGGATGAATCTTAAAAACCTAAATATTGTTATTGTTTCATCTCTGACGAATGAAAGACTAAGAGCCAGTCTTTGGTGTGTCATCGGTGGAACAAACTAGAACATTGTCCTGCTGGATTACATCTGATTTATTTAAGGACCTCATCACAATTCATCAGGATTCAAGACTAATTGAAGCTATAAATTGTAAAATCAGCGAGATGAACACGTTGAGCACTATTAGACTGATTTAATTTCACTTGCATGTGTACTCTGTAATGTATTTCTCTACTTGAAGAAAACACACACACTGGATTCTTTTATATGCCACAGCTTGCTTTGTCCCGTTTACAAACGTCAACAGCTCTGTTAATAATTAATAGACTCGGTGGAATTGCTCCTGCCATTTGTATTTATATTCTTCCACTCCAAGAGATTAAGAGTTTAAGCAGATTCCAATCTCTTCGATCCTACAAATTGCATCCTCTTACGTCTTAGGTAATTACTTCTCCATTGTGTCGGGCAACTGTCAAGCTGCTGAGTCTCATTTTCACACGGCGAAAACAATTTGTCGAAGTAAACGACTGTATCTGCACTTTGTTGTTTCGTGGCTCAAAAGAGAGCCGGAACAAAGAGTTTGAGCACGAGATTCCTGACGTCGCTGCAGAATTGACATTCTCCTCACAGGGTCGTGGAGCAAAAGGTAGAGAAGTACAGTCTCTTTGTGTAAACTTGCATCTCTCAGCAATGCATGTTTGGCTGCATGCAGAGGGAAGGAACCAAATGTGAGAAATAGTTTGGCTGAAAACCGAAAAATGGATTGAATGAAATATCAAATCCCCATTTTGCTTTAAATGGCCAAAATAGGACAGAGTGCCCTCTACTGAACACAGTGAAAATTCATACCTGTAGCAGGACTCAAAGGGAGGGCTAAGGGTCTTGCTCAGGGACCCCCAGTCCATGTTCTTTTTTTTTTTTAATGTGTCAGGAAACCCCCCCCCCACACACACACACAGGGAGAACATGCAAACTCCACACAGAAAGGCCACAAGCCACATTTGAACCCACAACCTTCATATTGTGAGGTGAGCACACTAACCACTGCTCCACCGTGCCGCCCGAAGAGAACAATGTCAGATTACCTTTCTATTTTTTTCATTTAGAATACAGCCTCAGCTTGGTTTCTTAACTCAACGTCAGATTTCCGTGTAAAGTGAAGGTTCGTGGTCTGAGTCTCCATCATGTCTCTTTGACTCTGTCCTATTAGTTTATGTCCTGCTATCCTCTCACCCCAGCCTGAACAGCAGAAAGTCTCTACCTCTGACTCTGCTTCTGTAGGTTTCTTCCTGTTACTCGAGTGGAATTTAGTTTTTCTCGCTTTGTAAACGTGCCTTTAAATGACTTTGCTGTATTTGGCGCCACAGAAAAAATATTGAATTGATCTAATTTTGTTCTTTTAAATACTTACCATCTCGATTCCTAACGAAGATCTCATCTACATCTGAAGCTCAGGTCACGTTTAAACATACCAGGGTTTTTACAACTTGATATTTCTCCTCTAAGTTTACAAAACAACTCCTTCATGGACACATAGAAACCTGGTTCAGAGCTGCTATGAGCTGAGGCCACGTCCACACGAGCCAAAACGATACTTTTTCTCCCCAGCCTTTTCCCAAAAAAAATTCTGTCCACACGTCACTGAGGTCGGCTCAACACAAGGCTTCAGGGCACGTCATACAGAGCTGTGGCGGGGCTCTCTTTCAGTCCAAGGACTACTAATAATAATTACCACCACGCTCCATATGACAAGTCCAGATTTGCATTTATTTCCCTCAAAACAGTGCCGGTGCTCAGTATTTACAGTGCAAGAACAAAAATATATATTTACAGTACAAAAACAAAACCCAAACAAAACCTGATATCAGCTCCTCTCTTAGCTGCTGGTTTTCACGAGTTTCTTGTGACCTGTGCTCTCACAAGCACCTGCAGGGACAGACTCCCTCAGTACAGTTTCCCACCCTGCTTTTAAAGGGTAAGCCCCTCCCCCGGACATGGGATGACTTCTCTCAGCCAATCACATTCATGAAAAATACATGTTCAGCTCTTTTTTAAACGGATCCTCACTTTTACTCCCAAAGCAAACAAAACATTTTCCCCAGCAAAATGGGAAATAATTATATTCAAAAAGAAAAATAAATAATTATTTCAAAGTACCTCATGGTCACATGACCAAACTTTCCGTGCGGGTGAGCTACAAAGTCTCGGAGTTAGCTCCGCCCCGTCTTGGCTCTCCACTGCCGTGAGGCGTCATGTCATGGTAAGCGATTCGTGTGTATGTATGAATGTGTGAATGTTTGTGTAGGTAAATCACAGCAGTCAGGTGTGCACCCCTGTCCGGCTATGCTAACGGTTGGAGAGAGAGGGCGATGAGCTAAGTGAATGACCTGATGTGCAGTACGGAGGGGAGTGAGGAAGTGAGTGTGACATGTATGTTTGGGTGTATGAGCGTGCGTGTGTGACAGTGTGCCGCTGCCCTGTTACTGCCCCATCACATTATCCCCCTCCTCCGGGAGGTTGACGATGTGCGGCAACCTGGACAAATAGTCTGCCACCACATTGGCCTTTCCTGCTCGATGTCTGATTTCAAATTTGAACGGCTGCAGGGACAGATACCAGCGTGTGAGTCGACTGTTATGGTCCTTCATTGTGTGGATCCAAGTGAGGGCTCGGTGATCGGTCTCCAGGTCGAATTCTCGCCCAAGCAAATAGTACCTCAGGCTCTCCAATGCCCACTTAATAGCCAGGCCCTCTTTCTCCACAGCAGAATACCTGGACTCACGGGGCTGAAGCTTGCGGCTCAGGTACATGATCGGCCGTTCTTCTCCAGGATCTCCTTGGGCCAACACCGCTCCCAGTCCGACCTCTGATGCGTCCACCTGCACCACAAACTTCTTTTCAAAGTCTGGGCTCATGAGGACAGGGGATGAACAGAGAAGGGCTTTAAGGGCCCTGAAGGCTCTCTCACAGTCATCAGTCCAGGTGACAGGGTTTCTCTGGTCCTTACAGGTCAAAGCTGTGAGTGGTGTAGCGATACTCGCAAAGTGTGGCACAAATCTCCGATACCACCCAGCCAAGCCTAGGAACGAGCGGACTTCTTTCTTGGTGCGGGGTCGAGGGCAGTCCCGGATAGCTTCCACTTTATCCAATTGGGGCCTCACCTCTCCTCGTCCCAGCTGATAGCCCAAGTACCGTGCCTCCTGCCGTGCCCACTCACACTTTGCCGGATTGAGGGTCAATCCAGCCTCCTGAATTTTCCCAAGTACCAAGGTCAGGTGTTGTAGATGCTCCTCCCATGTGCTGCTGAAGATCACCACATCGTCCAGGTAAGCAGCACTACAGTGGTCACACCCCTGAAGCACTCGGTCCATCAGCCTCTGGAATGTGGCTGGGGCTCCATGCAGGCCAAAAGGCATCATGGTGAATTGAAACAATCCTGCTGGGGTCTGGAACGCTGTGTATTGTCTGCTTCCCTTTGCCAATGGCACCTGCCAGTACCCCTTACATAGGTCAAGGGTGGTGATGAATTTGGCTGCACCGATCTTCTCCAACAACTCCTCAATCCTTGGCATAGGGTAGGCGTCAAACTCTGAGACTGCATTGAGTTTTCTGAAGTCCATGCAGATCCGAAGTGACCCATCCTTTTTGAACACGATGACCACTGGGCTGCACCACTCAGAGTTCGAAGGCTCAATTACCCCGAGGTGAAGCATCTCCTCCACCTCCTGCTTCAGCCTCCCGACCAGCTGCTGTGGAACCCGGTACGGGCGCTGGCGGATGGGTTGGGTATCTTTCAGGCGTATGGCATGTTCAACGAAGGTGGTCTTACCAGGCTTGGCCGAGAACAATGATGGCACGTCTTTGAAGACTTGACGAAGCTGCACTTCCTGTTCCGGGTGAAGGTGGGCCAGCACAGGCCTCGCTGCCGCATCCCCAAAGGTCTGTGGTCCTGTCTCCAGCTCCTCATCGCTGTCCACCTCCTGGGCCAGAAGAACCACCTTTGGTTCCTGGATAGGACGTTCCTTCCACTCCTTCAGAAGGTTCACGTGGTACGTCTGCTTTGATTTCTTCCTCTCCGGGTGCGATACCTCATATGTGACCGGACCCATCTTGCGAATGATCACATATGGACCTTGCCACTTCGCGAGGAGTTTGTTGGTGGATGACGGAAGAAGAAGAAGCACCTTTTGTCCTGGCTGGAACTCACGACACCGGGCCTGTTGGTCATACCAGGTTTTCTGGGTTTTCTGGGCCTCCCGTAGGTTGACCGCTGCCTCCTCCCGGTACCTCGCCAGTCGCTCCCTCATCTCCAACACGAACTGCACCACACCTTTGTCCGTCTGCCGCGTGAATGGTGCCTCCCAACCTTTCTGTAGCAGGTCTAAGGGCCCTTGAACTTCCCAGCCATACAGAAGTTCAAACGGTGAGAATCCTGTCGAAGCCTGTGGTACCTCCCTGTAGGCAAAGAGCAGAAACGGCAACCAACGGTCCCAGTCCTTGCCCGTGTCATCCACAAATTTCTGCAGCATGCGTTTTAGAGTCTGGTTGAACCTTTCAACGAGTCCATCTGTCTGCGGATGATATGGTGTGGTCCGGATGGCAGAGACTCCCAACTGTTTATGAAACAGCTGCATGAGCCTCGAGGTGAAGTTCGTACCTTGGTCAGTTAGGATCTCGTCCGGAATTCCGACCCTGGAAAAGAGCTGTACCAGTGCTCGCAGGACAGCAGGGGCAGTGATTGTGCGCAAGGGAAACGCCTCTGGAAACCGGGTAGCATAATCACACACTACCAGGATGTATTGATGTCCTGTCGTGCTTCTCACCAGGGGACCAACAATGTCCATAGCAACCCTGCGGAATGGGGTAGAGATGATAGGCAGAGGTTGCAAGAAAGCTCGGTCGGACTTACGGGCAGGGCATGTTTTTTGGCATGTGGGGCATGTAGCACAATATTGTTGGATATCTGTGTACATGGAAGGCCAATGAAAGCGTGAACTGACGCGTAGGTATGTCTTGTGGCGACCTAGGTGTCCAGACCAGGGTATGGTGTGTGCAAGATGCATGATAAGTGCTCTACAGCTAGCAGGCACTACCAGACGTTTGTGTTCATTACACACCGCATACAACACATCATTGTCAACAATAAACATTTCCTTCCCCACACAATTTTCCTTTGCCTCCCCAACAACCTTGGCAAACAAATGTTTTAACGACCCATCTTCCTTCTGAAGCACCGAAATATTTTCAGGCACTTTCCACAAAGGGTCTGTCTGTACAGTATCTGGCTCTACCAGCCTCAGCTGTTTCTCAAAGCGGCGCTGGCGACGGGACTTTCTTGGGCCCTTTGTTCCACCATCAAACAGACTATGGTCAAAGTCTGAGAACGGATGAACGGAAGGGTCAGTATCAGTGGACTCTGGAGTGTCCTGCTCACACAGACCACTGTTACGGTCTGGGAGGGGTTGGGCACCCACTTTAGTCATGGCACGAGTCAATACAGGACATGATACATCAACATCACTGTTCACATTCATCTTTTCCCCAAAGACAGTTTGCTTATTCTCCCCCAGCAAGTCCAGAAGAACAGGCAAGTCCACTCCCAGGAGAGCTGCAACCGGCAATCTCTCAACCACTCCAAAGTTCATCAGATAGGACTGGTCATCTATAATCACTGACAGTTCAGCTGTAGGATATGGGTGCTTATCCCCATGCACACATGTCACTTCCTCGTGTTGGTTATAGTTCATAGAACCCACAGGGACCAGATCCTGTCTAATCAAAGACTTGTAACTCCCACTGTCCAAAAGTGCAGTTACCTTCTGTCCGTTTACAGTCATAGTTTTGTAGCAGTGTAACTGCTCACCATCATCTCCTGACTCAGGCCTGGGCGCATAACAGGCACCAGTCATTTTGGCCTTTCTTAACGGGCACACCGATGCTTTATGGCCCGGTTGCTGGCAGTAAAAGCAAACAAAGTCCTTACCAGATCCTCGTTGGTTTGGGGCAGAGTAAGAGTTACCTCGCGGCTCCTGGCTCACCGACTCCCTCCTGGCTGGCTGGTGCTGAGGTAGTGGTGGTGGTCTGGAAGCTGCACCAGAGGTTCGAAAAGCTGGTCCTCTCCTGGCGTTGAGGTACTGGAGAGCCAGTTTGGCAGCTGCGAGCCCATCTGCCGGTTCGTGCTCCTTCACCCAGGTCCTCACCTCCGGCGATAGCACGCGAAGAAGCTGCTCCAGGATGATGAGCTCACCAACTTCCTCCTTGGTGTGCTGCTCGGGACGAATCCAGCGTCGGTAGAGTCCCTTCAGGCGATGATAGGTCTCCGTGGGGTTCTCTCCTCCTGGCACCATCGTTGCCCGGAACTGCTGCCGATAGGTCTCTGGTGAGATGTCGAACTTTACCAGCAATGCTGCCTTCAAGTCTCTGTAGCAGTGCGCTCTCTCCTCATCCATCGCTGTGTAGGCCTCCAACGCCTTCCCCGACAGAAGCGGAACAAGCCGGCACGCCCACTCACTCTCTGGCCAGTTCCAGGTTTTGGCAATGCGTTCAAAACGCAGGAGATAATTTTCAATGTCCTCTCCTGTATTATACGGTGGTATTTTGGGGTCACTGTAGTACCTGTGGTCAGATCTTTGCTCCTCAGGTCTACTACTGCCATCTTGTGTTACAAAGGAGGCTGCTGCTGCTGACTGTCGCCAATGACTTGGCGATGGTGGGGGCAGGTTTCGCCTGGGACTGCTGGCTGTCGCTGTACTCGGTGTCACAGGTGACGCTTGGGCTGCTGACCCCGTGACACGTGAAGCTGGTTGGTCAGTCCCCGGAAGGCCAGCTCTTATGTAGTGCAGCTCTTGCAATAGTCCTTCCTCTCTTCTGGTTTGTGCATCCAGGAAGCCTCTCATCAGCGTCAACAGCTCAGGCTCGGGCTGCCTCACTGACGCTGTGGCGAACGTAGCTCCGCCTTCTCCCTCATCCTCCTCTGATGAAGGTGGGACGGTCTCCCATGCCGTGTCGCCAACTGCTCCAGCATCTTCTTGCTGCCCCCGTTTCTGTGATCGGAGTCCTGCACGCTGTTTTGGCTGATGCACCATTTTCTTTCGACTTGCCATATCCCTCTTCTGACACCAACTGTGGCGGGGCTCTCTTTCAGTCCAAGGACTACTAATAATAATTACCACCACGCTCCATATGACAAGTCCAGATTTGCATTTATTTCCCTCAAAACAGTGCCGGTGCTCAGTATTTACAGTGCAAGAACAAAAATATATATTTACAGTACAAAAACAAAACCCAAACAAAACCTGATATCAGCTCCTCTCTTAGCTGCTGGTTTTCACGAGTTTCTTGTGACCTGTGCTCTCACAAGCACCTGCAGGGACAGACTCCCTCAGTACAGTTTCCCACCCTGCTTTTAAAGGGTAAGCCCCTCCCCCGGACATGGGATGACTTCTCTCAGCCAATCACATTCATGAAAAATACATGTTCAGCTCTTTTTTAAACGGATCCTCACTTTTACTCCCAAAGCAAACAAAACATTTTCCCCAGCAAAATGGGAAATAATTATATTCAAAAAGAAAAATAAATAATTATTTCAAAGTACCTCATGGTCACATGACCAAACTTTCCGTGCGGGTGAGCTACAAAGTCTCGGAGTTAGCTCCGCCCCGTCTTGGCTCTCCACTGCCGTGAGGCGTCATGTCATGGTAAGCGATTCGTGTGTATGTATGAATGTGTGAATGTTTGTGTAGGTAAATCACAGCAGTCAGGTGTGCACCCCTGTCCGGCTATGCTAACGGTTGGAGAGAGAGGGCGATGAGCTAAGTGAATGACCTGATGTGCAGTACGGAGGGGAATGAGGAAGTGAGTGTGACGTGTATGTTTGGGTGTATGAGCGTGCGTGTGTGACAGTGTGCCGCTGCCCTGTTACTGCCCCATCACAAGAGCACATAGAAATTAAGAAGTACATTCCTCCTCATAAAGCTCTATATAACTCTAGTTCTATAGGTCTATGGCCTTGCTCCTCCTGCCGCTAGCGTTGGTAGCTTGGACGTGGAGTCTCTGATTGTTGTTGTTATTTGATGACATCACAGACCATGGTGGGGGGGAGGGGGGGGGACTACGTCATATTTTTCCTGCAGGCCGGGGTTTTAGAATTTCCTCACTCTGGGACCCGTGAAAACTTGTTTTCGTGCTTCTAAAACACCTCCTCGTGTGGATGATCGGCCAAAACCAGCTCGCTTACGTGAACCGCATGTGGACAGGCCCTAAAGCTGTAGGGGGCAGTGTAACGAGAAACATGAATGATGATGAATCCTGGAAAAAACACCACGTCACATCAATCTCCGTCGACCTCCTCCTTAGATGCAAGTGGAGTCACAGAGTTTTTCTAAATCTCCACTGTGGCTGGAGTTTCCAGTGGAAACTCGTAGCTGCATTTATGTGTAAGAAATGCATAGAAAAATCCTATAAATAATTTTTTTTTAATTAAAATACCAGGGTATTCTTGAACATCATATCATTATTCACTGCTGTCTTTTCATTGTTGCTCATATCCTGTGTCAATATAGCATATTTATTTACAAGAAAAAGAACATTTCCAAATTGTTTTCTTCATCTAAGAGACCCTGAAGTGAATGTAGGAAAAGAACAACTGTCGTGTACGATGACGTGTATCTGTAGTTTCAAAGAGGCGTATTTTCAGGGTCACTACAGTTTGTCTAAGTAATCAGAGGGTTTGTCAGACTGTTGCAATGTACAACACAGACAATTCAATTCAATTATATTTCTATAGCAACAAATACAACACAGTCATCTGACAGCACTTTCATAGAGCAAAACCCGACGCTTCCTCAGTGCTTTGTCTGGCACGCTGCACCTTTTATCACAGTTTACATGATTATTTCATACAGCTGATGGTCGCAGTGACCCGGTTCTCCAACTTGACAGGAGCAATGTGTGTTTTCCACTGCAGGCCTCCACAAACAAAATCAAAGGTTTGATGCTGTGCACATCGGTTTGACAGTCAGTCGTCTTCTGTAAGAGTCCCACAGTCGTCGTCTCACACCAGCTGTGACAGTCCTCTCACATTGACATGGCCTGGTGGACGGCTGCTTTTTCAGCTTCTTTTTTAACTGGTTTGAAACGTTAACATACATATATATATATATATATATATATATATAGATTTGTTTTTGTTTTTTTGTTTTTTTAAACAGGCTCTGGTTCAGTGGTTCCCTACATTTTTAGTTTTACTGTTGTAAACCTCGGCAGCACAATATTTATTTTGACTTTTAGACGGATTCGTCTTCCTCTTTGGCCCAATGTGTGGCCATTTCTTTGCCTCCGTATTTATTTTGCTCGCTCACCTTTGTGTATCCTGCAGATTGGATATTCTCATTCAACATGTCCATTTCATGATGTTTTAAATGTATTGATATTTTTGAATAGAACAGATTTTTCTTTTTCCAAAATGTAGCTATTAACTGAAATCACACTTAATATTTACATATATTAGAAACATCTAAACTTAATCTGGACACTATGTTTAGATAATGTGGAGAAACACAGTTGTTCTTGTTTTTTTGTGTGTACATGTTGATAAATATAATACAATGCAGTTTTGTATTCAGTTAATTTTTACAGCATATTTGACTTTCAATATAGTTGAGCAACAGCATATCTCCAAGAAGTTGTATTTTTGCTGCAAAAAGTCCAAAAATATATAAATGCTTATTTACCTATTATTAATGTGCATCGCTACGACGGTGATGCACATTTGATTTTCCTCCGTCGACACAGAAGTGAAGACCAAGCATTTCCAGAAAGACTCTGAGCTCTTTTGTCGTGTAAACAGACCTAAAACATGACGAAAGTTTTGCATTTTCTCTGTCCTGGTTTGTCTCCGAAACACATCAGGAGAAGGGAAAGTAAAAATTCATGTTATGAAATATTGTCTACTGCATTGGATCTTAAACTAGACAATCTAGAATTCCCCCATGCCAAATTAAAAGAAACCAAACAACAACAACACTGTAGTAAAGCAGCAGGAAGTGGAGATTCTTGTCTTTTTCTCAAGACTAGTTCAAAATCTGAATTTGACTTTATACTTTTCTTATGTATTTACATAGATGTTATGATCCAAACAACGAGTGAGATGAACACTTGAGTTTCTTCACTGTGCTTTAACAGAAACGGAAGACAGAATAAAGTAAAACTGCTTCCATGTATATTGGTATTCTCCCACGGGAACTTAATCAGTTTGAACTATGGATTCAATACACGACTTCAAACCCTTACATAATAAATCCGTGGACAAGTGCAATATCATTGCTGCAATTTAAGGGGAGGAGAGGAGAAAACCAGCATGTGATGCATAATTTCCTGTTCTCATTTACATTTTCTGACGTGTTAAATAATGCACTGAATGTATATGGAGATCAGAAGCAAAAGAAATTAAACCACATACTCTTTTTTTCCCTGGCCCACGGCTGCGACAGCTTTTCTCAGCTTCTCTGAGTTTAATGTCGATGTTGTAGGGAAACACAAAAAACACATGAAATAACTTCATATAAACATTAAATTATTGCTTTTTTTTAAATTTGCTGTTCAGTCACGCTACAAGAACAATCATTGTGGATTCTTTTTTCCCATTTGTGAGATTTTAATGTTACAGGTATTTTACACTAAAAAATTGTTTTCATTCGTCAAAAAAAGGGTAGCCTACGTCTTTCCATAAACCATACCATAATCAGTTCGAGCGTCCTTCATCCGTTCCCCTTCCAACCTCAATAAGTTTCATTGATTTGGAAGTTTTGTTTTGGACTTTTAGGAGAAGAATCAACCAAAATCCTTTTGGATTTAATATTAGTATGTCCTGCATTGTGTGTCTTCTTGCTGAAGATGCACTTCTTGAACCCCCAGAAAGCACTGGGATATTTTGGTCATGCTGGTTTTGCATAAAACACACATAATGATCACATTTGCATTACATGGTGTATGTCAGTGATTCCCAATGTTTTTCTTGAGGGAACAATTTTCTTTTACCATTGTTAACCTCTGTGGCTCCTCCCTACACACATTATATAATTACACCCAAAAAAAAGTTGAAGGAGCCTCATAACAAACCTCAATTGTATTCCGCGACCATGGGAGTGGTTGTTTCCCAGCACGACATCATGAAGAGAAGTTATCTGATTCACCTGTATAAGCACACGTTCATTTAATAGTGGAGCAAGTGAGTGAAAAGCAGTGAAGCCTCTCATATGACCATGAGTCATCTAATGTCTTACTATTTCTATTTTCAGAAAACTGCACCACATTCTTGTTCTATATGACCCCAGGTTTCTCTGTGTCAATTTTCTGGTGGATTCACTGCAGCTTTTTTTCACCATTACACACTTAAATTACACTAAATACATGTAATGCTGTACGGGCTGATAAAAAAATTTAATCCCCACAGGGACAATAAAAGTACATAACACTTATTCAGGATGGTGTCGTGACAGCCACTCATCTCTCTCTCTCTTTCTCTTATTCTTTCCTTTTATTTTTCTTGAATGGAATGATTCAAAGTTGGCCAAGATTTAAATAAATTACTTAGAGCATGTACTTGTTTTTTTTTTTTTTTTTTTTAATCTCACTCTACTATAATAAAGCAGTCGGTTGTTCCACGCGCTGCACATCGTGCCTTTATTTTACACTGACCACCTGCCGAACAAAATGCCTGCACGCCACTGAATATTATCTTTTTGTCCCGTATTTAGATCAGAGACTGATGGCATGTCACCACGGGGGGGGACCACCACTTCTTTCTTTTTTTCCACTTAAAGCACTGACTAGTAATCAGTAGTTGGATTACTTTTTCAAGGTAACCGTGGCAACACTAGTGAGATGACAGACTTCCGTCACTGCTGGACCCTCATTCACAGACTATGGGAACGTACTGTTGAAAAAAAAACCCATTAATCAGAATCAGAATAGTTTTTATTGCCATTGCTTGTAAACAGGTTCACAAACTAGGAATTTTTCTTGGTGAGATGTGCAACATTAAACATAAAAACATATACACTTGGTTTAGATAAAAATAGCTAAAAACTTTAAGCTATAAGGCTTTAGGAATATAAAAAGGAATATAAAAATAAATAAGCTAAAAATAAGAGGTAAAATATGGTACACGACAACAATGGACATAGAACAACAGGATTGGATTTACTTACGGTGCATAAGGTGATGGAGTGATAAAAAGGGATACAGTGATAAGTGGTGCAGTGGATCTTAGTGCAATAGAGCAGGTTACAGTCTGAAAGTGAATTTTGCATTATATAGGACTTTAAAGGCCAAGAGAATCCAGTTTTTATCCAAATGTTTTTATAGTCTTGCAGCTGTTGACGTTTTATATACCACTGATTAACTTCAACTCCTACATTTGGATCGCTCCCAGAAACGACACCCAAACTACTGTCTGACATTTTAAGTTCATCAACATAACAAAATGAGCATCTAAAGTAGATCAAAAAAATTAAAATAAAACCTTCTTCGGTGAACAAAAACACTTATCTTCATTATTCCCATCCTCCTGATGACTTTTTCAACGAAATGAGTTGGGTTTAAAGCATAACGGCAATATTATAGCATCCTGAACTCATCTATCCAAGGTGGTGGATGACTTCCCAGACACTTTGGCACAAGCCCAACGACTGAAGCTGCTAATTTATTCCTCCAACAAAATATTCTGCTGCCCTTGTGAACTCCATCACATCATCCCAATCTCTGGCTGCTCGCTTAGCAAGATTTAAAGCCGCTTTTCTGCCTCACAATTATTAAAAAAAGCTGATGAAGGTAATTCTGACACGGATGATTGAGGAGGGAGGATTTGTGGAGTCTAATTTAAAGGCCACCTCCTCATCCGTTATCTAAAAATAATAGTAAAATAAAACACAGACTGAGCAAAAATAGTCACGTAAACAATACTTCTATATCTGTAACTGTGGTAAAGATATAATGACAGCAAATGCATTTCAAAATCCCCAACTGATTATTCAAATCCCATTGTCTGTTACTTTACCATCGTTTGTAACTTCCACATTTGTATTTCTATTAAATGAATCATTTTCGGTGTATTTAAATTATAGAAAACATTGTGAAACACTTCTGTTAAACACTGAAACAGATGCTGTTGTTTGGTTTCTACACCCACATCATGATCCTGATACAAACACTGAACTTCAAAACAATCACCTAAGCCCAAGCAGAACAGCAGAAAGTCTCCACCCCCGAGTCTGGTTCTGCAGGAAATATCCACTCCCAAGTGTGGTTCTGCAAGTTTCATACTGTTCAAAGGCGTTTTCTCCTTCCCTCCATCTCCTCTACTTGCTCATGTGGAATTATTGAGTTTTTCGCTGTAAAAGTGCCTTGACATGACTCCGTTCTATTTGACTCCATATGAAATAAAAGTGAATTTCTGATACTCAAGAGCATATAGCCAATATTTAACAGAAATCCAGTAAAGTGTCAAATTTAGGGATGTTTTGAGTGTCATTTTGGTTAGCTTGATGCATGTCATTTCTTGCTTTCATAGTCACAGTTAAGCCCCGACTCCACCGCACACAAGTGCCGGGGCGGAGCGGAGCGGTACGGAGCAGTTCAGAATAGAGACCCCGACCGAAATTTTGGGTCGTGTCTCCACTGCAGAGAGGAGCGTGAAAAGTGGGCGGGGCTTATGAGCTCCGCAGAAATGTGACATTATAACAGAAAAGAACGTGGTCAGATGTAGATCTTATGAATCCTCTGTTGTTGTTTAAATTCTCCACTTTGCACTGTTTTTTTTTGCAGCGGAAAAAAAAAAGTTACTTTTTTGCAGCAGTCATTGTTTGCAGTGGAGAGCTGCAGCCGCAACTTCCGTGTTTGTTGTGAGAGAGCGAACGCTCCGGCCACTTGCCAGCGACTTGGGGCGACGTGCTCCGCACTCCAGCGCTCGGGTGCGGGGCAAGTGGCCGGAGCGTTCCCCCCGGTTGGCTGAGGCACAGACACGGGAGCCTGAGCTTTCTGCTCAAACGCAGGAGGTTCTCCACTCCGGCGCCGAGCTCCGAGCTCCTTTTCATCGCTTCCGCGGTCAGTGGCGCTTTATCACGGGGACGGACCGCGGAAGCCATGAAAAGGAGCTCGGAGCTCGGAGCGCCGAGCTCCGAGCTCCTTTTCATGGCTTCCGCGGTCCGTCCCCGCGATAAAGCGCCACTGACCGCGGCTGAACAGAACGCTGACCGCCTCTGGGAAGCGGAGCTGCCGGAGCGCGGTCAGCGCCGGAGACGAAAGCTCCAGACTCCGGTGTCCCGGACGCGCATCAGCGCCACGGCGAGCGCTATGCTGCGAACAGGAAGCTCCAACGCAGTGCAAAGTCCCTCCCCCCGGTCTCCCCCTGCCTCAAGTCGCTCTTTCACCACAAACACTAAAGTTGAGCAGCAAAGAAAAGAAAAGGAAAATAAAAACAACCAGAGCACAGCTGACCACACTGACAGCAGAGGATTCATCCAGCCAGCACATTAACATATTGAGGGCGTGTCGTAAATCACTGACCAATCAGCAGACAGCAGCTCAACCTCAGACCCGTTCCCTGGTCCTGGCACCCCAACGGAAGGGGAGCAGAAAAGCGGTGGCCTTTGGAGCGGTCTGGAGCGGTTTAGACTGCATTCCTGTCTTGACACGCGAACCGGAGCGGTTTAGACCGGTCTAGGCCGGCACTTTTTGTGCGGTGGAGACGGGGCTTTAGTAGCAATTTATCTGTATGTATTCTTTCCCTCCTTTAAAAAAAATATTTTAGTGAAATAGATTGGAGGAACAAGTAAAGTAAGCTTCTCATTGTACATTGTAAATGTCTATTTATCTGTTGATATGACGATAAATATTTTGACTCTTGACTCTTTTTAGCTTTTTACTTCAAAGCATATTTTTGAAATGTCACTTTAAATGCCTATTTTCACAGTCAAGTTTTTATGTGTGTTCATCAACATACTCAGAATATATAGAGATCGCTGTGCTTTCCATCTGGCTGGTGGTGAATCTATGAAATCAATTAAAAAAAAGGTTTTTAATGCTCTTTGTGAAGTTATGATATTTTGTCATACCTATGGATGCTAAAGTCATAAGCCAAAACCACACAAAACATTTTTTCCACAGGTCAATATGACATATCTTTGTTTAAAGGGCACATATTAATGAAAATTCACTTCCTAAAGGTTTTGCAACAGTATCGTCCCCATACCTGGAAGAAAGTGTGTCCTTTCTCTCCCTGGCTTGTTTCAGGTTTTAAAAAGTGTGTTGCTCCAACCAGCCAATCAGAAATCAAACCCTATAAAGTGTCATCAGGGGTTTAGCCAATCATAAATCAAGGTAGACTCCTCCCTTTGACTCCTCCCACAATTAGGCAGCTCTGCCCTGGCACATGGCACCACGAGAGGAGGTACTGTAGAACCTGTGAGGAGCGGACCCTGTGTACTGGCCGACATGCAGGGTAGGGTAGTAATGGATTACTTGTAACGGCGTTACGTAATTAGGATACAAAAAATGGAACTGTAATCCATTACAGTACATTAAAAAAATGTGTAATCTCGTTACATGTATATTGGATAAAAACTGGGATTACTGAGTGGGATTACAAGAGAAAATCAAATGGAATAAACTAGAAATGCAGCTGTCACATACGCCGTCTGCTGGTATTGTGACACTTCCTGACGCTTTCAGGTAGACTGCAACAACAAACCCACGCCTGAAACGACGCGTTGCCATGGATTCTGCAGCCAGCTGCTCTCGTCATGGCTGCTCTGCGAAAGAAACACATTTTCTGGCTGGAAACTCTGACATCACTTTGTTTTGAAGTGGGAGAAGTCTCTTAACCTCTCTGTACAATGCTAATGACGCCCCCCAGCAGTGAAAGTGACGTCCAGGAACTCGACATCTACATTTCTTTTAAGTCTGCTAGTTGACTGAGTAGCGGGTCCAACAGGTTATTATCAATCAGTGATTTATGCTGCCAGATACAGCCTCTCAAACCTATAAAACATTCATAATTCGTCTGGAAAATAATCAACAACATAAAAACCAATATGGAAATGGGATAGAGAGAGAGAGAGAGAGAGTTTTGAGGACTAACGCTTGAATAATTGAAAGCTTTATTTGTATTGTGGTTTTGATTCTTTTTAAAAAAATCAGTGTTCGACATCTGATTAGTTACTGAGTTGTGAGAGTTCAAAACTTGTTCAGTGTAATTAGTGTATAAGACGTGTCAATACACTGAGCAGACGACACATTCTATTCTTTCTTGTTTTTATTTTTTATGTTTGCTGGGGAAGTAATGCAAAAGTAACTAAAAGTACTCTGGTACATTAAGTTTTTATTTTAGTACTTAGTTACTGATTCCATTTTTTGACAAGTAACTTGTAATTTTAACGGATTACAGTTTTTAAGTAACCTTCCCAACCCTGGCGACACGTCACTGTGCAGGAACAGATACCTTAATGAGCTAAAACCTGCCAAACGAGGACAAGGGACTGGTTTTCCTGGAAAATTTCAAGCTGGGCGACACTGAAACAGCCAAATTACTTGGGCTGCACAGGATTATTGAAAAAGAGTCGCGGGAGATACATAGCATCCATTGCAGCCATACTACACTCCTGGTTCACTTCCATAACGTTCCATAACGTAACGCAACGATTCCGAAACTATCTCCACTTCTGCTGCCCGGCGCTCTCCACCTTTCCTCAAGTAGTTTATGTTTCACTTCAGGAGTTCTGAGCCTCTGGCATCATTTATTTGCTTTTAAATTGTGATTGTTCAGAGGCGGAGACGGAGGGTCTCCTCACACAAGCGTCTCGTAGCTCTGGAACATGAGCAGTCGGCGCGCACTTAAGTTTAACTTTGCCTTAACAGTAGAGAAAATCAGGCACGTGGGCCAAAGCTGACCCGCAAGAACCTCCAATCTGGTCTGACAAACCCACCAAGCAAGGAGGTTATATGGGATTTATACGAGTTTTAATATAAACAATTTCATTCCATACACTGAAACCACAACAAAGAAAAACTTTCAAGTGTAAAGTTAAAGGTTATTATAACACTATTTTACCAGTCTGGTCCACCCGAGGTGAAACTGGACTGTATGTGGTCTCTGAAGTACATTCAATCTTATTTAATATTTATCTTGTATACATCATCTACACATATGTGCTTTTAAATAATCATAACATATTTAGTGTGGTTTGTTCAATATCAACTGGTCCTACAATTTGTCCTCATGACCCGTCCTTCCGAAGAGCGGACCCCTGCCTTCAGGGGACACTTGCCCTTGGATTTTAGGACGTTCCTACAACAGAGGTTTTACTGTACTTCCTCCTCTTCCCAAGATGGGCATGTGTGGGCGGAGCCAGTCCAGCTCTCACAGACACAGCAGATTCTGAATGCAGCTCCTATGGTCCAATATTCAAATGGAGGAAAATCAAGGAGAAGCTGGATTTGGGGTAATAAAGGTTGAATACAATGTTTTTAGACCAGTGAGTCCCGTGTGAAAGTGGTGAAAAGCTGGATAATATGACCCCTTTAAACCTACTAATATGTGCCTATTATGTCAAAAGTGTGCAAAAAACAAAGTGTGATTGTCCCTCAGCCTTCCCTTTATTCCCACTCCCTCTAATGCAAAATGAAGGCTACATCCACTGATATCATTTCAAAGCTTCCCTGTGAAACTCAGTCCTGTCCAGATAATCAAATCCCCCTTGTTTGCTAATTTTTCGAAATATAATTTCATGCTAACAGAAAAGAAAAAGTATGAATAATGCATCAGCTTCCAGTGAGATAAGACCATGTGTAGAAAGTAGGAGAGAAAGAGACGTAGGCGGGAAAGAAATAAAGTGCCCTGCAGAATTATTGGGACGATTGCTGAGGATGAGCCAAAAAGCTGTAAAAGGAATGAGCTAATCTTTACCAAGGCCACCAATAATTCTGGAGGGCAAAGTAACAACCAGCCTAACACGCTGAATTGAAGCTGCGCCGTCATGGATATTATTCATTTGTTCAGCGGGAGACGTTTTGCAGCCCTGGCAGGCACACATGAGGAGAGAGCGGGAAAAAAAATAAAAAGAACAGGAGGGGTTCAGAGAATGTGAGGAGAAAAGAGAGAGAGAGTGAAAAGTCAGACAAATGGCATGTTATTATTAACAGTTTTAAACATTGTGGATTTGGTGAGTCGACAAACTGCAGACAAGACAGACAGAGAGAGAGAGAGAGAGAGAGAGAGAGAGAGAGAGAGAGAGAGAGAGAGAGAGAGAGAGAGAGAGAGATAGTACAGATAAGAGAGAGACAGAGAAAGAGACATTTATGCTACAATTTTTCAATGGTTCAAGTGAAATCGCATCTTTTTTGCATTTTATTTTCAGAAAACTATTTTCCGAAATGGCAAAAATGCTCAAAACAATGCAGTTTTCATGTTTGGCCATTTGTGGCTGCTGTTGTTTGTTATTGTAATGAAACCACACACACACACACACACACACACACACACACACACACACACACACACACACACACACACACACACACACACACACACACACACACACACACACACACACACACACAGACACACACAGACACACACACACACAGACGTGGACAGACGACCACATTGGATTGTTATTATGGTGACTGTCAAAATAAAAGAACCAAGTCCAAGGAGAATATGGACTGGGAGTCATGACACCACGGAAGAAACATAGTTCTGACTGTCTCTACTGAGCATGTGCCAGAGAGAGAGAGACAGAGAGATGGAGAGAGAGAGAGGAATGAGTGTAATGTAAAGGGCTGTTTTGCTGAGGGCAGCTCCAGCTGTTCTCTGAGCTTTTGAGATGTTGCAGCGCCTCAGGCGGCGATCACACTGACAAACCTGAGTGGAGAGCGAGTGCACACTCTTTAATGGCTGCGGAGCCTCACAGGTGCTGGCAGGGCCGTGGCTCACAAACAGGAAGCATCATTTAAAGTGGTACACTGAGGGGATTTTTTTCCCCAAGTGTGAGTTCACATCTCAAAGTTTTCTTCTCTAAACACGAAGCGACTGGTAGTCCCAGTCTCATCACTGTATTACACCACGGCTGGTTTTTAAAGTTTCACATTTCTTTGGTGCGCCTACATTCAAACATGACATAACAGGTCTAATTCAAATCAATTCAAGTCAGTTTGACTGTCTGCAGTCCCAGACACAAAGATGGAGACTTTTCGCAGAACCAGACTGTTTCAGAGTCACAGGAGTGAGCAGATATTAATGAAATACTAAATGAATATCATATTTAAAGGCAGTTGTTTCCCCCCTCTGAGTATAAAACTGCACAAGTCACCTTGAAATACAGCCGTTTTCATTAATCTCATTAGTGACCATAGTCATTTCAGCAGGTATAGAAATAAAAGGATATACTGCTGTGTGAGCTGCAGAGGACAACCAGTCATCAAAGTTAAAGAAATAAATGCAGAATGCTAATTTGCTCTCACTGGGATCACACACTGTTTTGTTAATGGGCTATCAACACTTGGGGCCCTTTTTTTTAATAATCTAAAGTAAATAGTTGTGAGTGCAAAAAAGCAAGACGTGCTCTCAGGCTGAAACTCGATTACTTTAGCTTTGAAATCTTGATGTTTTTGTTATCTTTTTTAATTCATGGCTCAATTTTAATGTGTGTTTATTAGCTGGCCGACTGCGTTTTACTGCTTTAAATTAATATCTGCTGGGAGTGGGTGCCGGCCGTAATTCACTCCTGGCTTCAGTTAGCTTGTTTTCAAGAGGGAGAAGAGCACTGGTCTCCTCTGCAGGGTTTTAGAGGGAACCGGTGTCGACCATGTGGAGCGCTCATTGGAATACTTTCAATATTTAAGATAATGTTTGGCCCAGGGGTTACAAGATGATGAGAACCAAATGATGTCATTGTAAACTCTTCTGTCTTTTTGAAGTATGTCTTAGTGTGTGAAAAGTATTGGAAAAAAATCACAACATTACAATTCTTTTAAATGGGATAAATTCATCATCAGCTTTCTGGACGATTACACTTTTGTTGACAGATCTTTTACATCTTCAGTTCTGTCATGTTGAGTATGATACTATAAATGTGATTTTTACTGAACAAGTACATGAAACGTGACCGCCGAGATGAAGCGGACGGAGAAACCTGCAGACCCAGGCTCAGAGGTGGAGCGGTTCCGGTTGGAGGTTCGGTGGTAGAAGCCGAGAAAAAGACAGAAACCGACAAACAAACAAACACAAAACAGAAAAGCTGACTGTCACAGCACTGCGACCTGAAGTCCATGAGTCACTTCCAGGCTTGTCCTGTGTGGAGTTTGCATGTTCTCACTCTTTTGCCCATTTGTGTGAGTGGATCTAAATGGGCCTTCCAGGAGTGAATGTCCGGATGAGTGATGGCATCTGTCTCTGAGTTGACCTTGTGACGGATTGGCACAGTTTGTCGTCTGCCGTTCAGCTGGAGTCAGCAGGGACTCGCTCCAGCTCTTTGGAACCCAAACTTGGACGAAGTGAGTGCAGAAGATGAAAGGTGCTGAATCGGCTGATTTGGCGTACAGGGTGTGGTCGTCACTCTTTTGCACAGTGCTGGCCGGGACAAGCTTAAGTGTTCTCATTTTCACTCTGAGGCAGAAGATGGATGAACGGAGATGGATGAACGGGAGGCTGACACTTGTTTCTGTCTGGAACAAAGATGCATGAAGTCTTTTAATATCCATATACAGATTGTGATGCTTAAATCAGGTTCTATTTTTTTCTTCCATCCTTATTCTTTTCTTTCCCTCCCTTTCCTCTCAGCAATTCCCTATCCCTTCCTTTTTAAAAGCGGAACAGAAAATGGACCTTCATCTCCTGGGGGAAAGCTATTAAAACATAATAATATGTCTTTTCTCTCATTTTTTTTCAGACGTCACTCTACCTCTGGCAGGTTTTCTCTTTGCAGGTAATATGCGATTTCTCAGGAGAGTTCAATTAGGAAGTTACTAATGACAATATTAACAGTGGCCTTATTCACAAAATGCAAAACATTAACAATTATTTTTAGTGCTACAGATGGAAATGAAGCCGCGTTCCTCTTCTTTAAGACCCCGTTTCCATGACAATGTTTCAAGTGAACGTGAATCGTTATTGCGTTTTTGATTAAGAAAAGTTTTGTGTTTTACACGACAACATTTTCAGTACGATGTCTGTATTCACTGAAATGACAGACACACTGAAAACCAGGTAGTTACCATGTTGGACCACAAGTGGGCACTGTTGTTTGTTTTTGCAATGAAACGACACACGAGAACAATACACTCTAAACATTAACAACAGGAGAACACAGACATTCTAGTAGACAGACAACCAAGTTGGACATTATGAGAGTGACTTGGAGTCGTGACACCATGGAGGAAACATTGTTCTGATTGTACAGCAACTGAGCATGTGCAGAAGAACGGTTTACTATGACGCAGGCGTCCAAAATGGTCTTGTCACCCATTTACATGATAACAGACCACAAAAAAATCCCACCTTGGGAGCTGTTCTTGAAAAGTTGCATTTCCGGTGTTTCTGAGCACCGTCGTCTTGTAAACAGACACAAATATCAACAAATGCTTTCTGCTTTCACTTGAAAATGTTGTAAACGGGCCCTTAAATTAATCCCAATTAAAGACAAATGATAATAGCTGCCACGATGCGCGCAAAAGAGAAAACCAAACCACTTTTGTCATCTTGAGAGGCGTTTGCGTGCCGCATCATTAGAAAACGCCACATAACAATTTGTAATGGCAGTGCTTTTCTTCAAGAGTAATTATAAAAAATGCATTGTGGGCGCGAGCCGCAGTCGCCTCGGCTCATTTTTCGCTTTGTCGCAGCGGATACAGATGGCGCGCATGCATATATAAACAGCACTTTGTACCCTGCGGCCCCATAAACACATAAACACATCTCTGCTAAGAAACACAAAAGGTAATGAGTTAGCAGACGGCGTGTGAACCACCTGGAGACAAATCAAGGTGGAGGTAATGATGCTGAACGCTCAACCTGCATCCCTCCCCGCAATAATTAATGTAGATGTGAAAATGAACACGGTGAGGGAGAACATGCACATGAGGGAAATGATGCTGACCCTTCTGATTCAGGGGGACCAGTGGAGGCAGGATGTAGAGAAAATGCGTGTGAAGGTTTGAGATTTCTTGTTTTTCTGCTTTAGGCTTTATGGCATTTAATAAGTACTCATATTGGGACTCACAAGTAGCTAAAGATTACTACTTGTATGAAAACTCATTTTTGTTTATAAATGTGGTGTCTGCATATCGCTGTGCCTTTCCTAAAATTTTTGTCACATTTTTTTAGTAGTCATTAAAATCCACCAAACTGCAGGTACAACTAAGTGAACCCTCAAGCTGCTGAATTCAAAAAGAGCTGATTGGAATCAGGAGTTGGCAAACCTGAAGTCCAGTCGTTAAAATAAGATTTGAAACTTCACAGTGAAAAAGACTCTGTTTCGATTTGGGGTTATGGGCCTTTATGTTTTCTTCAAATCACCACGACATCCTCCCACACAAAGATGGTCCTCCAGGTACTAAGCGACTCTGATTTGCCCGCAAATGTGAAATTATGATTGTCTTTCTTAATGTGCTGGATCGGTCTCTTCTGCAGCGGAGAACAACCTTTCACCGAGAATCATTTGGGATTTGTTCCCTCTCAGAGGTTGTTGAAGGTGAATAAAGAACCACTTTGATCTATTTCTTTGAAGACTTCTTTGACTTGTGTTTAAAGTTTCACAGTCCGGTTGTGTGACAATCTCATTGCATTTTATTGATCGTTAACTCAACAACGGTGCTTAGAGCCGCTGAAAATGCAACTTTTGGAAAATGGCTCCAATTTGGTTTCCATGGAAATGGGGGGGAAATGCATCTTTTCTAAAACACAAATGTCTTGAGCACCACGGCTATAGAAACTAGTAGTTGTGCACATGCTGAGTAGAGACAAAAAGAACAATGTTTCCTCCATGATTTTATGAATCCCAGTCCAGATTCTCCTGGGACTTTTATTTTGACAGTCACCCTAATAAAAATTGTACTTCATCTGTCCACTAGCACTGTTGCGTTGTTCTTCCATTGTTAAAGTTCAGAGCAGATTGGACTCTGTTGCATGTGTGTGTGGTTTCATTACAAAAACAACCAACAGCACCCACTAGTGGCCCAACATGAGAACGGCCTCATTTTGGGGTTTCTGCTATTTTCCTGTAAATGGAAATTGTTTGCCAAACAGTGCCAAAATCCTTTCTGAAATGGATTGAAACCTTCAAGCGGTAGGTTCTGAGCTTTGGATTTGGTCGGTAACGAGCTCGTACTTCAGCTGATGACAAGATGTTAGAGGCATCAATAAACTATGTTCCTGCAACAGGTTGTAATAAATCCCAAATAAAACACATCAAACAGATCCTGCCCATCCAAGGAATTAAATGTGTTTTTCCAATATTTCATTGCTTTTTGTCACTTGTGTTTTCAATGGGATTTTATTGAGAACAAAACTAAAATCCCAAAGAATTTCGCTCCACTTTCTGGAGCCACAAACAATGAAAATCCACAAAGTTTATTTTAATTTTTTTCAAATCCAACTCTACCTATGAAAACTGAACACAACGTGGGAGTGGCAGATGCTTTATTTGGGATTAGCTTGCAGGGGATTACACCCTGGATGTGGCTCCTGTCAGCTTCACTGAGCATTAGCCACAAGTCTTGTTATTGTTTGGCTGTTTGGGGCCTGAAATCTTCCTCCCTCATGAGTCGGGAAAGACAGAAACAAGGTTAACAGAGAGTGATTGTTGGACTTATATTTCCCAAGTGGTACCAGAATGGAATGACAACAGCAAGTAGCTCCAAGTAATGTTGTCATCATGGCAACTAGTGTTGTTGAACAACAGTAAAGGTTTTGGGGGGGGTTAGTCACCTGTTATGATTACAATTAATGAAGTTAATTAGAAATAAACATTGGTGCCAAATTGCACACTGCAGGCTTGCCAAACGGATTTGTGTAATTCTCATGTCACCATGTAGTACATTGTTACTCACAGAGCAATTCTTTATTCGTTTCCAATAATTATATTCCACATGGAGACAATTTGTCAACTCATTTGCCATATTTTGTATCGTAATCTTCCACAAATTACACAACAAAGGAAGAGACTGTGAACAGAAGTAAACATTATGATAACGGTGAATAATATCTGAGCCGAAGAATTGAAAACTATTGGCTTGACTGGTATTGAGTGCATGTTAAAAAAAATGTTAGACATGGGTTTGATTGATTTGACACACAGTTCTAAAATGTTCCTCTCCTCAAGACATGAACCTAGTTGCTTCCTGGAATTTGCTCACATACCGTAAATTCCGGACTATAAGCCGCTACTTTTCCCCCACACTTTGAACACTGCGGCTTTTACTACGGTGCGCTCATACATGTTTAGTTTTTTTGGTGGCAAAAAATATTTTGCCTAGTAACAGGAGACCAATCAAATGAATGAGTAGTTCACAGAGGTCCAATGAAATTGTTTGATTAATCAAGCGCAATTTATTATTGCAAATCAGTCATTTGTACTCCCCCTCATCAACATGGAAAATAATGGAAGAAAAGCATGTGATGCGGCTTTTAAGTTAAAGGTGATCAATCTGTCGGTTGAAGAAGGAAATCGAGCTGCAGCACGTAATCTTGGCGTGTCAAAACATCCACCATCACCAACGGGTTTGGAAAGGCTGGACTGCTGGTGATGAAGAGGATGGACTGCTGCGTGATGAAGAGGATGGACTGCTGCGTGATGAAGAGGATGGACTGCTGCGTGATGAAGAGGACGACGTGCGTTCAAGTGACAGCGACAACGAAGAGGCTGAAGTGAGCGACGAGATCCTGAGGCGTTTAATTGGGACACTGAATTAGAGACTTTGATGGTTTCAGTGCAGGAGGAAGATGAAGACCATCATTGACTTTTCCTGGTAGGCTGCAGTAGACGCTATATATTTTTACCAGTCGTTATGGAGCTATCTCCTAGTAGAATGTTGTTCATGCACTGTTAAGTAAAAAGGCATAAGCAACGTAATTTGTGTGTTACAGATACCTACGTATATTTACAGGCACTGTTTGAAAAAATCTGCAATATGTACGGTATTTGTTTATGTTACCATGCTGATTAAAGTAAAAGTTAAAAATCCTCTGGTGTAATATCTTTCTGTGTAAATATCTCATATTATAAACGTGTTTTTGATTCTCTGTTGAGACATAAAAGTGAAAAGAATGTATGTTGCGCTTTAGCTTTCTGTTTGACACTGAGCGGGTGACGTGACAGCCGGTCATGTCGCAGGCGCCGGCTGTCACGTCACCCGCTCTACTCTTTTCACTTTTATGTCTTAATAGAGAGAACAAAAACACGTTTACAATAGTAAGAAGACATGATGAACGTTTTTGAGCTAATATCTCATATTACAACGTGGGACACGTGCGGCTTAAAATCCGGTGCGGCTTGTACAAGAACAAAATGTATTTTCTTTCTAAAATTAGAGCATGCGGCTTTTAATCAGGTGCGCTCTGTAGTCCGGAATTTACGGTACTCTTTTCCACCGTTCCAGCACCAGTTTGACTGGTTCTTTGTGTTTCTGCCGCCCAAACATCAGCTCCAGGTTCTTCAAACGGGTGCTTGGTGAGCACCAACACTTTGTCGGGCTGAAGCAAGGCACCAAGTTCGTCAGTGGTTGGGGGGGGCGGAGTTTTTGAAATGAACGAGACCATTGGAAAATGCCAAACCGCCATTTTTAAAACAGCAGCCCAGCATTTATGATTCTGAGGGTCATAACTCAGTCGGAACATTGCAGGTTCGATTCCCTTTCCCAAATGTCTAAGTGTCATTGAGCAACTGAACCCCAAACTGCTCCCAATGGGTGGCTGGAACGCTTTGCATGGCAACTGCCTCCATTGTGGTGTGAAGGAATGAATGTGACTAACAATGTAAAGTGCTTTGGGGGCTGCTCACGCGGAGGAAAAGTGCTATATAAATGAAATCCATTGACCATTTACCATCTCAACATGGACTCTAAAGCAGCAGTGGAACCTTATTTGCATGAGCTCGCACATCGCTGCTGGTGGGGCTTCTGAATGGCTCTTACTTGGCTCCTTGCCAATGAAAAGGCAACGGGCTCTTAGGAGGTGTGGGATTTGAAGCAACTAAGCACCTGGTTCTTCTTGGTGGAAAAGTGGCATAATTAAGCCACAAGAGTTTTAACAAGGTCTAATTGGGAGGTGATACTTCAGATTCTCCCCAAGAGTTGGACCAGTGTGCTGAGAATCCACCAAGCCAACTGGAGAAACTATTTTGGGCAAAAGTTAAAATTGGCTGTTGTCCTGAACCTTGAAAGATCCGTCATACTGTTGACCAGTCAAGAAACAATGTTAGTGGATGTTAACCAATATCAAGTCACTTCAGTAGTGGTGCGACAGTTGATGCAATCTAACTTTTCTGCTATTTTGTAGTAGCAGAGAAGTACAGCACCTCGCCACCGATCATCACATTTCCTTCCTCCACCCAAACGAATCATGAGCTATGGCCAGCCAAACATCAGACGAAGCCACTTTCATTAAGATTGGCGTTTAAACTCCTTCTCCCTCAAAGCCACCCCCCTCCCCCCACTTTGTCTGATGCTCCGTCATTTCCCTCACCTATAAGCCTCATCGTTAGCCGCAGCCTGCCAGGCATCAGACAGAACCGCCTTCGTTAAGACTGACTTTTTTCTGTTCATAGGGCAGCATTCTTTTTTTCTCTCTCGCTCTCTCTCTCTCTCTGTCTCTGGTATTTTTTAACCGCAGGCAGCTAAACCTCCACTCACCACATCCACTGATGAATAGATTGTGCCAAAAACATGACAGCATACAGATGTAGCCATTATGATCATACTTCTGTTCTCTTGCCATGCTGCTGCTTTGTCATGGCCAAAGAAAGACATTGTTAAAGGAAGACGGGCTTCACCTTTTCAACGCTCATGACTGGATAATGAGAAGATGGACTAAACGCATTAACCTCATACACCTGATGGCTGCATGCATTGTGTATCTTAATCTTTGCCATGTATACATGTAAGCCATGTTCGGCCGCTACTTCATGAACTGAAAAGTCAACAAAGTAGATTCTAGGTGTAAGTGATGGTCATCCTTAAAGCAGGTCAAGAAAGACATTTTCCCCAGAAAAATGAAAACAGAAAAAACAAAAGTTTAAAAGAAGCAAGAATGGAAAAAGAAAAACAATTTCGCTCTACATCCAGGTATCTGGGAGAAAGCCACACTATTGTCAAAAAATACAAGTACTTTGTTGACAATATAATCACTGATTTGAAGAAACAAAACCTGATGTGATTTCACTTGATCTTGGTGCATCTGCGTGAAGCATTCATGACACTTTTTTTGTTTTTTTTATTAATACACATGTGCCAATACCTTTTGTGTTATTTTTGTTTCTTAAACTTGAGGAAAAACAATTGTCAAAACACACAGAGACAAATTAAAGTCATCACCTTGTGTTGGTCTGCATCTGCTTTAAATTCAAATTACTCTGGACAAAAGCCTTTTTCCAAATAATGAAATGTTGTTGTAAATGCTCTGCCTTGCGTCTGCAGTCCCTGAGACAAAACAGACAATTAGTGTGGAATGAATTCATAAAAATACGAGGCGTTCTTAACGCTGCTGTATAGGTGCCTTTGCTGTGTCTCTGACTGCGCCGTTCCCACATCCCTTCATTCGGTCTGATCTTCAGCCTTGTTATCACGTCTCCCTCCACTCTCTCCCCGTCGCTCCCTGTCTCCGTCTCTGTCATGCAAGATGGCGGGGCTGTCGGCGCTGACAGCACGCTTCAAAGTAGCTTCATCACGCTCGCCCTGGCTTTCCAGGAGAAAAACGCAAAAGAAAATAAATAAAAATGTCTTGAAACCAAAAGATAGATGCAACATGAAATAAGCCGGACAATGGCTCATCGTGTGGCAGTGACCCTGGACGTTTGAGCCGATGCAGTGTGTATGTGGATGACATCACGAGTACACACACAATACTTTCATAAGTGGAAACCCAGCTTTACAAAGATAAAGACAAACCGCTTTCAGAGGAGGATGGTGTCACCTTTGCCTCAGGCCTGAGGTTGTCTGAGGGTAGAGAGCTTATCAAGATGGATTTCAAGTCCTGGAGTGGGAACACGGTCAGCTGAGTAAGGAGCGAGGAGCAATTAGGCTTTAAGGAAAAAAATGTTTGGTGGCACTGCCACTGCTGGGCTTTTTAAAGCGATTATCACAGTCTCTGCCATGTTTAGCCTCAAAATAACTCTCTTGGTGTCCAAGCCATCAAACACACACTCACTGAAGATTTGCTGTGTGAATATCGAATCCCCAGCAGGCACGGGGCCAGACGTATTCTTAGGAGGAGGAGCAGGGTCATTGGCTGTGGTCTACAGGACATTTAGAAATAACACACATCCACTCAAGTGGTTTATGGAGAGATTAAATACTGATTGGATTGTACATTGGATTTCCTTGACTTTTTCTCTTGGTCTTGCGTTGAGCCCAGCAACCCTGACCTCCATCTGACTCTTCCTTTGCTGAAGTATAGTCTGCTGGTTCTGTTCAGTCTCATTTCACATTCAACTGCAACATGACTTTCCTCGCTTTCGGTGCTTAATTTGTAAATTCTTTCATGAGAAGTCGGCCGATTACATTCTTGCCTCACAACCAAATCCCTGGTTTGATTCCAAGCTTGGGGACATTTAAAGAAGGGATGTCAAATTCATTTTAGTCCACAACCCAAATGTATCTCATTGGGTCCAGACTTGTTTAATAATGGACCTTAAACAGATTGAGGATTATCGCCTCGCCAAGGTCATCACATATGGCCAGCTTTCCCCTGGCCATCATGTCAGAGGGGAACCCGAAAAAAACGCCGGAGTGTAGGACTTCCTTGACTTTTTAATTTACATATCCATTGAACACAAGCATGCAGAGTGTCGACCTCCATCTGATTTCTGTGGATGTGCCACTTTCTGTGCAGTCTGTACATTTTTATCTGACACTTAACTGCAACATGACTTTCTTGCCTGTCTGGCCATTCATTATCCTCCAAAATTCTATTTTCAACTCATTATGGAATTACATAATAGGTTGAAAAGGTATTACATTATTACATATTGCACCATTATTATATAATTTGGCACTACATGGCTTCCTACCATAATAAAACAAAACATAAAAAAAGTAAAGTTAGTAGTTGACTATTTTGAAAACAGTGTAGTTATCATGCCAGGCCTCTAGTGGGTGCTCTTTGTTGTTTATGTAATAAAACCACACACACTCAGCAGATAACAACGGGCTCTAAACATTAACAAGGGGAGAACATGGACATTCTAGTTGGACAGGCGATCCAGTACGATCGTTATTACAGTGACTGTCAAAATAAAACTACCCAGTCCCAGGGAATATGGACTGGGAGTCATGACACTGGAGGAAACATTGTGGTTATTGCCCATCTACTAGACTGCACAGAAGCAATGTTTCTTAAAAAGTGTGTTTTCCTTCGTTTCCATGGAATCAGAGCGTTTTCAAATGGTTCCCCCTTGGGAGCTGTTTCCTGAAGCACCACTGTCATGAAAACAGACCCTCAAAACACAATTGACACTTGAAAACATCATACAAACAAGGCCTGTATTGTGCGTCTCTGGTGTTTGTGTCATGTGGCGGAGCCATACCCAGTCCAGGATATCTGCCTTCACTCGAAGTAGGTGCAGCAACTGATGTGTGAAAAAAAACCCTACAAAACTAAATGCTACCTGTCATCAGCCCGCCACAAACAAAGTGGCAAAAAGTGTGAAAGCCACAAAGGGCCGGACAGATGGACGTACAGACGTGCCTGTTCATCAGATAATGTTGGGAGTGCAGCAACACGCAGAAGGTGAGAGACCGTGTGGGCGTCTGTTTCCACTATTAAACCCTGACAGGGAGCGCGTCAGGGAGAGGCCGGCCGGTTTAGCACAAAGTGTCTAATTTGCCGCAGGGTGAAAATAAGCAGCTTAAAAGCATATGAAGTTGCACTCTGTCGGATGGCTCCGTGTTATTTGTCAGCAGGCTGTAATTACGGTGTCTGGACTTTATTGCACCGTGCATTCACAGATGGAGGGAAAGCAGCAAGGAAGTGAGAGGAACGAATAGGGCGAGAACAGATGGAGTCAAAGGACGGAGGAACCCAGAGAGAAAGAAATAGTGTTTGAGGCTGTTATTTACAAAAGAAGGGCCTTGAATTGAGTTTGTGAGTGTGAGGTGAGCTACATGACCTTGTTATTAAAATATGCTTATCAGGCAAACAACAACAAGGAAAAGGTTCAAATGGATACGAATTAAAAATAAGCTGTAGGAGGGTGAAGTGAAAAACTTGCAGAATTAAACTTTTGCTGCAGGAGTAATGGTTTTATCTCACAGTGAGATTTTTAGCTCATTTGTTTTGGCAAAGTTCCAGTGTTCGAAAAATAGTTTTTAAACATTGCAGATGTATTTCACTATGTGGTCTGACTCTACAGCGGGGGTCACCAAAGGTCTAGACCCAGACACTGTCCCATCCAGACCTGCACCTACTGACAGTCAAAACAGAAAGCTATGACGGGGCGCTTCTTTTTCTTAACCGGCGTGGCTTTTGTAATATTTACAGTAACAGTAAACCCGACTGGGCGGTTCTTTTTGAACCAGCTCGGCTTTATGTTAATGCTTTAGCGACTGAGGAAATGACCAATAACATGCAAGCTATGCCCACAACATGCAGCCAATCAAATATGTGTACCCCAGGGGTGAAACGTTGACACACAGATGAGAATTAACTGAAATGAGAAGAATGAGAAGAAAGAAAACTGGGTGAGACTGTGAAAGATCGAGGAAAAATGCGTAAAAGGTGGCGAAAGTGAGAGAAAAAGATGGAGAAAGTTGAGGAAAAATGTAGAGCAGATGATGTGAGAGGAAGAGAGAAACACTGAGTGAATCACAGAAAGTCACACAGAACTTTAAATGGGTAAATGCTGGGCCTCTCCTGGTGCTGATGGCGGATCTCCAAGCAGATGTTGCCCTGAAACAGCAGCTTGTAAGAACGGACACTTCCACTGTCTGACTCCAAATGTCTCTGAGACTCTTTCCCAGGTCTGAGGAGAGTAACTCTGTACATCCTGGCCATGTTTGGCTCCAAACATCAATCATAAATAAAGAAAAATGGTTCCAGGGCCACCAATGAGCACCTCCTGTATCTGAGATCAGTCCTGAAGCCCAGGGTGAAACTCTGTGCAGGACAAGCAACAGGAAAGTGAGCCTTTCTCCAGAAGTGTTTAGATTTATTATCTGTAAACTCTATTTTATTGTTCTGAAGTCAAACACTGTATTTCAACATGCACAATTTTCCCATTTATTTGTTTTCACTCAATTTGAAAATGAGTCCGACTTTTATTTAATAAGTAACAAAACATTATATGAGCAGTCATACATATACTTTCAGTTCCATGTTACATGATAAGAAATATTGTCAATATGTTTTTGAATGGCATCGAATTCCTGTGATTTGACAAGCAGGTGTTGCTTACATGCAGATGCCCATTGAGCTAAAAGGCTATTTAAATATAAATCACACTAAATGTTGGACACTATGATTTCTTTTGGCAAACTGGACGCCTGAACATGTTTGTTGAATACCCCTGCTCTACCGCAAAGTGTTCATGAGGATGTAAGACATAAATTGTGTGTTTATCCTTTACTGGAGCTGGAAGAAACCACGTGCAAAAATATTAAATCGAACACTACAACCCTATATATGGTCTTTTTTATTTGAACTGGTTAAATTTCATTAAAGAAAACACCCTAAAAACATGGCACTCATCAAAAATAATTGCCGTACCCTCAGGACTGCAGTGAAATTACTGTAAAAAAAAAAAAAAAAAAAAAAACAGCAGGCCATTAGGCTGCAAACAAACCAACCCAGTCCACATTTTTTGTTGTGCTGGTTTGAGGACTGTCTGGAAAATCAATGGCAAGACAAGTAAACCAATTTATCTTTCTCTCAAGTGTGGCTCGCTACCATTTCTCTCCCCACGAATGCGGCAGTGTATCTTTTAAACCCTTGGATCAATCATGGTAAGACTTTTTTTTTTTTTTCTTAATTACGATCATCATTTTAGGTATGCAGTAACACTGCTGGCTTTTAGTACCACCCTGACCCACTAAAGTATTGCACTCATAGAGTCACAATAATGTTCATATGTGCAGTATAAAACAAGTATACATGTCTACATGCTTAAATTCTTTATGTGTTCATTATTTAAATATTTGTGTGTTTTAGATAGTCATAAGTGTAAATGTGTGAATATATGGAAGTGCATTAAAACCCCGAAACAAATTCCTTCTGTTCTAAACATACCTGCCAATAAAGCTCTCTTAGTAGTAGTTAAGCCAGTGTGTATGGGTGGGTTATCAATATAGTGGAGATCATCTTTTGGTTGTTATATTGCTGGTTGGCAGCAAATTGTGTGTCAGAGAGCTGCACTGTAAAATCAGCAGCATTGATTTAACACTTAATGAGTCAAGTTTAACACTAATTCAGTGAATATATGGTCCAAACCTACAAAGAGTAAGTTACACCCAACTTGGTGTTGGATTTCCAGAGTCAACTTAACTCCTGTAGGAGTTAATATTTTACGCTATTTGACACAACACTACGGGCGTTATTTTTGTTCTCGTGTTAAACTTGAGCAACACTTTTCAGTGTCGTGTTACTTACAGTTAACCCTAAAGCTTTTTTTTTTAATGTTAATCAGGATTGACTCTTCTCAATTTACTCTTCGTGAGTGTTAAACTTATGTCACACTGTAGAGAAATTATGAGCAACACTGCATAGTGTTAATATAACTTGACATCTCTGTAAGTATCTCTCAGTCAGTGACAACTCAGAAGGCAAAAGATGCTGAATACTGTCACATGAAAGTGAACTTTTGCCTTTATGCCCACTGCAGTGTTGGGACCATTATGTCCTCATATGGATCACTATTTATGTTTGGTTGGCTATCGATAATGATTAATAATTATCAAAGATAGTTATTAATAATGTTGAAATTTAATCTGATGTGTATCAGATACCTCGGAGCTCCACCTGTCTAAACAGGAAATGATAGCCAATCCAGTTATATCAGTCTCATAAGATATACTAAACAGTTAATCAGGAATTTGAATTAATAGTTAAATTAATTACAATTACCAGAATTAACAGTAAAGCTTGAAGGATTTTGGAGTTCTTGACACAGAAGAGTTTGACATTTCATTCTCCTTTGTGCTCATTAATAAAACAGCAAGTATGATTCCAAAAATATATTTATTAACAATGAAAACGAATAAAACACAGATTCTAACTACCTATATACAGCTCGGTGTGTGTAGGTGCATATGTGTGTGTGTAAAGAGAAAGACAGAGAGAGTTGGAGGGAGTGTGTGTGTCATAATTTACAACTTTGTTCATATATAAGGCACACCGCATTATAAGGCATATGTAACAGACCAGTGGTCATAACCTTTATAGCTCAAAGCCATTAGGTTACATTTTCTTCATTGATTCTAACACCCAGACAGGTGTGCATGCTTTATTTTGATAGTCCTACCTGCAGCCTATGCCAGGACGACACTACACACAAAACCTTCTTCACTGCTGGTTGACAACTTACAACTACCGGTAATAAACTAAACTACATGAACTAAGCAACAAAAACACAACACAACACAATTATTACCGACACCACAAACCAAATATAACCCACAATAATTGCATTTAAAACACCACAAACAGAAACTCCCATAATTCATTGCAGCTATCGGCTGCACTGAGGAGCTCAGGATGCAAGGCATGATGGGAATTCATGTTTTGTGTTGTTGGAGGTTATTGTGAGTTGTTGTTGGGCTTGGTGTTGTGTTGATTGTGTTTATGTGTTTTTGTTCCCCAGTTTAGGGAGTCATTATTTCATCTAGTTTATTTTGGTTTGTTAGAATGTTGGTGTGCAACCATGAGTGATGAAGGTGTTGTGTGGAGTCTCGTCCGCTCTGAAGATCCAGTTGTGGAGTTAGAGTTGTCAAAATAAAAGCTTCTGGTTGTTCAGCTGTCAAATAGCAGTCTCAAGTAGAGCAATAATCCATATATAAGGCTGCACCGGGTTATAAGGTGCACTGGCAACTTTTGAGAAAATTAGAGGTATTTAGGTGCCTTATAGTGTGGAAAATATGGTATATATATATTGTTGGGAGGAAGGCTAAGAAATTTCCAGGCTTTTTTATGGCCACTTAAAAGAGTTTGGAGAATTTATTTGTTTTTCGTGGAATTTTGTGTACTGTATCAGTCCCTCATGGGGAAGTTGTTTCTCCACATTAGACCCATCCTATTTCTAGGAGCAGTGAGCACCAGGAGATTGTTGAGGGTCAAGAGTCCATACGAATGTCTGTGTACTCCCATTGTTCATGTCGAATTGTTAAGGGTAATTGTTTTCTGCAGGCTTGTGTGTGTGTGCATTAAAAAAACAAACGGCAGCATCCACAAGTGGCTCTTTACGTTGTCTTTATGTTGTCGCGTAAACGGAGCCTCACTTTACCACGATGTGAGATGGAAGACGGCGTGAAAATCCCCTTCTCTTCCAGTCGTCATCTTCTCTGTCGTCTCTTCTGAGCCTCCTCAGAGAGGTTCAGAGGAAGTTTGTCCGGTGGCACTGTGCTGCAGGGAGGATCTCCCACTGCACCCTGAGCGAAGGACCATTATGTAGTTTTGCACTGCGAGGCTTGCCACAACGGTCCTGGTGCAGATGGGTTAATTGGTTCTTGGCCCTTCAGAGCACTTCCAGGATGGAATACAGCAAGAAAAGCAAAAAAAAAAAAAAATTTTTAAATGCAGCAGCACTCCAAGACTATTTCCCTCTCAAACTACAAACACAAGAGTGACCCACTTTATTAAAAACCAATTCCAGTAAAAAGTCCCAAACAGGAGCCATGCTGATGGAATAAATTGTTTTAGATACCCAGGGTATAAACATCATCCCCTTGTCATTCTCTTCACTGCTTAAAATAAAAAGACAGCGGCGCTATATCACAGTCCTGTTAAAAGTTACAGCTAATCAACTTCACTCAAAAAGTGGAGATAATTGACTAACTTCTCCCTTCTTGCGTTTCCTTTTCTTATGAGCTCAGACAAGGCTGCATTCACACATGGAAAGAAAAAAAAAAAGTCACTTCCTGGTAGTGGGAGGCTTCTTACTCGTTTCACATCCAGCTAATGAGCTTCATTTAAAGTCTCGACAGCAGCTTCACTGCAGGCACAAGGCCCGGATACAGGAACTGCCAGTCCAAACTCAACTTTTTATAGTTTTTCCTCAGATCAGATGAAGAAAAAGCCGGAAAAGAGCAGGAAAAAGAAAAACTAACAGGAAATAAGCTGGAAAAAATAGAGTGAATCCAGAGGGAAGATAGATATTAAATTATTCCACCTCTGAGTATATAAATTTGAAGTTCAAAATAAATTGTATATGACACTGGGCTCTTTTTGAGATAAATTATCAGTTTTAATTTATATGTATACAGACACTCTATATTCTATAGTCGTGCACATATTAATAGTAGCAGATGTTGTTTGCCAGCTGATTCATTTACTTCTTCAACAAACTGATCAGAGGAAATGTTGTTAATTTTGTGCCGTAACAAAAAGTGTGGTTGTAGCGGAGCATGAGCTCAATGGAACACCATCTGAGTGCAACAGCAGCACAACAGCATTACTTTCAACTCTAATACATTTTCATAAATATATCTTTATTTGAAACATTTAAAAAATTATAATAATGACAATGATAACAAAATTAAAAGACAACGATATGATAGTATAAACATAAAGAAGACAAATAAATACATTAATATTATTAATACTCAGTACAACAATCATAACAACAACAACTACAATAATAATAATATGCAATAATTTCTCATCAATCATAATCATAGTGGATTTTGGAAAATTGCTACATGTAAAGAGCAGGAAATAAAATATAATAAAATGCTAGATAAAATCAGAGTAGTAGGCATCAAAGTGCAACAAGTCATCTGAAAATAAATGCCTGAAAAATAGCAAAAATGAAAGATAAAATTTGATCAAAAAAACACATTGAAACTATGAAAAGAGTTCAAATTGAAGCACGGAGGAGCTCTCCACATATTAATAACATTTTCTCTGAATACGTGTAAATACCACCATCCTGGCACTGCTGAACACTGAACAGTATAAATACAATGTAAATTATGTCAATATAATTTCTACTGTGTGTATTTTCGACCCCATCTGGGAATCCTGTACTTCTACGTAGCGCCAGCTGACATAAAGACATGTCATCGACAATACTGGACGACCGTTCTGACGAAGAAGAATCAGGTGGAAACGTGTCATGTTGAAACAAATCCCACTTAGCTGAAGAGAAGAAATGATAAAATACATTTAAAAACACTATTGTACCTTGTGAAATTAAATAAAATGAATGTTAATACCTGCAAACATGCACTCAAATACACATTTGGCCTTGATAAATACAGCAGTAATACACACTATCAAGCAGTAGTGTGCGGTGGAGTTTCAGTCAGGGCCAGTTACCTCATCATTTTTGGTGTCGGGCTTCTTCTTCTTCATCTCACAATTGAAAAAGGTCCTGAAGCAGGTCCGCTATCATATCATCCGATCTTGCTGTTAAATTAGCCGCCATCACTCCAGAGTAGCAGATAATAACAGCGTCATCACCACCTGCCCATGGACCAATCAGTCCAGCTCATTTTAATGACGACACCAAGACCAGCACTAGAAACTCTGCTGGCCTTAAGGCGGTCCCTCAATAACACATCAAAATCTGATTGGCTGATGATACTGTCACTCAACATTCTAACCCAATAGCAGCATCCAGCTTCCATCAGAGGCTCGCAATGAAGTTACTGCTGGTCCCAGCAGAGGAAAGGAGCTGGGATGCGTTTAGAGGACATAGGAGATTTGAGCTCCACAAAATAGAACCAGTGGTCTTCTGGATAAAGTTGCTAAAGTCACTAATTGATTCAAAACACAGATTTCAGAATCATTATTTAATTATTAAAAAAAAAAAAAAAAAAAATTGAAAGGGCTAACAGTGCTAGCCTTGCTTTACTGCACACCCTGCTATTAAGTAATGCAAATGGTGCATTATAAGTTTAAATCAGAATTGTATTTAATTATAGGACTAACTAATCTAATTCCTAATTCTGTCTTTATATCTATAGTGATTGCAGTTTTTGGAACCCAAAACAATTCCTTTCAGTCACATCTGATTTTTTTTGTATTTTTAAACAATATCTATTTCAGTGTAGGAGCTGCAAAGCAAACTGTGTTCATGTGACAACTTGAGGTTACACTGAGGAGATAAAGTGACTAAAGTCATTCGGAATAAAGACAATAAAGTCACTGAGCTAAAACTTCTTGAGATTCCCCACAGTGAGTGTCACTGAGAGCTTCATGAAAGCAGGAAAAAGTCTGACGTGCTATTGGGAGGAAAAGAATATGGTGGATTGACAGATAGCATCCTGAAAGGGAGTGAGATGACATGAAGTCAAATATGGCAAAATGGATTCATTTCAAACAAAAATCTAAAAACAGATAATTCGCTGTTATCAGTTTTTTCATTACATTTACAGAGAAAATAAAACATTTCATCATTATTCCTCCATGTATTTTACAATAACACTGTTGGGGAAAAAAACATACTCGAGTGCTTGTAATTCAAAATATTGATTAATGTTCTCAATGCTGACGAGTTCTGCTGTGCAGATGAATAATACTGATATCTGCCATCGTCCTCAAACCTTCATTAGTGCCTGTTCATTTCCGGCGATGGTCCTGTCACCTCACGCTCGTCTGCCCTGCTTGTTCTCCCCCAACCTGATGTCGTGTTTTCAGTCTCTTCTTGAACCCTCCAGTGCTTCACTCTGCTGGTTTCCTTCATGCTGCACTGTCTCTCATATTTAATCTGGCTACTTTCACTTCCTGCCTGTGTGTTTGCTCTCTGATGTTTACCTGCTGCTGGTCGGACACATTTGGTTTTTTTGCATCAATGCTATGTCGTGAGCATAATAAATACATTCACACTGTAAAATAACTTCACTTACATATTAGAGCTCATGTAAGGCTCAGTTTACACAACCTATTCAAGTGAAAACCCCAAACTTTGCTTAAAATTTTGGGTTGCCATGACAAAAGTACTCATCGCAAATAAAAAATTTTTTTTTTTTTTTAGACAGCTCCCAAGGTGAAATTTTTCAAAAACACTCTGACTTGGAGTGAATAGGAAAAAGCAACTTTTTGAAAACCTTTGTTTATTAGGTCAGTGGGCCCAATTGCAGGGCCACATTTTCAAGTGCATTTCGTTGCATTTGGGCTCAATTTACACAACAATGCAACTAAATATGCAACTTTTTTAAAACCCTCCAACTCTATTGTCGTGTAAACAGGCGAAAACGACACTTTCTGAAACGCTCGAGTTCTCATGTAAACGGCAGAAACACCATGACTGAACATGCACACCATGGCCATTGTAAATAGTATTTTATTATTTTTTTCTATCTAACCTTTATTTAACCAGAAGAGGAAAAAAGCCCGTTGGGATTGACTTCTCTTTACAAGGTGACCTGCTGGCACGCATCACATCATCTTATTAGAAGACCAATAAAATTGGCAATGTACAACATTTAAAATAGTAAAATGCAGATTTCTAAAGACGTTGTTCTCTGTTGCACATGTATGGTTTCATTACAAAAATAATCAACAGCACCCACTATTGGCCATACAAAACTACGTTGTTTTCTGCCGCTTCCATCTCTTTCAAAACGGTGACGTATAAACCCAAAATTCTTCTGAAATGAAAGAAAAAATGTCTTCACTTGAAGCGTTGTCGGGTAAAGACTCCTAAAGTCTTCCGGCGCTACAGCCTCTCACAAACATTTGTGTCTCTCCTCTGTTTTCTCTGACCCTCATCTGAACTGTTCTCCTTTTATCAAACCACTTTCCGTGTGTACTGGCGCACAGGCCAGACTGTTCTGAGCAGTTTGCTCCGATGTTTGTGTGCGTGGCTCACACCTTCCTCTGCCAATATAATGCCTCAAGTTGTAATGTATATTTCATGCTTTGTTGGCCCTCGCTGCACGTTGAGCCCGAGCAGCCATCAAACATTCATACTGCGAGAAGCACATTTACATATCAAGGGACCCCGCTCAGCTAAATCTAGCTGGAGCGAGTACCTCTCCTTCTCCATCCTGTTATCGCTGCCTCCGTATGTTTCATGTCTTTTCAGTCACCCCCCCTTCCCATGCACTTTCAGTTTTGTTCTAATCCTCTTTTGTTAAAAGCCTCTTTGTCTTTCCATTTTTGGTCATTACTCATCCCTCTAAAACTTTGGGAGGAGCAAACAAAAGATACGGGGCACGTGGTCTTCTGGATACAGTAGGTACCGACCTTGGAGCCAGAAACCATTCAGAAATGTGAAAGCAGACATGAACTAATGAGTGCAATGATATAAAAAGGTCTCATCTGCAGCAGCTGGAAAATAAAACTAGGTTACGGGAAATAAAAGGTAGACTTCTTTGTAAAAGAACTATCAAAGCATTTTAGCAATGACTAGAGAGTTTAGCATTTCGTGTTCCATCAGCAGGACCTTCAGAGAGTCATTAGGATTTAAAAGTAGTTCAAAATGGTCCCATGTTTAATCATCCTGATTTGATTTGTGATTGTTATCGTTACACTATATAATAATATTTGGTTAATGGATTTTACTTACTTTTGCAGCTGGGATGAGGATCAGCACCTCTAAATCTGAGGCAATGATTCTCGACTGGAAAAAGGTGTCTTGCCCCCTCCAGGTCAGTGGAGTGCCCTTGTCACAGGTGGAGGAGTTCAAGTATCTTGGGATCTTGTTCACGAGTGGGGGAAAGATGGAGCGTGAGATCGACAGGCGGATCGGTGCAGCGTCTGCAGTTATGCAGACGTTGTATCAGTCCGTCGTGGTGAAGAAGGAGCTGAGCCAAAAAGCGAAGCTCTCGATTTACCAGTCGATCTTCGTTCCTACCCTCACCTATGGTCATGAACTATGGGTCATGACCGAAAGAACCAGATCCCGGATACAAGCGGCTGAAATGAGCTTCCTCCATAGGGTGGCTGGGCGTACCCTTAGAGATAGGGTGAGGAGCTCAGTCATCCTTAGAGATAGGGTGAGGAGCTCCGTCACCCTTAGAGATAGGGTGAGGAGCTCCGTCACCAGGGAGGAGCTCGGAATAGAGTCGCTGCTCCTCCACATCGAGAGGAGCCAGCTGAGGTGGCTCGGGCACCTGTTTCGGATGCCCCCCGGACGCCTCCCTAGGGAGGAGTTCCGGGCATGTTCCTCCGGTAGGAGGCCTCGGGGCAGACCCAGGACACGCTGGAGGGACTATGTGTCTCTATGGCCTGGGAACGCCTTGGGGTGCCACCGGAAGAGCTGGAGGAAGTGTCTGGGGTGAGGGAAGTCTGGGCAACTCTGCTCGGACTGCTGCCTCTGCCACCCGGCCCCGGAAAAGCGGTAGACAATGGATGGATGGATGGGTTTTACTTATTTAGTGCTTTTCCACAGACTGAACAGTCCCCAATGTAATTTACATTGTTAGACATTCACCCATTCACACACACATTCACACATGAATGAAGGCAGCTGCCATGTAAGGCATCTAGTCCACCCTGTATTAACTAATAATGGTGCAATATGTAATAATGTAATACATTTTAAACTCATTATGTAATAATTGTTCCATATTGCAAGAGTTATTGCAAAATGTGTGTTTTTTAACGTAATTATTTGGTGCATTATGCAATAAATGAATGGGAAAGGGGAAGAAGCTTTTTTTCTAAGTGGTTTGCGATGAAGTTAATTTTTGACATTTCTGCTTAAACTATTTACAGATCTGTCAGGTGTGTGTGTGTGTGTGTGTGTGTGTGTGTGTGTGTGTGTGTGTGCGTGCGTGCGTGCGTGCGTGCGTGCGTGCGTGCGTGCGTGCGTGCGTGCGTGTGTCCCAATGTTATACTCATTCCTATGCCCTTGCCTCCGCCACAGGGGGTTGAGGTCTCCACATCTGTTCCAGCTGCTCCTCCAACCCTCTGCTCTTCTTTCTTCCTGGTTGCCGTCAGCAGGTACTGACACGTCTCTCGCTGTTTCCCTCTACTGATGTTTGTTGACCACCACAATGTCCGGTTGGTCAGCCAGCCAGTCTGGAAGCTGAAGTCCAACAGGATCTTAGTCCTGTTGTCCTCAACCACCTCCAGCTTGGAGCTCCCATCAGGGTTTGGGTACTTCAAGTCTGTACTGTATGCAGATATCTGTGTGTGCGACCACAGTCACTTGGTTGTGTCTCTGCATGTACGCTGATCCTGCTATGACCTGAGACCTCATTCACACTGCAGGGAAATGTGACCCAATTGTGATTCCCTGTTCTCAGTGACCCATATCCGATCTGTTTAAATCTCCAATTCTGATGTTTTTACTCCAGACCCAGGCCTCGTTCACATGTGGTACCAATTGTGACATTCTTTTTTTCCCTCATTCTCCTTATTTCCTTCATTTTTTCAAGATTCTGTCCACTCCTATTTAACAACCATTTGAAAATGGATATCCACCAGTGGCAACTGGTCAATCGTGTGCCCATGCTCTGGTTTGTTCTCATGTGTTTTTTTCTGAGAAGTTGAGATGAAGAAAACAAGCAGTGAGTCTCTGATTAATAACTCTGTCACTTCTCTTCCAATTTACTGTTTGAAACGAGAATTTGTTTCTGAAAAGCTGCAGGTCAGGTTCAACTTTCTCCATCAGTCATCTTTAAATTCACACAAACATAAATGTGTTCAGAATTTATCAAATGGGTCCAGCTTTGTTTATGAATGTTTAGATACGCTCAGATTTATTGAAAACTGAAAATCTAAGAGGTTTTTAAAAGCAGTTTATTTTTCACTTTTTGATGTTTTTTTCAAAGCATTCTGAAGTGCTATGAAAGATGGATTGATGTGTTGTTTGAAAATAAACCCCAAAAACCTTTTGTTTTCCCTAAACTAACACTAACTGTCATTTCCAGTAAACCGTCAACAAAAACACATCCATCCATCCATTTTCTTCCGCTTATCCGGGGCCGGGTCGCGGAGGCAGCAGTCCAAGCAGAGTTGCCCAGACTTCCCTCGCCCCAGACTCTTCCTCCAGCTCTTCCGGTGGCACCCCAAGGCGTTCCCAGGCCATAGAGAGACATAGTCCCTCCAGCGTGTCCTGGGTCTGCCCCGAGGCCTCCTACCGGAGGGACATGCCCGGAACACCTCCCGAGGGAGGCGTCTGGGGAGCATCCGAAATAGATGCCCGAGCCACCTCAGCTGGCTCCTCTCCATGTGGAGGAGCAGCGGCTCTAGTCTGAGCTCCTCCCTGGTGACTGAGCTCCTCACCCTATCTCTAAGGGTGACTGAGCTCCTCACCCTATCTCTAAGGGTGGCTGAGCTCCTCCCCCTATCTCTAAGGGTGACTGAGCTCCCCCTATCTCTAAGGGTACGCCCAGCCACCCCACGGAGGAAGCTCATTTCAGCCGCTTGTATCCGGGATCTCGTTCTTTCGGTCATGATCCATAGTTCATGACCATAGGTGAGGGTAGGAACGAAGATCGACTGGTAAATCGAGAGCTTCGCTTTTTGGCTCAGCTCCTTCTTCACCACGACGGACCGATACAACGTCCGCATAACTGCAGAGCTGCGCTGATCCGCCTGTCGATCTCACGCTCCATCTTTCCCCCACTCGTGAACAAGATCCCAAGATACTTGAACTCCTCCACCTGGGACAAGGGCACTCCACTGACCTGGAGGGGGCAAGCCACCTTTTTCCGGTCGAGAACCATGGCCTCGGATTTAGAGGTGCTGATCCTCATCCCAGCTGCTTCACACTCGGCTGCGAAACGCATCAGTGCACGCTGGAGATCCAGGCTTGATGGGGCCAACAGAACCACATCATCCGCAAATAGCAGAGATGAGATCCTGTGGTCCCCAAACTGGACCCCCTCCGGCCCCCGGCTGTCCATAGAAATTATGTCCATATACAGGTACAGAGACACCAGACCCAACACTGTGGAGGAGCTTAAGGCCGCTATCAAAGCATCCTGGGCCTCCATAACACCTGAGCAGTGCCACCGGCTGATTGGCTCCATGCCACGCCGCATTGAAGCAGTCATTTCTGCAAAAGGATTCCCGACCAAGTATTGAATGCATAACTGAACATAATTATTTGAAGGTTGACTTTTTTTTGTATTAAAAACACTTTTCTTTTATTGGTCAGATGAAATATGCTAATTTTTTGAGATGGGGATTTTTGGTTTTTCTTTACTTTTTTGCCAAAATCATCTATATTAAACCAATAAAAGGCTTGAACTACTTCAGTTGTGTGTAATGAATCTAAAATATATGAAAGTCAAATTTTTATCATTACATTATGGAAAATAATGAACTTTATCACAATATGCAAATTTTTTGAGAAGTACCTGTATATGAGGAACAGAATCGGTGAAAAAGGACACCCCTGCCGGAGGCCAACGTTCACTGGGAGCAGGTCCGACTTACTGCCGGCAATGCGAACCAGACCCCTGCTCCGGGAATACAAAGACCGAACAGCCCTCAACAAGGGACCCCGGACTCCGTACTCCCGGAGCACCCCCCACAGGACATCTCAGGGGACGCGGTCGAACGCCTTCTCCAGATCCACAAAACACATGTGGACTGGTTGGGCGAACTCCCATGAACCCTCAAGCACCTGGTGGAGGGTATAGAGCTGGTCCAGTGTTCCACGACCAGGACAAAAACCGCATTGTTCCTCTTGAATCCGAGGTTCGACTAACGGCCGGACCCTCCTCTCCAGTACCCTGGAATAGACTTTCCTGGGGAGGCTGAAGAGTGTGATCCCTCTGTAGTTGGAACACACCCTCCGATCCCCCTTCTTGAAGAGAGGGACCACCAACCCAGTCTGCCAGTCCAGAGGTACTGTCCCTGCCCGCCACGCGATGTTGCAGAGACGAGTCAGCCACGACAGTCCCTGCACATCCAGAGACTTAAGGAACATTTTTTTTGTAGCCTACTTCTGTAAAATGTGTTGATGGTTTTCAGCTTGGCCTTAGTTTAGTTTCCAGGTGTAGGGATGTTAGTTTGGGGTTATTGAGTTGAGAGTTTAGATTTTTCCCCCTTTGTTCTGCCCTGAAGTCTGGTCTCGTTCAGATTTTGGGGTTGAATTTAAACAGGTGACTTTGTACATCCCATAACATATTTATCAATAGAGAAATTTTAATAAATCACTTTTCTGACTGCAGTCTCTCCTGACACCTTTTTTCTTTATTATTCATGCTCCTGCCCTCGACCAGGGCCAGAACACTCCTGAAAAGAAAATCAGTCTCTTGTGTAAAATACGTCTGCATGGTCTATTCGTCATTTTCCACCCTTCATATCAGCGACATCACACTGCTTTTCATATGAAATCTTACTTCCACGTGTCCCATGATAGATGCATACGAGTCATTCTTGTGGTTAAAAAAGTATCTGTTGCTCCAGTGGGTTTTTCTTCTCACCTCTGTGTGTCTCTTTCCGTGCAGCCATATCTCTCTTACCCACTCTCTTCCATGTTCTTGTCTTTTACACCTGGTCAGCAACTTGTACGTTCAAACTGTAAGCACGAAGAGGCGAAGGATACACCGCCCTCACCACACCGTCCTGTGTCTCAGTACATCTCTTTGTCTCTCTGTGCTGGCGCGTGTTTTGTTTTTTGCTGGGACGGAGGACATCACTGGCTTCAGGGTAGGACACATCGACAGGTTGCGCCAGCTTTACAAGCTCCCCTGTGGCAGCGGGCTGAGGAGGGCTGAAAACTCTTGCTTCACTACAACAAGGTCTGCTGACTTTAACACCGGTCATCCAACGTCCAATCAGAAGATAATACATGCCTCTGTACGGCATGCATCTTTTAACCCTATACGACAAAAGCCCATTATGTGAGCTACATCTCATGTTCCGATTTTGCATTTTCCTTTCGGGAAAATTTTGCTTTTCAATTTTTTGAAAACGATGTCTGTTTCCACAGAAACAGCAGAAATGCTGAAAGCAATGTAGTTAACACACCAGGCCATAAGTTGGCGCTGTTGGTTGGCGATACGAAAGCATCCTGGATACAGGTCTGCATGTGATAACCTTTGTTCAAGTCTTGGCATAAAAAACATTCCTGTGTTGAGCTTTCATGTTCTCTTTAGCCCCGTCTCCACCGCACAAAAAGTACCGGCCTAGACCGGTATTAATCGCTCCGGTTCGCGTGTCACGACATGTAATGCAGTCTAAACCGCTCCAGACCGCTCCAAAGGCGACCGCTTTTCCGCTCCCCTTCCGTTGGGGTGCCGGGGACCATGGAACGGGTCTGAGGTTGAGGAGTTGTCTGCTGATTGGTCAGTGATTTACGACACGCCCTCAATATGTTAATGTGCCGGCTGAATTCTCTGCTGTCAGTGTGGTCAGCTGTGCTCTGGTTGTTTTTATTTTCCTTTTCTTTTCTTTGCTGCTCAACTTTAGTGTTTGTTGTGAAAGAGCGACTTGAGGCAGGGGGAGACCGGGGGGAGGGACTTTGCATCGCGTTGGAGTTTTCTGTTTGCAGCATGGCGCTCGCCGTGGTGATGTGCGTCCGTGACACCGGAGTCTGGAGCTTTCGTCTCCGGCGCTGACCGCGCTCCGGCAGCTCCGCTTCCCAGAGGCGGTCAGTGTTCTGTTCAACCGCGGTCAGTGGCGCTTTATCGCGGGGACGGACCGCGGAAATGATGAAAAGGAGCTCGGAGCTCGGAGTGGAGAACCTCCTGGGTTTGAGCAGAAAGCTCAGACTCCCGTGTCTGTGCCTCAACCAACCGGGGGGAACGCTCCGGCCACTTGCCCCGCCCCCGAGCGCTGGAGTGTGGGGCACGTCGCCCCAAGTCGCCGGCAAGTGGCCGAGCGACTCGCTCTCTCAAAACAAACACGGAAGTTGCGGCTGCAGCTCTCCGCTGCAAAAAGTGACTGCTGCAAAAAGTAACTTTTTTTTTTTTCCGCTGCAAAAAATAACAGTGCAAAGTGGAGAATTTAAACAACAACAGAGGATTCATAAGATCTACATCTGACGACGTTCTTTTCTGTTATAATGTCACATTTCTGCGGAGCTCATAAGCCCCGCCCACTTTTCACGCTCCTCTCTGCAGTGGGGACGCGACCCAAAATTTCGGTCGGGGTCTCTATTCCGTACCGCTCCGCTCCGTCCCGGCACTTGTGTGCGGTGGAGACGGGGCTTTTGTCCATGTTTAGGTTCTCACCAGTCATCTGTTTTCCTGCCTGGAAAGACGTTCATTTCTCAGTAACTGATGAGAAGGTGGAAGGTCCAACATGGCTGGAACAGTTTTGTTACTTTCAACACAAAAATGTCAGGCAGCAGTGCAGATTTCTGATTTGCTTGAACATGTCTGGTGTAGGCTGTTTTTCTAGCATATTCTGAAGGAGAAGGACGATGAAGTGTTTACATCTTTCGTATTGTGACTTTCATTATGTGTTAAACCACAAACACTGAAGAGATGCACTGATACCTCTGATTGACATGTCAACCATGAAGCAGACGAGCCTGCTGAGCCACAAGAAAATGACCCCAGTCTGAAAAATGACAATTTTATTTTCACAGTACAAACAAGAGTCCTCTGGAGAGAATGTCGGGAACGGAAGCATTGAAGGCCCTTTAATGGATTCCATGTTGGGAGACTGAAAGAGAACTAATTGCTGCATGTCGGCACTGACACATTAATGTGTGAGGAACAAGAGGACCTCCTTATGAAGGAGGTCGTACGGCAGCCCCCCGAGCAAACAGCACTCATGTGAGAAAACAAATAGATCCCCGAACGCTTAGATTCACATATCTGAATTTAGAAGAGGACCTGTAATTTAATTGGTTTCAAAGCATATATTTGTGAGCTCAGTATTTATCCGGCTCAAATGCTAATAAAATCAGGTAAATGCTTTTGACACAAAACTGTAAATTAAAATGCAACGGCTCTTTCCTGCATGGTAAATTGGATTGGGTGTTACATGTGCTAAACGGAGTATCCCACCCTCCCCAGCCCAGTGGTACAATCCAGCACAGCAGTGTCATTCAGCAACTTATTCTAGCTCCACTTGTCCCCCTTTATAAGACAACGTTTCAGGTGAAAGTGTTTTATTTTTGCGCTTTTAGTTCAGAAAGGTTTCACATTCACATGTCGACATTTTGTAAACAATGTCTGTTTACATGAAAAAGACGGAAATTATGAAAACTATGTAGGATTGGATTGTTATTGTTCGACCATGTCTTTCATAGCTGGTCACAGTAGATTTGACTTGTTTTCATATGTAATAGCTGGCTATTTCTGTAACCTAAATGATTTCAGATAAATCATTTTCTAAATTAATTGAATTCTCGTTCATAATTTCAGGAACTTTTTTCAACTAATTTTCAATGTGATCTGTTCAAAGTGAAGCGTCTCTGTGGTAATAATGAATAATTATAATTAATGGTTTTGATTGTGCTGCTTTAAGATAGTTTTTTATCTGAAGAGAAAAAAAAAGTATCTTTTAACACATGTGATGCAAGTTCACAAAAATAAATTAATTTAAAAACTAACAGAGTTCAATTTGCAAAGATTTGTATATTCATTGTCACATTTCACTGAAACAACCAAATGTATTTGTTTTAACCTCTGCTGGTAGTTTGCAAATCATTATTCATTAAAAAAAAATCAAGCTCTGGTGAGAAATGCTAGTTTAGAAATCGAGAGATGGTTAGTAATAAGAGCTTCAATGAACAAAATGAGACAAACCATACAAAAAAACTCCAAAACACATCTATCAATCCTACTGACACGTTGAAACGTATTCATACGGTGGCCTAGAAGTGCAAAACACTACCAATTTAAGAAAATACTTCTAAATCCCCCCCAAACAACAAGGAAACACCTCCCAATCCAGAAAACTCTTCTGAATTCACCACAACACAATGGAAACATGTGGTACCTGCTGACGGGACGTGTTTTTTTGGATTTGGAAGTGTTTGTAGTGATTTGCACTTCCAGGCCACCGTAGATTCCAGGCACAGCTTGAGGCTGAAATCCTTTATGACCGAGCTGCAATTAAACATCTGCAAAAAAGTAGCGGGAGACACATCTCTGAGGCCCTGTTCACACAACAACGTTTCAAATGAAAACACATTGTTTTTGCATTACATGAAAAGTTTTGAAGAGCGATGCCCATTTCCATGACGTAGTTTTCATGTTGGGCCGTTTTTTGTTTTGTAATGAAACCACACACATGCAGCAAAGAACAATGAGCGGCATCAGTATCCATGCAACCGCAGTCAAAAGCAGTTCAAATGTCTTTAATCAAGTTGAGTCAACTTCAGCTGGTGAAATATTTAGCAGATGGGTTATTCCCCCAAGTGTCTGTCACTAAAAAACCTCATCTAAACTCAACTCGGTTCCCTCAGTAGTCGCGAGCTTTTTCAACATGTCCACCTTTTCTCTTTCTCTCCCCGCTTTCATGCATTTTGCACACTCCTTCCCAGTTCTAAGTGCTATACGTGTGTTTGGCCAGCAGGTTTAACCTCGAGTATCACAGACATATAGTCTTCGTAGAGACAAACAACCTGCTGTGGTTTTCTCCTGTAGCACCGCTGACATACGAAGAAAGTGATGATAATCAGACCGGACATCCTGGATATTGCACTTACCCTCTCAGATGTGTGTTGTTTCTTCATGTTTTGGTATTTTGCAGTCACTGTCACTCTTGTTGGGAGCTTTCAGCCTTACGTTCAGCTCTCGGGTTTACATAAAGCGTCGGTTATGAATATTATAGACAGGAATGTTTCGCTGTCAGGAAGCATCACTGCGGCAGAGCTGCAGTTCCCTGGTGGAGCCTCAAGGTTGCTTTCATGCACTCTTTCTGGGTTTAAAATGTACAACGTGCCTGTGCTTTTTACAGATTGTCATACCCTGTGGCAGAATTCTGAAAAGTTACATCTGAAGCAAGTTGAAAATGTTTGTGTTCATATTCCTGGAGAAACTGGTCAAAGAGGAGAAAGGTGCAGCGAGAACTCAGATCTTACAATCAGTCCCCAAATTAAAACCAGCCTGAAATCTTTTGAAAGACTCTGTTCACACTGCAGGTCTTGATGCTCAATTCCCATTCTTTGTTGGGATCTGGTTTTTTTTTGCGTGATCATTTCAAACGTGACCTGCCGTGTGAACATGATTAGACCAGATGTTTTCGGGCCCCAGAGCGCTGAAGATGACATGGCACACCGGCCAGCGCCTGGGTTTCCAGATGTGACTTAAGCACTTTCTGTGCCGGAGCGTCGTGGGGCGGGACGGGTTTTCGCACGGTCTAACTGAAAAGGTTGTGGATGGTAGGGAAAGAAACCATGGCCACCGGCTATGAATTTCTGCGACCCTTCCATTGAGGTACCGATCACTGAGGATCTGTGAGGAGGGGCGACAATGCAGCCGTCTGCTGATGGGTCAGGGGTTTCCGCCACTATCAACCACCCCACCATTTTTAAATACTGGCTGAACACTGCTTAGCAATGCACACTCACCGTTGAGTTTTACACTCAACGCCGGTTTCACTTTTACCTCACTTTTATCGTTGCTCTTGAAGAAATGGCCGCGAGGTTGTGCCGTGGACCACGGATGAGGTGCAGATGTTCCTCTCCATAATAGGTGAGGAAGAAATTCAGCATGAGCTGGACGGTGCTATCTGTAATGAGAACACTTTCTGGCTGGTGGCGCAAAGAATGGTGGAAAATGGATTTCCGAGGATGCCGGCTCAATGCCGCTCCAAATTGAAAAAAGCGAAGGAGCGACTACCAGTGTGTTAAAGATCAGAACAACCGGAGTGGGGTCCAGAGAAAACAATGGCGGTGTTTCGAAGTAATGGACGCCATGTATTGACCACAGCCGTGTAGCCACGCGACTCACCACTACTGTAATTCAGAGCTTTATTTATAAGATGTATTGAGCCGCTAGCAAAATCTGGCTAGAGCATCCCTCTGTCTGGGCTTGGCACCGTGTTAACTAGCCCCCCCACCCCCACCCCCACCCCCACCCTCTATATCACCAGAACATGATAAACAAGAGATTACTGGGACTAAATATGTAATAACATAGATTTCACTGAGGCTGACACACCTTTTTAAGATTCCTACATGCAGAGGTTTGGAAAAATGTACAAAAACTGCAACTTGTGTCATATTTATGAGATTTCACTTACAACTTTTGATGTTAAACATTTAATTACCTTTCCAACTTTTTCTGTACCTTATTTTAGTGGTTTCATCCTTTTTCAGAATTTTTCAAACGATTTTGACAACGTAGAATAGAATGATTAGATTTGCGCCCCACGATTAGCAAAAGTTGCTAAATAGTCGCGGGGATCGGTTAAAGCTACAGGCTGCAATGAAATCCTGGGGATCTGTTGAATTTGTGTTTGTAGTGGCGATTGCAAGATCCTGGCAGGTCTGATTTGTACTGCTGTATGTTCATTAAACAGAACATGGCGAGCATCAGCGCTGTAAAACTGTCCGAACCACAAGGAGATAAGGTCGATCTCCTTTATTCCACATTTTTTGCACAAAAATGACAATCTGTATTATTTCACCCAAGAGAAAAGACTTTTCAAGTAATACATGATTAGATGAATACACTGGTACATCACAAAAAAAATGACATATCTTGAAAAGGGTCAATATTTTTTATTAATATTTTGCTGTCATTTCAGATATGAATATAAAATATTGATTGAAATATTTCAAGCTTTTATTTCTTGTAATGTTGAAAATGGCTCACAGATAATGCAAACCTGCTGTGACGACCTTCATCACTTCTGCAACGTAATCATCAAACTTACAAGATAGTAAGGCTTTGCATATTTAACTGTTATTATTCTATAAAATATAGGGATGTCTGATAATATCGGCCGATTTTGACTTAAAAATGTAATATTTGGAAATATCGGTATCGGATTTTTACAACCGATATTGGAATTTCCGAGTCTGCATGAACGCAGCATGGGACGTTTACGGGCGCGCGCTTGATGACGTTTAACAACAACAAGTACAACACGCTGGACTCGTGGCTAAGAAGGAGAAGCCCGGTGAATGAAATGTCCGTGGAGGACTGGAGGCTCAACCAGGCCCTCTTCCCTGCTGGTACCAGTACCTGACTGCACCCTGTACCAGTGTTGACAGTGAACCACTGTTCAGCACTGGTACCAGTACCTGACTGCACCCTGTACCAGTGTTGACAGTGAACCAGTGTTCAGCACTGGTACCAGTACCTGACTGCACCCTGCACCAGTGTTGACAGTGAACCAGTGTTCAGCACTGGTACCAGCACCTGACTGCACCCTGCACCAGTGTTGACGGTGAACCACTGTTCAGCACTGGTACCAGTACCTGACTGCACCCTGCACCAGTGTTGACAGTGAACCAGTGTTCAGCACTGGTACCAGTACCTGACTGCACCCTGCACCAGTGTTGACAGTGAACCAGTGTTCAGCACTGGTACCAGTACCTGACTGCACCCTGCACCAGTGTTGACGGTGAACCAGTGTTCAGCACTGGTACCAGTACCTGACTGCACCCTGCACCAGTGTTGACAGTGAACCAGTGTTCAGCACTGGTACCAGTACCTGACTGCACCCTGCACCAGTGTTGACAGTGAACCAGTGTTCAGCACTGGTACCAGTACCTGACTGCACCCTGCACCAGTGTTGACAGTGAACCAGTGTTCAGCACTGGTACCAGTACCTGACTGCACCCTGCACCAGTGTTGACGGTGAACCAGTGTTCAGCACTGGTACCAGTACCTGACTGCACCCTGCACCAGTGTTGACGGTGAACCAGTGTTCAGCACTGGTACCAGTACCTGACTGCACCCTGCACCAGTGTTGACGGTGAACCAGTGTTCAGCACTGGTACCAGGACCTGACTGCACCCTGCACCAGTGTTGACGGTGAACCAGTGTTCAGCACTGGTACCAGTACCTGACTGCACCCTGCACCAGTGTTGACGGTGAACCAGTGTTCAGCACTGTTGCCCACATCATTGATGAGAAGAGAAATCTCATACATTGCTGAGATGCTGAGATGCTTGTATTCATACAGAACAATCTCCCTCTTACACATGAGGACATGGGGAAAGAAATAGACCAGTTATATGGACGAGTCAACTTCAGTCTTTGTTTTTGTTGCACTTTAAAGGAGGGCTGTTTTAATTTTGTGAGCATTTCTGTGCCTTTCTTGTTTATATTTGCACTATTTTGTTAGTCTTAAAAGAGACTGAGCCCAGTTTGAGTCTATTATTTGACAAGTTATGTCCAGTTATTCATTCATTGACTGTTTACAACTAATGGACTGAAGATATGCCTCTTCCTTTTTTTTTATATTGTCTGTGGTGTTGTTGAGTTTGTTGTTGCGGTTTCTCTCTAACACTAAATAAATATGGCACTTTTTTCCATAATTTAAGTTGTTGTTCTCTTATTTTTCTCAGTGTGTACATTTGGAAAGCCATGTTTGATTCACATATGCATCCAGTGGGGCATCACAATAAAATTAGGCATAATGTGTTAATTCCACAGTAGGAGATATTTTATGTTGTTGTTACCGAACAGTTTTGATGTAAAAAGCCAGCATACATCGGTATCGGTGATATCGGTATCGGAAATTAAGAGTTGGACAATATCGGAATATCGGATATCGGTAGAAAAGCCAATATCGAGCATCCCTAATAAAATATGTTTCACTATGTAGAATAATTGACATAAAATATTGACGTTTTTTTTTATTTTTTGAGATGTACGTGTCGACACATGAGAGGGGGAAAATATAGTATTAATATTTGCAGCCCTTCAAATATTGAAAGTGTAAGTGCCAGGACAGTGGTATTTAAACTGTTAATTCCAGCAGTAGGTACAAACACCCAGTGGGAGCTCCGTTCTGGGTGGAGGCTGCAGCAGTCTCACACTGGAGGCTTTGCCGGGATCTTTTTCTCACCCACTTCGATGATGTGCAGCGAAATCTAATACCATGTCACACTGTGCATGCACCAAAATAAGTGCGTTTGAAATGTTACTGTGCATGTTTAGTTTCAAAATAATTTTTATATCTTTTTAATTTAATACTGCAGTTGGTGAAAATACATAAGTGATGAGTCTTTATGGCAAGTGGCACCTGTGTTTTCACAAACATAAAGATGTATAATACAGAGAGCCAATGAGGAGCCAAAAGTCTGGGTTGGACATTCATTTGAGTGTGAACATTTTTAAATGAACAGCACATACAAATATTTATGTACAGAACCTCTATGCGTTGAAGAAATGCGTAAGACCCTCCCTCACATCTCTGCCGTCTTCGTCTGCGCCTTGTGCCAGTGCCACCACTGGTTCTGCTTCTGATGGCGTCTCCCATTGATCGCTCTCCTCCTCACCATGAGCCTCACAGAGATTGTGCAGAGCACAACAGGTCACCACCATGGACTTAACTTGGCCACTCAGCACCACCTATCCTTCAGCCGACCAAAGGCATTTTCCACCCCCACCTGTGCTCTGGAAATTGGCCTGTTATAACCCTGTTGTCCTTCAGGCAGGCGCCCATTGTCTGTGAAGGGCTTCACAAGCCAATTCTGCAGAAGATTGGCAGAGTCTCCGAGGATGTAATACCAAGCATTCACTGCGCCTTTGTCCCTGGTGCATGCTGGGAAGAGGCAGCCATGCTCAACCAGCTCCCACAGTGTGGACAGTCTCAGGACCCGAGCATCATACATGCTTCCCGGCATGTCTGCGTATACACTCCAGAACAGTCCCTTTCCATCCACGACTCTCTGGAGGACGATGGAATGCCAGCCTTTGCCGTCGCTGTGGAACTCCAGCGGTGCCAAAATGGGAATGTGTGACCCATCAATAGCACCGACAGACTGCGGAAGCTCTCATCTGTTCTGTCCGGAAACTGAATATGTGCAGGAACCAACGATTGGCAAGCTGCATCGCAAAATTCTTGTACACATCGCCACACAGATGTTTTGCCGACACCAAAGAGATGGCTGATGCTTCCGCTATCAGCATTGGTTGCAAGCTTCCACAAAGCAATGGTGACTCTTTTCTTCAGAGGGACACACACAGAAGTTTGTGTCCTGCCACTCCATCGCCAGGCGAACTGTGCCACCGACGTAATTAAAAGTCTCAGTGGACATTCTGAAGTTTTCCACCCATTTTGCGTTGGTAAACCCAGGAACAATCCCGTCCCACCACTCGCTGCTTCGGGTGAAACGCCACATGGACGGTCTGCGACGGCAATTTCGGAGCAATGAAAAACATTTGGAACACATACTCTCATAAAAAACCAGTGGGAAATTACCCAAAGTAGATTAAACTGCTGTTTTTTTAAAACGAGGACATGTCTAGGTTAGCGTGGAGAATAACCAGAAACAATCTGAATACAGCCAAGGTGCTTACTTTTCCTCTCGGAATGGCGACATTCCTCATCGCTTCTTCAAATATCATCTGCTCTTGCAGTGTAAAGAGGAACCGCGCGAAAACTAAAAGCACAACGAACAAGTTCTCCATTGTGTTCAGAGCTGGTCTTCCTGTACAGCTTCAAGCTTTATTTCCGTGTTTTGGCCCACGCATGATGTCACACACCTGCGTCGTTATGCGACGTTCATCACCCCACTTACAGTTTAACATACTTCCAGCGGAGGGATCGTGCGACAGACTTGGGTCTGGATGCGCTTTGCTGTAATGGAACAACGGCTTCACTGTTTCCAGCCCAAACAACTTAAAACCAACACACCTCATTAAAAACCAGCTCAAATCTCAGCCTGTGTAGGAATAATGTTAAAACTATTATATGTATAATAATGAACACGCCATAAACACACAAATAAAGTTAAGAGTTAAGACAATTCGGCTCCCCAAACGGAGGATACCTGCCATATCTGGCAACACGAGTCAGCGTGTAGATTCATTTGCAAGTGGTTGTTAAATACAAGCCGACAAAATGTAGACAACATGAGGAGGGAAAGAAGAAGGAGAATGAGGAGAAAAGCGACCACAGCTTTTAACATTCTGGCAGAGCCGCTTCCTCCGGCGTTTATCCGTGACGAAGCAGTCGCATGCAGAACATTTTCTGAATTGGTACCAAATATGATCGAGGCCTGGGTCTGGAGAGAAAACATTGGAATTGGAGCTTTGACACGGTCACAGAACCGATTGGATATGAGTCACTATTGAGTAAAAAAATCTGAATTTGGTCCATTTCTCTGCAGTGTGAACGAAGCCCAAGTCTCATTCTGAACTCCAACTGGAAAATTAAGAAACCATTTCTATTTGTTGTAGTGAATTGTCCTCCAACTGCTCTTATCTCTTTCTCTCGTCTAAACTCTAATCTCCGACCAGAACAACATAAAGTCTCCTCCTCTGAGTCTGGTTCTGCAGGTTTCTTCCTGTTGAGACAGTCTTTCCTTCCCACCCTCTCCTCTACTTGCTCATGTGAAATTGTTGGCTTTCTCTGTAAAAGTGCCTCAACATGAATGTGTTGCCTTTTTTTCACTATAGAAATAAAATTGAGTTGATTTAGAATGGCCTGTAGCTGTGGATGTGAGGTGATGGGCGGTGATGGACTTTTCCAAAGGGGATTCTAGGGATTCACATGCGGAAACCTTGAGTGCATCAGGCTGGAAGTCCGCAGGGGTTTCCTCCAGCTTCCTCTGACCCTGAGCTGGAGAAAACGGCAGGAGAAAGAGATTGGTGTCTGGATTCTGGAGAGAAACTCCACACAAAGATCCCACAAGCTTTTTTTGGTAATTTTTACTATTATTCTGATTGTAAATAACCCCCCGTGGTTCCTCTTCATACTTGAGTCATGTTCCCAGCTCAGTCACATTGATGCTCTATTGATCATGAAGGCGTTCACAGATACTTGCATCATGGCACACAGACCAGTTTAACAAACAGATAAAATACACTCTGACTAAATGAGGGAGTGATTTTAATTTTAATTTCTGCGGCAGTAAAGCCGAAACTAATTTCACGGTAACTTCAATTTAAGAAAATGACGTCTTCTCAAAATTAATGCCCTCCAATTAAACACTTAATTCAATTATAGAAGAGTTGGACTAATTGATCTGTTGTTTTATTTTACATTGGATCCATTATTTCTTATTTATTATGACCTCAGGTGTAAAATATATCTGTAGATAGTCAAAACGTTAGAGAATATTAGTCCCTCCACCTTAACAGAAATGAGAGCTGCTGTGATAACTCAGCCGTGCTCCATCACTCACCTGTTGCCCAAACCATTTATTGCATCAACCTCCTTCACCTTCTTGTAATGACTCAGGCTGCTGGGGAAATATCCATTTCGCCATTTAGATTGTTTTAGTTTCCATACAGTCCATACAGAGTCGGGCACAACAACGACTGGACGTTCCTCTGAAACAAAACGTATTTCACTGATCTGCCGTGATTTTTTTTCTAAGACATCATTTATTCAAACAAATTTAGAAAATACGTGTTTTTGAGTTGTACTGAGCTTTATATTTGGAGTTTGACTGAATGAGGCAGAAGTTGCATTATTAAGACGAGTTGATTATAAACACGATATTTATGGAATACAGAAAAAGCATCGGGTGACTGTGACCAGTGAAAAAAGGAAGAAACTGACTTTACATCACAGTGACTGTAGTTTGGTTTCTCAGAGTTTCATCTTTATTGTCATTCTATCAAAAATAAATTTGATAATGCTATATAAAAACTAAAGCCAAAAAACCCTTTGAACTGTTCAGTGGAACAATGAGCACAAACTTCGTTGAAAGAAACATGTTTGTTGTTTTCATATTCTCTTGGAGATTTCAAACTTTCTGAAAGTGCATGGTGGTATTGGGAGTTTGAGTGAACTCTTTCATGCAAAATTCATACAAGCAACTCGGTTTTCTGGGGTCATTCTGGACTGTGGGTGGATCAGTAAGCTGCAGTTTCTCTTTGAATATTCTACTTAAATAACCACTACAGATACAGAACAGGCTACACACCGGCCACTTCAGATGATACACTGGATATTCAGTCACAACTTTGCAAAAAATCTGAATGGAAAACATGAATTCTGCCAGACAAATTCATAGTAATTTAGCAATTGAAGTGAGTTGAATCACATCAATAGTCACTTTTATATTCCCTCAGTATCTAAACGTTGGCACTCAAAACAAAAGTGGTATCGATGTGTTCCTGCCAATAACAAAAAAGTTTGGTTTAAAAGAAAAAAGGAAACACTTCAGAGAAGCCAGACGATATAAATCAGCGCAGGAGTCCCCAGAAGGACAAGAGCAAACAGAGGCTTCATTTACACGTACCAAGGTATTTACAAGAACTGATATTTCCCTCTCTACGTTTAAAAAAAAACAACTTCATTTGCACCGATCCTCATATACACCTGCTTCAGAGCTGCTATGAGCAGCCAAACCTGTAGGGGGCAGTGCAACGAGAAGCATGAAGCCATGATAGCTAATCAGATTCCTGAAAAAAAAAAACCAGTGTCACGAATTGTGACGTAAATATCCGCCTACCCCCCTTTAGATGTAAACAGACTGTGACCCCACTGTGGCTGGAGTTTTGAGGAATCATCATTTGTGGTGACCCGTAGCTGCGTTTAGGTGTTAATGCGCGGCCCAATCGCAGAGAAATAATTGTTTTTTCAAATGCCTGGGTACGTGTAAGCATGGCCGGAGACTCATCAAGAAAAGGGGAACGTGCAGATTCTGTGGAGAACAGTCAAGATTTATGAAGCAGAGTCACATAATCAGAATCTAGATTATATTATTGTTAAAATGGGTCATTTCTTTAAATTCAAGGCTCCCTGGTTCAATCGCTTATCTTCTCCTGATCATATGTCACAGAGCAAAAATGTCAAATTGCTCCTGATATCTGTAAGAACTTTGTACATCAAGCACCGCTACTTGAGTGTGACTTTGTGAATCAACATGTTTGTCTCTTTCCTGTGACCCTCATATGTAGACTCTCACTTTCGTTTCATGGTGTGATAATAAAACAATCTTTACAAGCATTAAAATCTGATAACTAATCAAGCAGTTGTAATAATCACATCCAATATGTTTACTTCCAGTTCAGAGACGCAGTGTTTAATCACAGCAAAGAACAGAAGACAAGAAGTCAAAACTGGAAGCTGAGGCGTGTGTGAACCGTTGAGCAGAAACAAGCAGAAAACTGCAGGAAGACCCCAAACAATCTCTGGGAACACAGAAGAGACCAACAAAGACTTAAGCCCCGGTCCCACCGCACACAAGTGGCGGGACGGAGCAGAGCGGTACGGAATAGAGACCCCGACCAAAATTTGGGGTCGCGTCCCCACTGCAGAGAGGAGTGTGAAAAGTGGGCGGGGCTTATGAGCTCCGCAGAAATGTGACATTATAACAGAAAAGAAAGTCATCAGATGTAGATCTTATGAATCCTCTGTTGTTGTTTAAATTCTCCACTTTGCACTGTTATTTTTTGCAGCGGAAAAAAAAAGTTACTTTTTGCAGCGGTCATTTTTTGCAGCGGAGAGCTGCAGCGCAACTTCCGTGTTTGTTGTGAGAGAGCGAGTCGCTCGGCCACTTGCCGGCGACTTGGGCGACGTGCCCCGCACTCCAGCGCTCGGGGCGGGGCAAGTGGCCGGAGCGGCCAATCAGGGGAGAAGAGGGAGCAGTGAGGACGAGCGAAGATACTCAGTGCTTGTTTACACACATTCACACAAACGATGATTCCTGAAAACTCTAGCCAAAGTGGAGTTTTAGGAAAAACTCTGTCCTTCCGTGTGCATGTGGAGCGGGTGAGACAGAGGTCTACATCACAGTTTGTGACAGAAGCGTCATCTGTGTGCGACCCGTGTTTAACACGCCAACGCTGTGGTGACAATGGATGCAGTGGAATCAACTGTGCGTTATTACAGGAAATAACTTTTTCATTTGAAACATTTTTGTGTAAATATCATGTTTCTATAGTTATCATGTTTATATGATAACTATAGAAACTATTTAGTGCGTATGTAAATAGGTTCAGTGTCTCAAACGTAGCCCAGAGGGTGAAGCCGTAGTCACGTCACATGATAGGGAAATGTTGGAAAAATATTAGATCTTGTTTTTGCCGCATACTGTTTGATAATTCGAAGAAAAGACATTGTCATGAGTTTTTATTTTAACAGTCATTTTAAGAACCATCAAGGTTTCTTGAAGTTTATGAATGAGGTCAACTAATAATAATAATAAAAAATAAGACAAAACAAGTGTACTTGATCCTTTTTTTTTTCTTTTTCCATCTCTCTAAATATATTTAGGTTACAGGAATATGAATTGAATTCTAGCCTATACATATAAAAACAGGTGAAATGTCCTGTGACCAGATTATTGGAATTATAAAGGACATGGTCTCTTGCAGAAGTAGACGCCGCTCCTCGGGTTAAATCCATTTTATCCCTCAGAAGTTAATAAACCTGAGATGAGAGACGGTGCCTGAAGGCGGAAAACACATTTTGCAACATGGATTGTTCAAAAAGAAATACTAAGAAGTCAAGTGCATTATCACCTGACATAAGTGTAATTGAAGCCTCTCTGTTTGATGAGCTTCCTGCTGCGGTCGGCACTAATATCCGCGGTGGCGACGTTCCTCCAGGCCTGCCATTGGCCCGGTCCAGGAGCGCCAGCGAAGGTGTGACAGGCCTGCTCTGCCCGCAACCTCTCAGCTGAATAATTACAGCTAACATGCTTCTCCACGGGGCTTTCCTGCTACAAACGGGCCCTCTGCTTCACACTAATGGGAAAGTACGGCGGCCGCCGTGTCACAGCGGCGTGCGGCGTCACAGGGGACCTGGATGGATGGATGGATTCAGGTCAGCTGCTGTCTGGAGAAAAGAAATGAGGACCCGGAGTAAAGAACCTGGACTGCAAGCAGAATGTGGGTTTGTCATCTGACGTGTTCATTAAAGATGTATTTACTTATTGGTTCAAGAATATCAAGTTCCTCATTTGTCTTGCAGCGCTTCCTGTTTCAATGATGACAGCTACAATGATGACTGCTCCATGCTATTGAAACCACACCGTCATGAAACCGACAGTTTCGGAAACGAGAGACAAGAAAACATCACAAACCTGTTCAAATTCTTCTGATTTGCATGATTAGCTTTGTTTGTTTACTACCCAGAATGCATTGCGTACTAAGTCACATCCTCTCACCATGCCCGCTGGAAAGATTGTTTGTAAATGAAGCGAAACTGAGGTTTACAAAGCGACCAGACTTGTTTTCTTCGGTTCAGGGTTCGTTGGAGCGTTCATGAGAGTAGGTTCCTTCCTGATTGCGATTCTGTGGTTTGATTCCTTCATTGTCTTTTCCATATGCCCAAAGCCTGAATTACACTCCATACACAAACAATACATGAACCACCTCCGCTCAGCCTATGATCAGTACTGTAGATGGAGGAGCATATATTAGTCTTAAGTATTCAGTGTGATACTGAACTTCAAATGTCTTGTTTAGCTCCTCAGAAGGCTTCTGCCTCTGTGAACAAGTTTAACACTCTAAATTGATTTTCACAAAAACATTCTCTCAACTTTTTCAATGGAATCAATCTGCAAATTGAAGTTTTCTTTGGTCTGGTCTAGATTTTGCTCAACGTGTTTCTGAAAAAGTTAGAGGCCGACTTCTTCTTTTGGAAAAACCATCAAAGGGTAATTTACAGTTTTAATGGGCTGATGTGCTGCGGCTGTTATCTCTTGTACACAGTGTTTTCTGAAGTTCTCAAAGACAGATTTCACAGTACTGTAGATAAGCTAACGAGATTCTTTCTTTGTTGTTGTTTCACTCGCGGCCACGGCGCTCTAATCCTCACTCGGGGAGGCAGTGAGCTGGCAGCATCGCTCTCTTACTCAGACATTTGGTGTTTTATCTGTGAGATGTGACACACTTTTTTCACCCAAATCTTTCTTAGATGATACAAATGCGTCAGAGCACGGACTGAAGTCATGCAGTTTGACCTGATGAAGCACTTCCATTAAAATTTTAATCGTCTTGCTCTCACTAGAGAGCCGTCTACTAATAACCACAACACAAAGAGACGCCCAGCATATACCACAGCCGCCAGGTGAAGACAATCACACACTCAGGTGAAACACATCAGGGCAGGGAGCAGCAATCAGACACGTGCTAAGAACACAGTTTCTCCTACAATCCTCCAGCATGGCTCTGGGTTGTAATTATTACCCATTCATAGTGATCGCGCGAGAAAAATCACAAGTCTTTGCAATTACAGCGCCCAACGACTGAGTCTGAACTCTGATGGATATTCACCATAAACAAAAACACACTAATTACAATTAGCAAGAAAGATTTGATTAACCGTGACATCAGGATGTTAAGCAAAGATCCTATAGAGCCGTCAAACAGCAGTGTTTCTTCTGAGACACATTCATTTTTCATTGTCTTGGGAATTTTGATGCAGGAACTAAATACACAAGGTCTGAAACCAACTGCTCCGACCGAAAAAAATTTAATGGACCAAAGACGCTATGAGGGTTTAATGACGTGGACTTCACCAGCCTGCCATCAATCCCAGGTCCATGAGGGCGGACTTGATTAATGGTGTTACTTAAATCTGTGTTAGTTGGGGTACTCGCATGTAATACACCTAATAGATTAAATCTCTCAGCTCTTTTATGATCTCCATTCAAAATAACACACAGTTATTATAAAAACAGGAAGAAACTTGAACAATGGAGTCTGAAATTCTTGACATGAAAATGAGTGAAAACATGTTTTTATACATGGAATCCTTTTGTAGATCAATCCTGTTGTCTGTCGGGGTGGTGCTGTGGGTCACGGATATTCTCTGGCTCCAGCCTCCCATTTTCCTTTACATGCATTTAGTCATCTCCACTGTGTCTTGGAAGTTTTTATATCGGTGTTCAGACAAGAGGACTTAATTTATGTGAATTATGTGGATGAACTTAGTCATTACAAAAATACTAAAAAGCTATATAATCTTCATATCTTTGGCTGTTTCACTGATGTATTTACCTGAAGATTGTTTAAACTGAACTCATTCACTCCATTCTGGTCTGATATCAAGGTTCATTTTACATTATTTAACCGGTATAACAGTGTAATGAAATTCATATTTGTTCTGTAAATGTAATATGTTAAACGAGGGTATGCTCATGCTTTGTGCAAAATTTCTGTTGGAAGGTGAATGAGCACTCAAGAAGCAGGAGACTGTTGGACTTGCTTTCCGCCGTCATCTGTGTGGGTTTGTACTTCATCTCTGCCTCAAACTGTCACCAGGAACAAATATCTGCATTTCAAGCTCCGGCTCTGCCGACAACTCGCCTAATTTCACTCCGTAGTCTGTTTCTCTCAGGGGAATCGGTCAGTGTTTACATTTCTTCAATAATGAAGTAGGTCCAGGACAAAGGGGATCCTCAAGCTTCATCAATGCCAATCAGCTGAGTTGGAGCGCATCTCAGAGTCCAATATTTAAACATACAAACAAACATTCTTCGCCAAACTGATCTCTTACAAATGATATCCACGCTAATCTGAGCCCACCTGTTTGTCAGGAAAAGCCAGAACTATGAACTATGTTCATGTGAAATCAAGCACCTTCAACAGTGTATGTACAGTACAGTGTGTCTTTTAACCTGGGTTTCTCTGGACCTGTTTCCTCCAAACAGTAACATGCGTTCTGGGTGTGGCGAACCCTAAAGACAAGTGTGAACAGACACCAAACCACTACCTGAGGTGGTCATGGACGCATCCGCCCAGATAGGCTCTGTAGTGTGAGCAGCATGCGTCATGAATGCAGGACGGTGGCGGAGCAGGGGAAAAAACTCACACAGAATATCTGTTGTTCTTAGCTCACCAAGATAAAATCAAACCCAGCCTTCAATTGGGGAGAGAATAACCATGCACTGGGCCCTTTGACCTTTTACCAAAGTGGTAGTGACACAATCCTAACTCAAGTGGTTACCACGAAACGCACGATAGGGACAAATGTAAACAGTGTGAGTCAGGGCTCATCACACGTGATCGGATCACCCAAAACCCATGTTAAAGTCAGGTGGAACCCGGCCTTCTGTTGCCTATTGTTCCCTGTCCACATGAGCCGAACGGACTTCTTTTCACCTCGTTCGTTAAACGTTTTCAGTGCTCCATAAAAACTCCTCAAAATTATGGAGTACATGTGCCAGGCCTATAGGTGGCAGTGTAACTCTGACATGAAGAAGACGGGGAGCATGCTAGAACGCAGAACTCGACCAATCCAACATACGTGACGTCGTGGAGAGGGTCATGGGTTCATCGGGGCGATGACATCATCGTTTTCAACTAATGTGCGTCTTGTTCATCCACATATCAAAGCAGGCGGCTATTCCAAATTTCTCCACTCTGGAACCCGTTTTCAAAACAAGCTGCTGAAATGCTGTTGTCATTGGCTGGACTTTTTTTGTGGTAAATGCTGACTAGGATAAAAAGTAGTCACTGAATCACTGAATCAAACGGTATAATGAGAGTGCACACACTAATGCATCGTGATTAAAACTTGCGTTTGATGAAAAGTTTTGGCAGTTGCATGAACACCAACTCTCATTTGGTTTCACGAGAAATAAACTTAATAAATTCCCAAATTAACACTTTTCTCCACCTCAGTATTTCTCCTCTTTGTTCTTATATTCTGCCATTGTTCCCCTCCCTCCTTCGCCTTCACTTCACCTTCCCTCCTCTCCTCGGCGACGCCGTGTGTCCCTCTGCACCGCGGCTCCTGTCTCAGTTGAAAGATGAGGAGCATCATCTCAGCGGGGTTCACGTAAGGCGCTCCTCACATTATGGTTCCTGCATCTCAATGCCACCGAACGCAGCAGGTTCAAGTTCCAGTTCAGTTTTCATACTCTCACTTTTTGATTCATTTCGGAGAATGTTCAAAACCCGCAGCAGCAATCTATTAAGTCAAATGACTTTAATTAGGATGTGTTAGCAGCAAAATCAAAAGAAAAACAGGCTCATTAGCAGCAAACCCACTTAGGATAACAAATGTGTTTTAGGTAATTGATAACGCTGAACTAATCAGATTCTGGAGTGGGAACAATGCCAATCTGCTTATTGGTAAAACTGGCCAAAATGAATGAGCTGCAACGAGTTGTTTTATTGTCATTTTCTCTTTTGTTGGCGCGAAAAGCAACCTCTTTAATGGTTAGATTCAATGACTTCAGGAGAAAATGTCTGTTGATCATAAATACACAATAACACGTCTGCTGCTAAATCAAGAAGGAAGTTTAGTTTTCTCCTTGGGACACCAGTGGGCGGTTGTTTGTTGTAATGAAATAATAATAAAAATTCTAATAATACAATTTATTTAGAATTAACTTGACATTTAAACAATCTCAAAGTGCTAAAGAAAATAACTATTTGCTGTGGTGTGCATGCAGAAATTCTACCGCAGAAATGTTTACCCCATTTTCAATAAGATGGGGTCCGAATGTTTTCAAAAAGTTGCATTCTCCCCTGTTTCCATGGAGATGAAGTCGGAACATTTTTGAGAAGTTCTACTTTGGGAGCCATTTTGCAAAGTCAGTTTTCCACGTGTCCATGGAGACGCTGTTGAAGCAATTTCAAATAGTTGTATTTACTCTCATTTCAACGGAGACAGACCATTTTCAAAAAGTACCACCTTGAGAGCCATTTTCAAAAAGTTGCAAATATTGTGTAAAGGGACATCCAATACACAACAGAAGTTTTGCATTTTCACTTCAAAATGCTGTCACATAAACAGTGCGTGACTGGTAAAATCACAGTCTGTAGTTTGAGATCAGGGGTTTGCAACACCAGCGGCACTTCAGCTCCTCTGGAGCGGCTTCCTGAAACTATGCGAAAAAACTATTCTTCCAATTAGATTTTTTTTTTTAATGATCTAATCTCGTGGTTAAAAACAATGACAAAGAATGCAAAACTTAAAATAAATTACGAGAAATTGCTAAAATGGCTATAAATAAATAAATTCTTTTCTGGCTGAAAACAAAACAAATAACAAAAAGCTTAAACTGTTAGCTCAGGTGGTAAGGCAACGGACTGGTACACAAGAGACCCTGGTTCGATTCCCGCTTGGGGCACTGAGCAATTAACAGCATCCAGTGGGTCCTTGGGCAAGACCCTTCACGCTACTCCCTACCTCATACCATGAATGCAATGAGATGCCGGCTCAGACGTCGCCCGGCCAAACAAGGTCTGTGCTGGGTGCTGGGTGCTGTGTCAGGTGCTACTGGAACAAAGCACAGATGGACGAGATGCAAGAACAAGGCTCTGTTGAAATGCTACTACTCAAGTAATCCTAGTCAGAGGGGTTACATGAAAAGGATGTGGGCTGAATGGTTACTGCGAAACCCACAGTCACAGATGACCACGAAACAACTCGTAACTCACTGTTCCAACATCCACAAACGGCAACTGAGATTGAGATTGAAGAGATACAGCACGAATGCTGTGGCAAGGGGGAGCCAGGACACCAGGTCAGAGGGGAGAATATACCAACTCCCCAACCAGAGATTGGGAACGGAACCCCAATGAGTGCGGAACCAACAGCACTGAGCGAGGCAGCGGCTGACCTGAAATGGCGAGAATGAACACAAGGCTACACCGATTGCAACAGCTAAGTGAAGTACCTTCAGAAAGTCTCCAGCAGTTAGAGCGATCCCTACCACAACAATCACTGAAACCAATGAGCTGATATACAGCAGTGATCCTGCTTGGCTATAAGAGGAGCCATGAGAAACAACACCCACCATGGAAAAGATGGCTGGAGGGTAAGATCAAGGCAACACGGAAAGAAGTGACAGAGGTGCAATGAAAAGACCATTACCCAAGAGGTATGCCCATACTCGAAACTGCCAAACAAAGACTCCAAGCCTTGGCTAACCGAAGGGCGAACAATCCTCATCCTGAAGGATCCCACCAAAGGTGCATCCAACTACCGGCCAATAACCTGCCTCATCGCGGCTAAGATAAGCGGGCACATGGATCAATACATGAGCAAAGACAGGACAGAACAGTCGCCCAAGACTGCCTGGATTGATTACAAGAAAGCCTACGACTCAATGCCACACACATTGATCACTGAATGCTTGGAGTACAACATCAACAGGACTCTAAGAGCGTTCGTTGCAAACTCGATGAGGTTGTGGAAAACCACCCTCGAGGCCACTTGCACAAGTGTGTACGTCCATCAAATGTGGCATATACCAAGGTGAAGCTCTCCACTGCTGTTCTGCATAGGTCTGAACCCCCTAAGCCAAATAATCAACAAGACTGGCTACGGATACCGCCTCAGGAACGGGGCCACGATCAGTCACCTCCATGGATGACATCAAGCTGTACGCCAAGAGCGAACGGGACATAGACTCCCTGATCCACACCACCAGGATCTACAGCAATGACATTGGGATGTCATTCGGGCTTGAGAAATGTAGTAGGATGGTAACAAAGCGAGGCAAGGTAGTCCACACTGAAGGGGTCTCACTCCCAGAAGGAACAATAGCAGACATTGAGGACAGTTACAAGTACCTGGGAATACCACAGGCAAATGGTAACCTTGAACAGACAACAAGGAAAGCGGCAACGGCCAAATACCTCCAGCGAGTGAGGCAAGTCCTAAGAAGCCAGCTCAAGTCCAGGGCAATAAACAGCTACGCCCTGCCAGTGATCAGGTACCCTGCGGGTATAATAAGGTAGCCAAAGGAAGAGATACAGACCACGGATGTTAAAACACGAAAGCTCCTCACCATGCATGGTGGGTTCCATCCCAAATCCAGCACCTTGAGACTGCATGCTAGCCGTAAGGAAGGAGGCCGAGGACTAGTGAGCGTGAGAGCCACTATCCAGGATGAAACATCCAAGCTCCTTATATATATCAAGGACAGGGCTCCAACGGATGACATACTCAATGAAGGTCTCAGACAATGGCGAGATGAAGAGGAGCTGGAAGAGGGACCATCATGGGAGGACAAGCCCCTACATGGGATGTACCACCGGAACATAACTGAAGTGGCTGATCTCAAGAAGTCCTACCAATGGCTAGAGAGGGCTGGCCTACAGGACAGCACAGAGGCCCTCATCCTGGCTGCACAGGAGCAGGCTCTGAGCACCAGAGCCATAGAAGCCCAGATCTACCACACCAGACAAGACCCAAGGTGTAGACTGTGCAAAGAGGCACCTGAGACAATCCAGCACATAACTGCAGGGTGCAAGATGCTGGCTGGGAAAGCATATATGGAACGTCATAACCAAGAGGCTGGCATAGTGTACCCAAACATCTGTGCGGAGTATGGTCTGGAAACCCCAAGGTCACAGTGGGAGACCCCCCCAAAGGTGGTGGAGAATGACCGATGAAGATCCTGTGGGACTTCCAGATATAGACAGGATGGTAATGGAGAACCAACCAGACATCGTGGTGGTTGATAAAGGGCAGAGGAAAGCCGTGGTGGTGGATGTAGCAATACCAAGTGATGGTAACATCAGAAAGAAGGAACATGAGAAACTTGAGAAATACCAAGGGTTCAGAGAGGAGCTGGAGAGGCTTGGAAGGTGAAGGTGACAGTAGTGCCCTCGGGGCAGTAACCCCCAAACTGGAGGAGTGGCTACAGCAGATCCCTGGAACAACCTCAGACATCTCAGTCCAGAAAAGTGCAGTACTTGGAACAGCAAAGATACTGCGCAGGACCCTCAAGCTCCCAGGCCTCTGGTAGAGGACCCGAGCTTGGAATAGAAAAACAGGTGACCGCCCGCGGAGGGCGAGAGAGGAATTTATATATATGAAAAATTGATTCAATAAACTATAGAGGCAAAAAAAAAAAAAGGTAATGTATATCTAAATTTTCACTCTTATATGTCATTAATGCAATTTTGTTTGGGTGTGTTGTGGTTCCAGACAAATTTTATTTGGTAGAAAATCTCAAAAACATTTTGCTGATAATGGTTGCAGACCTCTGCTTTAGGAAAATATGGATCAAAGCAAATGACGGCAAGAAAGTAATCTGATACCACAAGTCTAATTAAACAGGTCCTACTGGGGCGACCATGAATCTGTACATTAACGTTTCATTTCAGCCGTACAATGTTGTTCTCTGCTCATATCAGCTTATTTTGGAAAATCACCCTGAAGAAACAGACTGTGACTTTCCTCTCAGCTAGTTTACATGATTTTGTATTAAAATATACACAAGCCTCGGATGACAATCACGCTCCTGATGTTTGCTTAACACATGCAGATTGGCTAAGCGTGTATTGATTGAATGCAGGCGCACAGTCGTGAGCCCTGATTGGATGGAAACCGCAGTTTATCAAATTCAAATGAAGTCATCCTGCTGGGCGGAGGCCAGTAGGAGGCAGCTCAATCAAAAAACAACATCAATATTTCCACATGGAGCTGGAATTACAAATGGACGGTAATCAAAACACATTTAGAGACTTTTTAGGAATGAAATTTAGTGATAAAATGAGAACACATGAACTATGAGAACTACTATGAGTGTGCTTATGGAAGGTTGTGCTTCATAAAAAAATAAAATTTTATTCCCAGCTTTTCTGCTCACTGCAGGTTTTGAAGCTTCTTGAAGAAATGGGTATCGGTGTGTCCCGACCACAAGCACAACTCAAATGTGTCTGTGGAATGTTAACAAATGTCTCTGCAAATGATGTCGAAGGGAAACCTATGCCTCTTGTTTTCAGCTGCAGCCAGTTTCATCATGTCACTCCCACTTTTCCAACTTTTTTTTTTGAAGGCGTGATGACTGGCCTTCCCAGTGGTCCTCACCCATTTCCAGCATCTGTTGCCAGGCAACTGTTAACTCATGCATGAGCATATTATGCATTTATCGACTTTTATAGCAGAATCAAAGGCCGACTTGTCAAGAATAGAAGTCATATTTTAAGGATTGTGGAGTGATGCTTGTACTGTTTCTGTTCTGTCATCAAATCCACTTAAAGAAGAGAATCATGAATTTATTGGGGTTTTTTTTTTTTTTATCTTCTGTGATATTCCAGACTCCTCTGTCCTACTTATTGCTGAAGCAGCAGCAGGAGCAAGTAACTAGTAAATGACACAGTGGTCATGCAAATGGAACAAATCAATGTACAAGCTCATGCACGCAGTGGAAATGTGAGGTTTTATTGCGACAGGCCAGTTGTTTTGATGGCTGAAAGCATTTGTTCCCGGTTCAGAGGGGAAGTAGATTAAAGTAGTTACGTTTTCAATGTTTGTGTGTGTGTGTGTGTGTGTGTGTGTGTGATGCCAGCTACTCCAACCAGATTGAGACCTCGTTAACACAGCGTTTCAAGTGTTTTTCAAAGTTTTTGAATTTTTGCATTTACACAGCAACGTTTGAGGAAAAGCCTTGCGGTTTGCACTTTCTTTCTTCTTTCTATTTCCCTTTCCATCTTTCTTTTTGAGTGGTGGGAATGGTATTGACCAGCAGGGACACTGGTGTTCCACAGGAAACTATCCAATTTCAAATTTTTTCTAAAAGAAAATTTAATCTCACTGCCATGACAGTGTGTAGAGCAATTGTTTATAAGTACTGCAGTGAGCACCATGGAAGTATTGTGCTGAGTTGTGGTTCTTTCTGCCGTATAAACACCAGAGGCTTTTATTCTGATGTCACACAAGCAACCAGACCTTCATAACAGGATGACACTCCACACAACACATTTCTCACTCATGGTTTCACACCAACATCCAACAAACCAAACTAGACGAAATAATGAACTATCTGAACCGAGGAACAAAAACACAACACAAGCACAAACCAACACACACAACAACCCCAACAATAACCCTCAATAACCTCCGGCAACACATAACCTGAACTCCCATCATGCCCTGCAGCGACCAACTCCGTGATGCTACAATACTCTTCACCACTAGATGGCAGCACAGAACGTTGCTGGTGAAATGAAACTTAACAGAGTCAGTGTGGTTAATCTCCACCTCCTGCTACCATCTTGTATCAAAGTACTGTGTCAGTGACAGTGATGGAGAAGTTTTTGAAAAGGAAGAATGTGAACCAGGATATCAGCTTTGTGTTCATCCATCAGGTCCAGGTTTCACACTGACGGAGTAAAAATAAAAAAAAGAAATTGGGAAATATTTTTTTCTGTATTTATTTGATTCCTGTTGATAAAACTTTGATGAGAATGACTTTATATTGTTAATAGAGGCTACAGAGTTTCACATTTTAACATTTTCGGGTGGTGGTGTGCCTCCAGATGTTTCCAAAGAAAAAAGTGTGCCTTGGCTCAAAAAAAGTTGAAAAACACTGGCGGTAGTACAACTTCACAGATGCCAACTGTCATTGAACTAAAGTGAAGGAAGAAGGGAAACAGTAATCAGGACACACTTATCTTGCTGATAAGAGAGAAGGGGAAACAGTCATCAGGGACAATGAGAGCGGTGGGAAACAATGTGGATAGATAGAGCCAGCAGATGGCGGTAATGCAACTTTAAGGATGCAAACTGCCGTTAAACCCAAAAGAAGAAGAAGCAGAAGAAGAAGAAGAAGAAGAAGAAGAAGGACGAGCGATGTCGAAGATTTGGAGATTTCAATAGTAATGCGAATAAGAAAAATAAATTCTGACAAAATATCAAGAGGAGGTGAAAGCTCGTCCATACAACACCAGCAACTTTATCTCGAGAGACATGTGGAGCAGCAGAGTTTAAATTTTCAGTCCGTAACTCCGAGCAACGCTCCATCCCACACAATTTCGGGGCTCACACATCAGCGATGCTACATGCGAACCATGATTGTGTGAATGGTCTCAGTCTACAGTCTATCTACGCATAGCACAGTTTATAGACGGAGGCTACGCACTTTGCTACGAGTACTGTAGAAGCAGTCCTATACTGGCGCCTTCAAAACAGTGAGAGGTGACGTAGCGCTGACAGAGGCTGTGCAGAGGCAGTTTGCTTTTGACGCATCGCCTCCACATACTGTTTGCTTGTGCATTATGAATCAGGCGTTATGGCATTTAAAAAGTTCTCGTATCAGTACAGAGGATCTGTACTTGGTATTGGCAAGTCGCTAAAGATTAGTACTTGTATTGGTGTCGCCGACACGACACCGTGTCCGTGCATCCTTACTATGAAGGATTTCCCAAACCAACCGTCTCAGATATGAGCACAGTTTTGTGATGTTCAGGCTCTCTTGTCTTGTTTTCCTCTCCGTTGAGGTCCAATTAAAGTTTAGTGTTTTCCCGTGTTGAACGCCTCCCACACATTATTCTGCTAAATGTTGTGATCTGGACTGTTTTTGTCATTTAATCTGCGCCGGGAAGCTGTTTCTGACACAACCAGTAATGTAGAAAACGTTTCGCATTCTCATCACCATCGGTACTCTCGGTGTCCATGGCGACGCTGATGCTCTGAGCCATGTCAGCCTGCTTCTCATCCGTTTAAGGATTTTACTCTTGGTAAGTGAAGGCGTACTTCAAAAATCACAGACAGAAGTTAACACGAGGAACAGAAATGAATAAAAACAAGTGAAAAGCTTACATGATACAATCCCTTTTATCACTCCTGGTTTTATGCAGACATCAGATTCCCTGTGCCTGCATTACATATTCATGGGTGATTAATGTTGTTTTATAATTCAGGGTAAGACCTGCAATAATGGTTGGAAGGCGAGCTGCGGCTGACCTCCATAAGACTGGACATAATGATGGGGAAAAAAAGAAACTGTTACATAAATGAGCTTCAGGGAATCTCATGTTATTTCAATGAAATGTTCATACATCCACAAACTGTTCTTGTGTTTATACATCCACCTTCCATTCAGTTTTATTCAACTCAGACTGTGATCCGGTGGACAATTGGCAAACATTTTCTATTTGCTAATTGTTTAGGAGAAGAAAAAGAAATGATGGCACATACCAGCTTATCAAGTGCTGATCCTCTCTGCAAACTATGTTCGTGATCATATCACAGACGGGGGATTATTGATTTCATTATTCCCGGCATTAGCAGAGATAAAATCCTCATTGGGAGGGCTTAAAAAGGAAATGGGAGTGCTGCTTTGTTTGTTCACAGCAAACAAACTGCACTTGAGGGACTCAGTGGAAAGACAGTCATTCACACATTTATGAGTCGTTGACACGTTTCAAGAGAAAACGCATTGTTTTTGTATCTTCAATACAGAAAACAAAACAGAAATGGCAGAAACACTGAAAACAATATAGTCAGACAAGATCAAATATTTGCTTTATTGTGCCACAATGGCAACATTTTGATCATTATAGTAGCCAGTAAAAGAAAAAGAAAATAATGTGAACAATAAATAAGCATATGAAAAAAGTACACGGAACTGAGTTAGCATCGTGGGCATGTTAGCCATTAGCTCATGTCGATGCTAACTAGCCAGGTAGCAACATCACTGTACAAAACAGAGTGGGCCCATACAGATAAACCACGACCCGAATCAATGAACATCGGTGTTTCTGGATACTTGTAGAACCGAGATATTAACGCGAGCTGCGGAGCAGAGGTAGCAGTGTGCTAGCAGAGCTCCAGTGTGTCCACAATGGAGGAAATATCTGAGCTCTCCAGGAGCTGCTGTGATTTAAAATGTAATCGCTTGCTCTTTGGATGATGGCAAATCATCCCTGAAAGTTTCAGGCAACTCGGATCAATGGTTTTTGCAAAAAGTTGGTAAAATTCATAAACTTCACCAATGAGTGAATAAATAGATCACTCCATAAATACACATGGCCAAAATCATAACCTCGCCACCAACTGGCATTGCCAAATTGGAGTACAAGGACATTCTTATGGACAACCAAGTTGTTGTTGTTTTTTTTATTTTATCATACTGTATTAATCTTGCTGAAACAGAGCCTGGTTGAGGCTGTGAAAGAAGAGTTTAGCATTAAAAATCCCCCGAAGCCAAGAGAAGAGCCGATAAATATAGCGTTCCTCAGAGGACGAAATATCAAGTATGGCACTTCAGTGATTATAAGTAAACACACAGAAGTGTCAGATACATAATTACCAAGTCAAATTAGGAGTAATTTCCGTCTCTTGATATGAGTGAGCTCTCATTTAAGGAAGACTTTCTGTATGATCGTTTCAAGCACCATTATGGCCCGTAGAGAGGATCAGAAGTTACCCCAACTTCCTCAAATCCATCCGCTGAGTGCACTCAATATGCATGCAAATGTGCTCAGCCAGTGAGATGGGAATAAAACGCTAATTTGATATTTGCACGGGCGTTCTGTTTCACAGGTGGCAGAAAATCCAACCTGGCCGTTTGTCCCTAATCACCGCGTCGGTTTCCGTCGCCGAGCCCAACGGGAGGCACCGTCGCATATAAAGGCAGAAGGTGGATTCTCCGGTAAAACAGGGTAATTCCACTCCACAATAATCACATGGGTCCTATCAAGTCGATAACTGCGCTTACAGCAAATGTCTTTCGGCGCCGAGCGTGCAATTTTCTGTCTTGCAATCGCTGTAAAGCCATTTTACTCCAGGAGAGCGGGGAATTGGTGGGTGCTGAAAGCAGAATTTCCCAGGAGGGCCGGGACAGATTGTGAAAATCACTCGTACTGGAATGTATCCAACAGATTGTCACTCAGAGGAGCCGAGTTTGGGAACAATATTGTGTGCACACAGAGGAACAAATATGCTTCGAGGTTGAATGGGAGCACTCGTGTCAAATCGTTGGTAGTTTTCAGAAAAAAATCTTTCCGACTGAGACGGGGGATATTATTAGCTTGAAAAATATCCTCCGCTTTAGTTTCAAACTATGAAGCAGTGAATGGTTCACAGGTTACTTTTCTTTGGATTTGCTTCATTCTGTCACGACAACTTGGCTGTTTTTTGTTTTTTTTTTAATCTTGTGTTTGGAAAGAGTGAAGCATGGTGGATTGAAAGCCTTTGGACTCGTCGTCATGTGGGATGCACTCATCGGGCAAATGCTTTTATTTCTGACGCAAATTCATTGGTTTGGCAGCTCGAATCTATCTTAGTGCGGAAAAGAGGAATTTATTTGCGAGTCTTAAAATGGAAATTCATATATTTTATACAGCAGCTTAATATGATCTGTCACCTATTTACATTTATAGTAATGACGACTGACAAGTGAGTCTGGGGTTGTTTCTTGCTGAAGGACACTTCGGCAGGCGGGCTGGGATTTAAAATAGCCCAAGCTCCACCAGGCTAAGTTTACCTTAAACCTAACCCAAGTGTTTTCACACTTATCGTTTACGTGTATTGTTTTTGTGTTTTTGCTTCAGAAAAGTTTTGTGTTTACGTTGCAACCTTTTGAAAACGGTGGCTTATTTACAAGAAAACGGCAGAAACATTGAAAACGATGTAGTGAGCATGTAGCATGTGCCACTAGTTGGCACTGTTGTTTGTTTTTGTAATGAAACCACACACATAAGCATTGCATTTTACACTCCAAACTCTTAACAACAGGAGATAATGGACATTCTAGTGGACAGATGACTGTCAAAATAAAAGTACCAAGTCCCAGGACAATATGGATTGAGAGTCGTGAAACCAGGGAGGAACCATTGTTCTGATTGTCTCTATGGAGCATCTGCAGAAGAACTTGTTACTATGGATGTGTTGCACATGCGAAGTAGAAACATTTAAAAAAAATAAAATAAATAAATAAATCTGTTTTCTTACGTCTACATTGAAAAAGATTTTGAGCATTTTTGAAAAGTTCTACCTTTGGAGACAATCTCAAAAAGTTGCACTGTTGTCGTGTAAATGGACCCCAAATGAACCCCGCTGTTATGTAAATTAAATTCACCCAGTTTTAGGAATGTAAAAACTATGATGTTTCAGTTCCTTTTGTACCATCGATCCAATTCAAGCTTCCACATGAGAAATGTTGTGATGCTAATATGGAATAACGAGAGGATTCTTCATCAAAACTTTGAATAGAAAAACCTGGGAATGCCGACTTGCTGTTCTCACTCAGACCGGTTGTGTAGATAAGGTGAGGTCTCTACATGTACATCCATGTCTGTCAGCACTTCTTTAATCACAGTTCATTATTCTCTTCCCACAGGAGACCCACAACCCAACGTTTACACTTTCACGAGATTTGCAGAATTTCTCAGTCGTGCATCTTTTGATGTGACAAATCTCTCCTCTGACAGGCAGAGCAATTTAAATGATAAGCATTTCTCTCTGGCAAAATTAATTTTGATATGTATCTGGCAAGCGTGGCCACGTTATCGCACTCAAGCAGTTGGCCTCAGGCCAAGGTAAAGCACTCATTATTTTCCAATTAAACTTGGCATATCTTTGTGACGGAGTCCTGAAGGCAGGCACACGGAACCCAAGGTTTTCCACTAAGTTTGCTTCAGAATTTCCAACCTAATTAAATTGTTGTTCAGATAAATACATTTGTAGAAGATTGAATTGTTATTAATTCAAATTTAATGTTGAAACGTTAATGAAGCTGGTTTTGAGTTTGTCTCAGACAGCTGTGTGTTTTGATTTGATTTGCCTTTAAGTGAGGACTTAACATCTTCATCCTGTCGGGAACATAAAGCCGCAATAATTCTACACCCAGCCCTGTTGTGAGCTTCGGCTATAGCTTCACAATTTGATCAGTCCATCCCTTCCATGTTTCATCGCAGTCCTTCACCTTTTCTATGTGAGAATCTGAAAGGGAAAACAAATAGTGTCAACTGTATTCCAGCTTTTCCCCAAATCCACTCAAACCTTATTGCAAAGATCCATTTGAATGAGCATTGTTTGTAACTCAGACTGTCTGACAGGTTGATGCCAAAATGTAAGTCTGATACATTTGATCGAATGATGCTTTGTGAATAGAACAGCCACAAATATAATTTTCCATGCACATACATGTAAAAGATATATGAATATATGATTTTGTGTAATTCTGAGAGTTTTTGCTCACTGATTATCGTGATTTACAATGTTTGAAAATGAGTGTCTTTTTTTAAAGGGCCATATTATATAAAATTCACTTTCTAAAGGTTTTCCAACAGCAATAATCGTCCCCACACCTGGAATGATCCCAGAAGTTTAGAAAGTGTGTCCTCTCTCTCCCTGGCTTGTTCCAGGTTTTAAAAAGTGCGTTGCTCCAACCAGCCAATCAGAAATCAAACCCTATATAATGTCATCAGGGGTTTAGCCAATCACAATCAAGGTAGGCCTTTGACTCCTCCCACACTCAGGCAGCTCTGCTCTGGCACATGGCACCATGAGAGGAAGTACTTCCTCCTCTTTCTATAGATGGGTGTGTGTGGGCGGAGCCAGTCCAGCTCACACAGACACAGCAGATTCTGAGTGCAGCTCCTAGGATCCAATATTCTAATGGCGGGAAATCAAGGAGAAGCTGGACTTTGGACAATAAGCTTTGAATACAATGTTTTTGGAGCAACGAGACAATGTGAAAGTGTTGAAAAGCTGCATGATATGACCCCATTAAAAGCTCCATATACGCTAAAACAAGTTCAAGTGATAACAGTAAACCAGTCACTGTTTACACAGCAACGGTGCTTGGACTCACTTCAACTCGCTGAAAACACAACGTTTATAAATGCTCCAACGTCGTCTGTGTGGAAACTGAGGAAAACACAACTTTTTTGAAACACTGCTAGTGCGCATGCATATCAAGGCCAGAGTAAACAGCACCCACTACAGGACAACTATATCATTTTCAGTGATCCTGCTGCTTCTGTTTTAACAGACATTGTGTTGAAAGTGTTGCTGTATAAAGATGAATTATTTCTGAAAAATCCACACATTTTTAATTGAAATGTTGGCACCACTGTGGTGTGAGTAGACACCCAAAAATGCAACGACAATGTTCTTTTTTCACTTGAAAACGTTGTGTAAATGGCGCTTTAAAGCAAATATATCAGGTCGACTGGACTTGGTCATGGCTCTTGGAAGATACCCATCTTACCAGCCAAGTCTAATAAACTGATGAAGTAGTGAAACGTCTCCACATATGACCAAGTCCAGCTGACCAGATACAATCTGGTTTGTGAGATCTCTGAAACAATTCTCTCCATTCAAACCTTAAACTAGTGACCTTCATCTGTAAGGTGAGAGTTCTGAACACTTCATCATGACTCAACCAATCTACCACCACATCACCTGCTGCTGTTATGTAAAGGTAGGCATGTAGAAGTGTAGTGTCCTTCCTTGCGGTACAAACATGTACAGACTGCAGAGAATGTACCAGAGCTGTGAACAAATGTAAATCATAAAAAGATCAAACCCTACAGGCGTGAATCATTTCTAAAGAAATACATTGGGAAAAATAGAAATTCAACTCAAGAGATTGTGCAGAGTGTACCTGTTCCAACAATACCGACTGATTCCCCAAACTATGCTCTAAAAATGCTCCCCAGGAGATTACATGCAATCTCTCCAGCAGTTTAACTGCATATTTTCCTTTCCTTTCGCTTCCACTGTTTTCGCTGTGCTGTTTAAACATGTTGTAGACCTGCTGAATGATTTTCATTTTCTCTACTCCGCACATTAAATAGTAGAGCGTAGGCAATTACACGCAAAGTCAATGAAAAGGTATGAGTGGCAGAAATGAAATTCACTCCAGGAGGAGCAGAATGAGGAAGAGATGCAGTGAGTCTGAGATAAAGCCACTCCGGCCAAATAACATGCTTCATAAACTGTCTTCTGGTTTCTAACTGCTCGCATTAGCAGACTAATCCCAAACACACCTGGGCTGTGCGATGAGGTTCCTGCTCGGCTGACGACACAAGCTGCTTTTCAAAGCCAAAGCATGTTAACGTGAGAGGATGAAACTTCAGCATGGTGGATGCACCCCTTTTAAAAAGATGACAACAATCATTCTTTACTGAATGAACCTTCTCTCGAACGATAAATGACATACGGGCAGCACATCTTTCACCAACTTCACATCAACCAATGGTGAAGCCTTCAGAGCCTTGGACCATGGAACAACCGGAGCCTTAATGACAAAACCACCAGAACCTGGACCAGGAAGCCGTGAGAGCCTGGATGACGAAGCCACTAGAGCCTGAGCATTGAAGCCTTCAGAACCTGGATGAGGATGCCACCAGAACCTGAAGCAGAACACCATTTTCCCGTTAGGTGAGAATACTCCAACCCAGGTTGGTTTGGCCCAATGGTGTTCATTTCATCAGCTGTTTTAGCCATTTTAGTCTCAGTCCACCTATTGGTTTTTATTAATCACATTTAGACTGTCGAATTTCATTTTTATGTAGTCTGACTAAAGGTCCATTGTTATCTTCGTCCAGGAATATGGAAATTATTTTAATCACTGCTCAAAATAGGTCAAAGTGAACTATATTATCCCTGGGGGGGGCAATTTCTAGTCCAACCAGCATTAAAACATACAGACTGTGTTGTCTCCTTCCAACACGTTCACAGTTTTGCTTCCGTTTTTCATTTCGTGAAACATAAATTATAACTCTTTTTCCTTGGTGGCATGTAGTTTCGAAGACAAACTAACTGAGGTATATCAAAAAGAAAAAGAATATATACATTTAAATTTGTCGCTCCTGTGAGTTCATAATTGTAATTCCAGTTGCAAATGACCATTAGCACTCTAATGTCCATTGCCTTTGAATTTCAATCTCTTTTGAACATGATTGTACAGAAATATAGTGTCCGGCCATCAAGCAATATTTATACTTGCACAGGAACGTTTCCATTTATGCAGAAGCTTAGTATTAAATCAGCCGGGGGCTGAGAGACTGTAATATATCACAGTTCAGCGGCTGTCACATGATGTTGCTTGCTACTCTCTGGACAATACTGTGATTGCTGGAGTTGTGCTGGTGTGAAGGTAATGATGCCATTTATTTGAATTATTATAAGAACCAAGGTGAGGTGCTACGCAGACAGCCTGTCGAGTGTATTTCATCGGGCGGTTTTCGCTGGTTTGATTCGGTGGATGGTGAAATAAGCAGCTCGCTCGCTCCGACGCGTCGGACAGCCGCAATTTACAGCTGTTTTTCCCAAGAGCGCGAGGCAGAACTTTGATGGGAGTGAAGAGAGTGGAAATCAAAGTGAGGGGAGGATCCGCTCCGCTGTCAGAACTCAGACTGAGTTATCACCATGAAGTCGTGGATTCAAAGCCTGGAACTTACGGCCTCTTCCATCACATAATCAGCAACACAACGACGTTCATTATGTTGATGATAAACCTGTGAGTGCTGGGGAACGTCTCGGGCCCCGTTTACCTTTTCAAGTCAAAACGAAAACTTTCATAGAATTTTGGGTGTCTGTTTGCATGACAACGGTGCTCAGAGTCACAGAAAATGCAACTTTTTGAAAACAATATTACTCCCATCTCCATGGAAATGGTGCAGTTCCATTATAAAAACAACCAACAGCACCCGCTAGTGGCCCTAGACGAAAACTACATAGTTTTCAGCCTTTCCACCATTGCTGGGTTAACGGACAACATTTTTCATTTGATTTCAAATGACATCCCTTCAAGTGTATTTGTCTCAATCTCATATATGTTTGAGTACATATTACAAAGCTTTAATGGAGAATTGAAATGCAACACATGTAGGATCGTTTCATATGGATCCTTCCAATATATATTCCAAAACATATATTTTTTAATATATAAATGATCTATAACCAAACAAGGAACGCTTAAAGATCAAACATTAATAACCACATTATTGTATTTTCTGTCTCTTAGCACTTTTGAGTTAATTTGGTTCAGTTTGATTTCTAACATCATTTTAAGGCAGTAAATCCAAAGGAGAAGTGTAGGAGACGGTGGAAAGGCAAAAGTCTGTGTAAGCATGGAGAAACCTGTAGAAGCAGACTCAGAGGGGCAGACTTTCTGCTTTTTAAAGTCTCATGTTGTCTCTCGTTTCAGGCTCCCGGGCTTCCCCTCCTATGTCTGATCGCTATTTCCGGCCCTGATGTGTTTCACTGAAGCCCTGATGTGAAACCTGTGTCCAGGAGTGTGATTGTCTTCACCTGGCGACAGCAGAGTACGTTGGGCTTGAGGTATGATCTTGTTGCTGGTTCGTCTGTGTTGACAGTGGTTCTCTGTGTTCTCTGGGATTCTGTGTTGCAACATCTCTTGGATTGATGCATTTCCTCTGTTCACTGTTGTTTCATAAAAAGATCGCAAGGCCCGACCTTTTTGAGTCCGTCCTCCGAATGTGACAGGTGGACACTTCTTGCTGCTGAGAGATTTAAAAGGTCAGATAAATGTATTTAATGTGTTTGAAACGGTTCTGCAAAACGCTCAAGTTGAGAAACATTCCATCGGCTGGCTCCCCAAAAACTTTCTTCTTATTATATCATATTTGTTGGCAGACTTTATTATAACATATTAACTGTATTGTACCCAGACCTTTGACCTCATCCTATAAAAGATGAAGCCCTTTTGTGCAGTTCTTTACATTGTTATTAATCATCTCTTAAATATGCTTTCACTACAATATTATTGTCTTTTCTCTTTTTCTCTCCTGGCATGTCATTTTATGATTTAAAACAATATGAGTCAGAAGCTGCTTACAAACATTTAGCTCTCATTCTTATAACTAAATGGGAGTTAAAAGAGCAACTTTTGTACAATAATGTCAAGGAAATATCTAGTCTCAAGGAAATGTTTGTTCAAGGCTTCGTGGCTTCACGCAAGCTGAAGGTTAGTCATTTTTAAGTCTCTCTAACAGCTGTGTGACATTTACATTTAGTGCTGCAGCAATTTGAAAGGGCACCGACAAAACTGACAATTTAAGGCCACGCTACAATCTTGCTTATAGGTGACATGAGCAAGCGAAAAGTGTGTGTGTGTGTGAGCGCGTGCGTAATGAAATCATTTTAAAGCTATAGAAATCTAACAGTCGGAGTAGTAATAACCACGATAATCTACCTTATGAGAAATTCTTAACTTCTGTCATTTAATGATACTTAAGTTGATAATTTCATTACATTTTAGCATGAAAACATTCCATTCTCTGGAGTTTAAAAATCCTCTTAAAGAGGTGCCTGAGGTCTACAGAAGGGCCAGAAAGCAGCAGCTGGTTTTCTGACTGAAGTGTATGAATGTGAGCAAACATGAATAAGAAGACAGAATATAATATTCCCTGCTGAAACAGGGTGCTTTTGCTCTCTCAAAAAACACAAAGGCTGATACGCAAGTCGGATACGCTGCTTGGATTTGTGATTTGTGTCTGATTCTTGCCATTTAAACATGCTTACAATGTCAGAAACATCACACATGCGTACTTGTTGTGTTTACTTTGGCAGAATTGCATCTTATGCATATTGCAGTGCCGGGAGGGCGTGCTGTGAATGGGTCTCTGAGATTCCCTAGTGGATCTTAGAATTTGGATTTCATTAACGTGAACTCAAACGTATTGTCCTCCTGTCAGATCGCCTCCATGCTGTTTGTTCTTTAAGTATCAAAATACACGAGATGGTCACAGGTTTGACAATGCAGTGTTGAGAAAATCCGATCAGTCTGGCCACACGGCGGCGCGCATATCTGTTACATTTCTGATTTATTTACACATATCAATCAGTGCCACATAAGAGAACATAACGGAAGAAGGTCACATGACACTGACAGGGTCAATGTAAATGACCTTGTAGCGTCGCCTCTGCTCGGTCTGATGAACCTCGAAGAAAGGAAACCAAGCTCTGGTAAACGGGGCCTGAAACTCACAATAATGCCTTTAATGGTGCACAGTGGATCTTTTAATGGGATCTCATTTTGAGAACTAAAAGTAAAAAAAAAAAAAAAAAAAAAAGGTCAAATAAAAAAACGTTTTTCATTTTTAAATAAATGATGAAGCCCTGGAGCTGAAGCTACCATCTGGCTCCTGTAACAGTCCACAGGCCATTGTCTGGACGGAAACCATGACTCAGCAGGAAGAGGGTGAACGGAGGTCAGCAGGAGCTCCAGGCAAGGTCACACACACACACACACACACACACACACACACACACACACACACACACACACACACACACACACACACACACACACACACACACGCACGCACGCACGCACGCACACACACACACACACACAGCAGTTCCCTAAAGGGTCCTTCAATCAATCTGTGGATTATTCTTATCGTTTCCAAAAAGGTGGCATTATTGATTTCCAGGCGTTGACCTGAGACGGTCTGTGTGTCTGACTGATGCCTTTCTCAGTTTGCGACATATCACCTGTCTGCCGAACTGCAGCACAGCAAACCAGCGAGGACGACGATCTGCTCAAGTTTAGGACTGGAAATATTCTCATGTTAACACAATGCACCACTGTCTATGTAAAGCATGACCTTGCTATCTGAAAAAAATTAATAAATCAAACAGCTATTAGCTGAATCTGCTGAGAAGAAAAAATGTTTTAATGGTTTTAAAGTGTATAACCAAAGTGCAGAGTAGCCTCATTCTTTGCAGGTGCATGGTTTCAATAAGAAAGGAAAGAGCTTGAAAAATCACTGCAGCATCTGTGAAACACAGTAAAAGGAAGTCGCTGCTCTTTAAATGCATTCTGAGCCACAACCAGCCTTGAATAGGCAATAAGTAGAAAAGAAAGTGACCAGAATGAGTCTTGATCACATACAGAAGAGAATAAAGCCATGAAATGTTGGACTAATGCATGAGAAATTGCTGCTATTATTTGTCTGAAATGGCGGCTGATGAATGGTGCTTGTTCTGATGCAGCCTCTGTGTTCGTCGCTCTCGTTGCACTCGCTGATGGTTCATTTTCCCATGATGCAACAGGACGGATGCTAATTACGCGTCATGGTAACGACGCTAAATGGCAGCCATCATTTGTTTGAGATTAGAAGTAAATCCTGCAGGGAAGGTTGCAACTGAACCCAAACCCTTAAGTTTCCCCCCAGTACAAACGGTTCAAATAAAAAATGAATGCGGTTAAATGGGATTTTATATACAATCTACAATCTACTTCTATCTAAGTTCAACCAAGATTTAAAAAAAAAAGAAATGTAAAAGAAATCAGAAAAAGGACAATCAACCTCCAGTGGCTCACAGAGTGAGGATGAACGTAAAAACAAATGAATTTAATGAGTTGAAAACAACAATTGTTTGGCTTTATCGCCAAATCACCTTTCATCATGGCGACGAAGCATTTTTGAAAAATTCCACCTTGGGAGCTGTTTTCAAAATTGTGCAAAAATGAAAGTTTAGCATTGCCATTTGAAAATGTCAGTGAAATAACCTGAAAACAAAAAGCGACCAGTTTTGCTGCACTAAGTGTTCGATTTCAATTCACTTGAACATAAAACAATAAAATAAATGTATAAAGCAACACCGGCTTTGGCTGCAGTGTTTCTGCAGCTGAATTAGAATGTTTTTACACCATCATTTGCAAATGTTCCCCGGTGTTTTGACCACATTGTTCAGAGCAAGCACAAACCAAACGTTCCTCCTTTAAGTGGAGTGTTGAAGGAACTGCAGTTTATGGAAGGGCAGGTGTCTCCTAAACAAGGTTGTTCCTCACACTGAAGTTACCAAACAAAACTTGGTGATACACGCACGAGCCTGGGGAAGTGAGATAGTGAATTACAGCACACTTTTATCATAATAGATATTCAGCATGTCGTCTGCTCTGTCTTGCACATTCCTCTCTGTTTACAGTTAATTATTGTTTTTTAATTAGCTTCCCAAATTTCAGTTTATGAGCGTTTCAGACGTATGGCCCATCATTTCTGGGCTTTGGCTCGTGCCCTCGTCCTATAAACAGTGAAGGAGAGTCTGAAAGCTGATTTAGTGACGGGATGACGGGACGGGTTTTGGTGCAGCAGTAAAGCATTGAAGACGGTGTCACACTGAGACTGGAGACACTAGTTAACCTGACATGATGGACTGCTCGCTTGCCATTTGTCCAGCAGGAGACTGGGAAGCTTCACTCCTGGAAGCTGAGAAAAAAAACCCGCTGCAGACTGCAGTGAAAAGTCGAGAAGGTCAGATTTATCTCCAACATACATCACTATTACTAGCACCGGACAAGGGGAGCGGCGGCTCGGGCAGCCTTCAGCCTCTCACACATTCCTCTTGCACATGTTTTTCTGTGCACCAAAAAAAAAAACAACAAAAAAATCCCTTAATGGATAAGTTTTGCATGATAGAATTTATACAATCCGTCAAGCTAATGATGCAGTAAATGACATACTTGTAAACTGAGGCCTCGTTTACACAACGTTTCAACTGAAACTATGTAACTTTTGTTACATTTTGGGTAATGCTTTTTAGAAATAGCTCCTAACGTAGACGTTTTTGAAAATGCTCCATCTCCGGTGAAATGTAGGGATATGCAAATAAACAAACAAATAAATAAATAAATAAACCATTTGAAAATCTTCCAACTTTGTTTTCCCCCCAAAATAATCCTATTAAAAAAAGTTCTTACTCTTTTTCCATTGAAATAGTAAAACTTTGAAAAAAAGGGCACAACCAAGGTGGAACTTTTTGAAATTGCTGACTCCATCTCTGTTGAAATGGGGAAATACAAAACTTTTCAAAAACCCTCCACCTCTGTTTACATGGGAACAAAGGCATACACAACTTTTTGAAATCATTCCAACACCGTTTAAATGGAAACAAATGCAAACGCAACATTCCGACTCTGTTTTCATGGAAAGAATGTGAAAAGCAACTTGTCGAAAACACGCCACCTCATTTTCTGTGGAAACACAGGAACATGCAACTTTTCAAAAATGCTCCGACTCCATTTTTGCGGCAACAGAGGAAAAACTAAATTTTTCTGAAATGCTGCTTCTGCACATGCTCAGTAGATGGACAATAACACATTTTTTTTTCCAGGTATGGAGGTTTGAATCCAGTTCAGTGATAAATAAAGCTTTACTTTCCATGAAGCTCTATTTGCGTTGCACCTTGCAGGCAGCTAATACCATTCTAAACACTGCTAAAATACTGATCTGCCATAACATTATGACCACCAATTTTTTCAACGTATCTGTATTTCACTCCAGCGTTTATTTCGCTGACAGTTTTTACTTCTCCTCACTGTATTTTAAGAGAAATATCTGTCCTTTCCCTTCTTTTGTTTTTCAAAGGGACTTGTTTTCTGGTCTTGACTCTGGACGATCCAGAGTGACAGCAAATGAATCAAAACAGCTAAAAGCTACAGAAAGTGACACATTAAAGACCAGTCAAGTTACATCAATAGTTGATCTTCCTGTGTTCCAGCCTTCTTTTTGATATAAAGTCAAGTCAGATTATACCCATCTGACTTTATCAAAAGATTACAACCTGAATGAGTCTACAACTCACTGAATATTGTATTTCAGTTTTATTAATCCATTAATGAGTTTAAGATGTGTTGCCTACTCTACAGATCCTCATGAAATTCTTTGAGCAGCCGGTTCAAAATAGCTAGTATGATCAAACTACCTCTTGTTGAGGAAGGCAATGTGTAGTTACATGTTCTCGCCGTCACGCAGCATTCAGAATTGTGACAGAAGAGCTGCGAGTGGCTTCTTTTTAAACAAATCGGAGCCTCACTGATAACTTGGGGCTTCTCTGGAGAACCCGGACGTCGGCGGTGCAGCTCAGACGAGGTGGAGTATTTATCCTCGCTCTGCCCACAGTAACAGGCTTTGTGGGGCAAATCAATCACACTGATGAAGGAGGTCAAATGAAACAAGCTGTGCTGTAGTCGCTCTCGGAGTGAAGAGATTGGACTCAACATGGTTTATTAGTTGCACCTTCACATTAGACGTCCTCGGGCCAGCTCCTCCCGCCTGCAGCCGCTCCAAGGAGGAATCCATTTCCTTTAATCAGAGGAGCCGCCGCCAATCGGCTGCACAGCGGCGGAGTCCGATACGGCGGCAGAAGCACGTCAAGGCGGTGACCCCTTGATGTTTTAATGCGTTATTCATATGCTGCTCTCCTTGTATATGATTGTAGTATTGAATGATGGGAAAATATATTAAACTACCATATTCAAGGATGAATCCAGGAGAGATGATTTTTACGTGTATGTTCTACATTGTCGCCACCTTCTTTAAGATAAGCGTTAAAATCTTACTCTTAATCTTCATCTTAGCGTTTCTTACTGTCAAATGTTTTTCCTTTCCTCCGTCTCCTCTACTTGCTCAGGTAATAGTTGGTTTTTCCTCTGTAAAATTGCTCTGAAATAACTGTTGTATTTCGTTTTAGAGAAATGAAATAGATTTTGTGATTATTTTGAGTTCCCTAAAGTAAGGAAGTGAGTAAAATGTATTTATGGAGCACCTTTCCCAGATAAAGGTCACAATGGGCTTTACAGCAGAAGGATAAAAACAGCAATAAGGTCAGTAATAATACAGAGCAATAAAAACATACATACAAAAACAATAAGCAGCTAAAGGCCCGTCTGAATAAAAACGCCCCCCCCCCCCCCACACACACACTTTCATCAGATGGACCAGCCTGCTTAAAGATGATGTAGCGTGAACTTTTTTACTCGTACATACATTAGCCCTGCGCAGAGCTCAGTGAGATGCTTTAAATAAAGCGTCTTCAGATCAGGTGTGATTATCCTGCGGGTGACGCTAACGGCGGGGGAGATTTACACTGCGTGCAACAAACGAGGAGAGTGGGAGTAATACCTGTCGTCAGGCTGCGAACGGGATTCAGATGAAAGGAAGAGAGATTATCTCGTCACCCGAGAAACTCATTTACAGCCTTGTATAGCGCCTCTTTGCATAGCATAACATTTTGTCGTTTGCAGTGTGGATGATGGGAGGATTGAATAATCACTCCAAGGACTTAAAGTGCTTGAGAGGGTACGTTGTGGGTAGGAGCAAGGAGCGAGCGCTTCTTCCTATTTTCTTTACATTTTGCGAGAATAGCACAGCAACAAGATCCAGGTTTGATTGTTGGGTGGATCGTTGCTCTGCTTCTCGCAATAAGACACAATAAAACAACTATTTCACTTTTCGCCGAATGATGTCCAAAGACCTGCTTGTTAGATAACCTGATGATCAGCGTTTCTCTGCTTTCCCCCTCTGGAGACTCGTCAAGATGCTTTTATTTCGTTGTTGTGACTGAATCCTTCTGGGTATCGCAGAGCGATTTGCTACGACGTGCGCAGTAGCAGCTTTTCAGAAAAGCTACATTTCTCACTACGTTTTCTTAAAAGTTGCAGTTGGAGGATTTTCCAAAAGTTCCACCTTGGGAGCCATTCTCCAAAAAGTTGCATCTTCAGTTTCTCCCAGCGCCATCGTCTCGACAACAGACCCTCAATACGTTGTGAAAGTTTTCTGTTGTCACTTGAAAACTTTGTTAGTGTGAGGTTCTTACTTTCTTTTACCTTCTTTTCAATGTTTAAAGGATGTGAGGAATAGAAAGTAGTCATTTGGGTTAAAATGTAGGGACGCAGCGTAAAAAGTCATCTACAGAAGAATAAATCTTGTGTAAAGATAACATGAACATTCTACGCAGAGTTCACATGTTTGAGCTGTTGTTGGGTTTTAAATAGTGAAGAAGAATTACAACTCCTCCACACATTAGAGCTGGATGAAGGATGAAGTAGTGATTTAAAGGGATTTCTTTTGTTTGATGAATCTCAGCGTAATGACAGCTTTTTTCTCAAAGTGATGCCAAATCACTGTGTTATTTTTCCCTCCAGGCCTTCAGCATCCAGTCGAGGCAATTTCTTCAACAATAATAACACAGTTCCAGATTGCAATTCAATGCAGAAGCTACAGAAAGCAGGTTGTGGTTATTAACTGCTGATTGCTTTACGTGTTATCAAAGTGGAGTGAATCACTTTAGTGGAAAAAATAAGAGGTAAATGTTCTGATGCATGTTCTTTCTGGTCTACAGTCTCCCACTCAGTGGACATGTGGTCTGAATGGACTTCACTTGTATAGCGCATAAAGCAAACATATTCAATTTTCTTTCCAAGGGCCACATGCAGAAAAATGCTTGGACGTCAATGTCATTTAATGGAGTTGAAGTCCGTCGCTGAAGGTTTCTCTCCTGCATTTTGCCACAAGCCATATTTTTCTTACTTTGATTGGCCTTGTTTTGCTGAGAAGCTTTTATATTATATCATATTTAATGGCATTGGACCACAGTAGTCGGACACCAGCTGTAAAGGTTTTTTAAGGTCGTGTGATTTTCCCTCTTAGACTGAAAGTGGAAAACTTTAGTCGCATTTTGAGTGCCTGTTTACACTGTTGACACTGAAAACGCAACTTTTAGGAAACTGCTCTTAAATGGTTCTTCTGCACATGCTCAGCAAATTGATAATAAGGACAACGTTTTCATGTCCGCGTGCACCCATTGGTAATGTTTACAGCATATTGTTCTGTGTGTGTGTGTGTGTGTGTGTGTGTGTGTGTGTGTGTGTGTGTGGTTTCATTACAAAAATCAGCACCAACTAGTGGCCTGGCATACTAACTACATTGTTGTCACTGTTTTTCCCGATTCTATGGAAATGAACATCGTTTTTAAAATATTGGCATGTAAACATAAACATTTTCCAAAACAAACAAAAAAATGCAAAAACAATGTGTTAGAACGTTGTTGTGTACATAGATCTGTCATGGAATTTACAAGACTGGTGGAAATTTGGTGAAAGATGTGATAACATGAGCCCTGCTGTGTCTGTAAAGTCTATGTGTCTCACCTGTTTTGTCTCTTCCTGTTTTAGTTTGGTACTCGCCTGTCTTGTCTCTGTCGTTGTGCACCTGCCCATCCTGTCTATCCATCACCATGATTGTCAAAGTACTTCACCTGTGTCTTCCCCTATGCAGTGTTTAGAAACTCTTTGGCCTTTTGCTCGCTTTTTGGACTTGTTTTTGGGATACCCCCCAGGATACCTCTACCTCAGACTAAACCAGGGTTGCTTTCACTCCAGGATAGTCTGAGGACTGTTTGGTTGGAGGGAGGGATCAAAACACCTGGACAACATAATGCAACTACAACATCACCTCACTTCGTGGCGCCATCGATCCGAAACAAACACTGACCAGAGAGGAAGAAAAGCATGACATAAAAATACGGCTCATTGATTGGTCTGGATCAAAAGCAATATTCATGCCTCTTTAGCTGGCTCATGGCTAATGCAGCGAATTAGCTCATGGCTAATGGGTAGCCACAAGCAACTACGATCATCATATATCAATATCATTGATGTTGTCAGATCAACACCACTTTACAATCAAAAAACAGCACAATGCCAAAGCAGCACCAATCTAATCCAGAGAAAGTTAAAAAAAACAAAAAACACTCACCATCCCTGCTAATTACGACTGTTAGATTATCTTAACTTGAATTCTTTATGTTGGATGTCATTCACCATCTACACGAGGGCTGTCTCGATACTGTGGTTCATCTGAAACGCAGACTGACAATCATCAACTTGTATTAATGGTCAGTCCTTTAAGTTTAACTTTTAATTTTTACCCTTCAGCATACTGGGACTTTTTTCTACTGTATGTCACGTACTGGAACCTTTTGCAATGTCTGGACTATCAACCGCTACTTTTTTCACACACTACAATGGCACTAGTTTATGGATTTTTAGGGGTAAACGAGCTTCATGCCAAAGATACATAGATGATGTATTTAGGTGCATCACGTAACTCTGAGTTCCGTGGCTACGCTCCAGGCTGACCAACGCTCTCCCCACAATCACAATCAGCACATACTTTATGACTACAAATGAAACCCTCAGTGTTTGTGTATTTTTGCAGTAATTCACTTGCCCTCCCTCCCTCCCTCTCTTTCCCTCCAGTCCAATCCGTCGCCCCACGGAAGCAGTATTTAAAACTTGTTTATTCTTTAAAAAAAGAACAAGAAAAAACACAATCCCACTGGGAAATGTATGCCTTGTTACAACGTGGACACGTGTAGACAAGTGTTTGTACTGTATATGTACAAATATTTTTTTTTCTTTTTAAATATGGTCGGTGCAGCTTTTGTTCATTTAAAAAAAAATACTGTACACTGTACCGTCTCTGGCCCATATTGATGTGATCGACAACATCAACGTTTTTCACAATTACACACTGAAATCACGCAATAATTATATTATTATACAGGATGAACATTTCCTAAAAATTCAAATCAATTTGTTTTCAGAAAACTGCACCATTAACCTGTCCTGTCCATTCCAACATGACTCAAGGTTCCTCTGTCAATTTTCAAGTGAATTTCTTTCACAACATTAAAATCACACCGAATTGAAATATTGCTGTCAGGGCAGATTGTTAAAAACTCCCTAAAATATCAAATAGTTTTCCATAAACTGCAACACATTCTTGTTCTACATGACCCCAGGTTCCTCTGTGTCAATTTTCAAATGGAATCACTGCAGCTTTTTTCACAATTACACACTTAAATTCAGCAGCGTGTGGTGGTGTTTCAGTCAGGGCTCGCGGTAACAAATTACAACAACACTCCCCTGATTGTATGGGAAAATCCACTTTACAATCAAAAAACTGAAGCAAATTGTAACCTCCGACTCACGTTACGTAGGTACAGAATAATCTAAAGTATAGACCAGTTGCTAGGCTCGATAGGATTGCAATAGGAACTAAGTAGGGATGCTCGATATTGGCTTTTCTACCGATATCCGATATTCCGATATTGTCCAACTCTTAATTTGCGATACCGATATCACCGATACCGATATCACCGATACCGATATATGCTGGCTTTTTACATCAAAACTGTTAGGTAACAACAACATAAAATATCTCCTACTGTGGAATTAACACATTATGCCTAATTTTATTGTGATGCCCCACTGGATGCATATGTGAATCAAACATGGCTTTCCAAATGTACACACTGAGAAAAATAAGAGAACAACAACTTAAATTCTGGAAAAAAGTGCCATATTTATATAGTGTTAGAGAGAAACCTCAACAACAAACTCAACAACACCACAGACAATATAAAAAAAAGGAAGAGGCATATCTTCAGTCCATTAGTTGTAAACAGTCAATGAATGAATAACTGGACATAACTTGTCAAATAATAGACTCAATCTGGGCTCAATCTCTTTTAAGAGTAACAAAATAGTGCAAATATAAACAAGAAAGGCACAGAAATGCTCACAAAATTAAAACAGCCCTCCTTTAAAGTGCAACAAAAACAAAGACTGAAGTTGACTCGTCCATATAACTGGTCTATTTCTTTTCCCATGTCCTCATGTGTAAGAGGGAGATTGTTCTGTATGAATACAAGCATCTCAGCATCTCAGCAATGTATGAGATTTCTCTTCTCATCAATGATGTGGGCAACAGTGCTGAACACTGGTTCACTGTCAACACTGGTGCAGGTGCAGTCAGGTACTGGTACCAGTGCTGAACACTGGTTCACTGTCAACACTGGTGCAGGGTGCAGTCAGGTACTGGTACCAGTGCTGAACACTGGTTCACCGTCAACACTGGTGCAGGGTGCAGTCAGGTACTGGTACCAGTGCTGAACACTGGTTCACTGTCAACACTGGTGCAGGGTGCAGTCAGGTACTGGTACCAGTGCTGAACACTGGTTCACCGTCAACACTGGTGCAGGGTGCAGTCAGGTACTGGTACCAGTGCTGAACACTGGTTCACCGTCAACACTGGTGCAGGGTGCAGTCAGGTACTGGTACCAGTGCTGAACACTGGTTCACCGTCAACACTGGTGCAGGGTGCAGTCAGGTACTGGTACCAGTGCTGAACACTGGTTCACTGTCAACACTGGTGCAGGTGCAGTCAGGTACTGGTACCAGTGCTGAACACTGGTTCACCGTCAACACTGGTGCAGGGTGCAGTCAGGTACTGGTACCAGTGCTGAACACTGGTTCACCGTCAACACTGGTGCAGGGTGCAGTCAGGTACTGGTACCAGTGCTGAACACTGGTTCACCGTCAACACTGGTGCAGGGTGCAGTCAGGTACTGGTACCAGTGCTGAACACTGGTTCACCGTCAACACTGGTGCAGGGTGCAGTCAGGTACTGGTACCAGTGCTGAACACTGGTTCACCGTCAACACTGGTGCAGGGTGCAGTCAGGTACTGGTACCAGCGCTGAACACTGGTTCACCGTCAACACTGGTGCAGGGTGCAGTCAGGTACTGGTACCAGTGCTGAACACTGGTTCACCGTCAACACTGGTGCAGGGTGCAGTCAGGTACTGGTACCAGTGCTGAACACTGGTTCACCGTCAACACTGGTGCAGGGTGCAGTCAGGTACTGGTACCAGCGCTGAACACTGGTTCACTGTCAACACTGGTGCAGGGTGCAGTCAGGTACTGGTACCAGCGCTGAACACTGGTTCACTGTCAACACTGGTGCAGGGTGCAGTCAGGTACTGGTACCAGCGCTGAACACTGGTTCACCGTCAACACTGGTGCAGGGTGCAGTCAGGTACTGGTACCAGCGCTGAACACTGGTTCACCGTCAACACTGGTGCAGGGTGCAGTCAGGTACTGGTACCAGTGCTGAACACTGGTTCACCGTCAACACTGGTGCAGGGTGCAGTCAGGTACTGGTACCAGTGCTGAACACTGGTTCACCGTCAACACTGGTGCAGGGTGCAGTCAGGTACTGGTACCAGTGCTGAACACTGGTTCACCGTCAACACTGGTGCAGGGTGCAGTCAGGTACTGGTACCAGTGCTGAACACTGGTTCACTGTCAACACTGGTGCAGGGTGCAGTCAGGTACTGGTACCAGCGCTGAACACTGGTTCACCGTCAACACTGGTGCAGGGTGCAGTCAGGTACTGGTACCAGTGCTGAACACTGGTTCACCGTCAACACTGGTGCAGGATGCAGTCAGGTACTGGTACCAGTGCTGAACACTGGTTCACCGTCAACACTGGTGCAGGATGCAGTCAGGTACTGGTACCAGTGCTGAACACTGGTTCACCGTCAACACTGGTGCAGGGTGCAGTCAGGTACTGGTACCAGTGCTGAACACTGGTTCACCGTCAACACTGGTGCAGGGTGCAGTCAGGTACTGGTACCAGTGCTGAACACTGGTTCACCGTCAACACTGGTGCAGGGTGCAGTCAGGTACTGGTACCAGTGCTGAACACTGGTTCACCGTCAACACTGGTGCAGGGTGCAGTCAGGTACTGGTACCAGTGCTGAACACTGGTTCACCGTCAACACTGGTGCAGGGTGCAGTCAGGTACTGGTACCAGTGCTGAACACTGGTTCACCGTCAACACTGGTGCAGGGTGCAGTCAGGTACTGGTCCAGCAGGGAAGAGGGCCTGGTTGAGCCTCCAGTCCTCCACGGACATTTCATTCACCGGGCTTCTCCTTCTTAGCCACGAGTCCAGCGTGTTGTATTTGTTGTTGTTAAACGTCATCAAGCGCGCGCTCGTAAACATCCCATGCTGCGTTCATGCAGACTCGGAAATTCCAATATCGGTTGTAAAAATCCGATACCGATATTTCCAAATATTACATTTTTAAGTCAATATCGGCTGATAATATCGGCCCGCCGATATTATCGGACATCCCTAGAACTAAGTGAATGTGATGAAATGGCTGGAGGCAACAAGTGAGTATGAAAAAGAAATATTATTTAAAACATAACAATAAACATTTTAAATGTACAACAGTAGGCATAGCCGGCTTATGCAACAAAAAGGAATATAAACCCACAAGTCTTACTGAGCTCAGTGTATTTCAGTTTGTCTTCTTTAGTCGTCTCGTCAAGTCAATTGTCTTTATTGTTCGACTTCCTGTCCTTTAAGTGGCAGCTTAGGGTTTTACCACTCTGCAATGCATGAAGGAAGGTTGCTCTTCAAAGTTCACTTCTGGGCACAGGCTTGCCATCTCCGTCCGGAGAACATCCAAGGAAAATCCATCCAGGGTTTTCTTAACCGTGAAAAACTAGCCTGCACAACAATAATGTATTATTGTTCACAGCTGAACAAAAGTCCATTATCTTATCTCAATGCTATAGCTTTGTTTTTATCTTTTCTCATTACTGTGTTAAAAAATATACAGTAATATTTTACATGCATGTTTTTAAATCAAAATATCATTTTTTAGTACATGAAATTGTTTTTATCCATGTAAAACAACTCAATGAATTTCTCTTTTTATCCTTTTTGTGAATTAAAACATTAAATGGATCATAAATTACAACATTCTCCTTTAAAATAAACACTTCAACCAGCAAAACCCCACTTGTGCTACTGGATTTAACATTACAGCACTGTTACTGCAGACTTTTTGCATAGAAAATAATCACAGTGTACATTCAACTACAAAATAATAATTACGCTTAGTCAAAAACATTGTGAAAATAACCAAAAGTGCTTCCTTGCATTGTTATGCACCAACATATAATTGGGTAGACACCATATCTTGCCCAAAAATAGTGTTTTCATTGCTTTTTAACAGAAAAATACCACTCGCGATTAGCATTAGCATTGGCTAATATTAGCATAGCGCGAGCATGTTTATCAAACTCGCACATGGCATTGACTTACCAAGATGAGGTATCAGAGGGACAGAGCAAGGAACGCCACGGCACAGCCTCTTCCACTTAATACAACAAATAAACCAAATCAACTCAAAGATAGTGTAAATATATTTACGTCACTGTTTTTTTTTTCAATGAAACTCACCAGACGACCCAAAATGTTTTGCTCGACCGTCAACAGCTTGTCTCTCTCATTCCCAGAGATAAACTAGTAAGTGATTTAGTCCGCAGCTCGGGAGGCAGGTCTAATATTATTTTTAACAAATCAAAAGGCCACGATCACCCAACCTGAAGTTTGAACGAGGGGATCACACGTCCTCTTTTCAAAATAAATTGTTTTCAAAATAAAAGTGCACAAATGGAAAATACAACAAAAAGGAGAGAACACGACCCATTTTCTCAACTGGGTTACAAAATGCCAAAGCAGCGCAAATCTAATCCAGAGAAAGTTAAAAAAAACTATCACTCACCATCACTTGTAGATTAAATCCATCCTGCTATAAAATGCTGCACAAAGCCTTGGTTGGTCTGAGTTAGCTCATCCATTTCTGGTGTCCATCTTTCTCGACTAACAATTTCCATTTCTTCTGCAAACAGGCACCTTGAAAGAAAATCTCCTGAAGCAGCTCCGCTATCGTATCATCGATCTTGCTGTTAAATTAGCCGCCATCACTCCAGAATAGCAGATAATAACAGTGTCATCACCACCTGCCCATGGACCAATCAGTCAAGCTCATTTCAATGACGACACCAAGACCAGCACTAGAAACTCTGCTGGCCTTAAGGCGGTCCCTCAATAACACATCAACATCTGATTGGCTGATGATACTGTCACTCAACATTCTAACCCAATAGCAGCGTCCAACTTCCATCAGAGGTTAGCAATGAAGTTACTGCTGGTCCCAGCAGAGGAAAGGAGCTGTGATGCGTTTAGAGGACATAGGAGATTTGAGCTCCACAAACTAGAACCAGTGGTCTTCTGGATAAAGTTGCAAAAGTGACTAATTGATTCCAGACACAGATTTCAGAATCACTTTTTAATTATTAAAAAAAAAGAAAAATCATTTTTGACAGGGCTAGCAGTGCTAGCCTTGCCTTACTGCACACCACTGTTCCTTCCTCACTTCTTCTTTCTCACTACTTCTTCCTCACTGCTCCATGTCTGCCCACAACACATTTTACAACGTTTTCTTTCTGTGTAGTGGCAGTTTCGTCGGATTTGCGCTGTTTGCCATGTTTGTTTACTACCCAAAACACACTTGTCGAAACGATACAGATCTCTGGTCCGGAACAAACCACCAGTGTGAAACCACCTTTAAATAAACTCTTTAAACTTGACTCCTCTTTCTGATTTCACATCCAAAGCTTTTGGGTTCAGCTGTTTGTGTCATGGTACCTTCTCATGACTAAATTAATGTCTTAATTTGAAGCCTTGACAAAAGATAAACAGTAATGATTGATCTTCTGTCTGAGATGGTCCAAATCAGTTGCATTGTAAGATTCTCTATCTAAATTAGTCGTGATTTGGGGTTCAGTTCAAAGACCTTTCGACACATAGTCAGGGCAAGATCTGGGATTTAACACACCATTACAATTGGAAGACATCCCCCCTCTACAAAATGAGCCAGTCGTCACGTTGTCAGAAGCATTTTTGAACAAGATAAAATGCATCAGCTCAGGAAAAACAAAGCAGACACGTCCAACAGGGTAAAAATGCACAACCACACGCTGGAGACAAATGGAGAAATATTTTTCTGGGTTGACAATGTGTCATTTAATTAGCGAGCACCACACCAGCAGGATAGGCACCTGCTGGTTTTGGCTGTGCAATCCATCATTAGAATATGCCAGCCGTGTCCATAATCATCCTCTGCAGACAGCTCGGGGAAACAATGAGCCATATTGCATCCATATCCCCAACCCCCCTCCTTTATCTCACTCTTTCTCTGCCTTCCCATCCAAAGCAAAGGTTGGCCTGTTGTTTTCTGGTTGCCATTTAGCTGGCATGTATTATGGAGATGTCATGGTGTTGAGGGTCGGGCTCCCACCAAGAACCTCCAGCTGGCACATGGGACTGAACTTTGTTGCAGCTTATTTCCATCTCTCATTGCACTCGGCCTTCTCATCTGATAAAGCAGAAGTGACGTGGAAAACAACCTTTAATAACACAAGTGACCTTTTAACAGCCGTGGGGGGTTCGGGGGCATGGATCAGTGTGTGTGTGTGTGTGTGTGTGTGTGTGTGTGTGTGTGTGTGTGTGTGTGTGTGTGTGTGTGTGTGTGTGTGTGTGTGTGTGTGTGTGTGTGTGTGTGTGTGTGTGTGTGTGTGTGCGAGAACGAGTGAATGTGCAAGATGGGTGGCACGGTGGGGCAGTGGTTGGTGCCTTTGCCTCACAATAAGAAAGTATATTCTTTGTGGAGATTGCAAGTTCTCTCTATGTGGGTTTACTCCGTGTAGTCTGGTTTCCCCCACAGTCCAACAAACATGCCCTGGAGGTGCCTGAGTAAGACCCCCCCCCCCCCCACCAGATCTCCAGGACACACTTGTAAAAGAGATTATTAATGTCAATGTGGTTCTCCTGGCTAAATAAATCCTTAAGATTCACAAAGTGAAGTCATATGCCACCATTTTTATGAAGTGTCTATTTGCAAATGTACAAGTGTTTTTATGTTTTCCTCTCCAGCAGGTCGATGATGATGATGGATCGTTTTGGAGAATCACTGTGACGTTAACATGAGCCGTCAGCACTGTGTGAGTCAGAGTAATTACTGACTGAGTCACCGATTAAGTTCAGGAGAACTTACATCAGTGAGTGGGCAGTCAGATGTTGGAACAAAACCGCCTTGCAACAGGATCCAATCCTGTCTAACTAGCCACCGAGCAAACTGTTTAAAAAGGAAATATAGGTTTTCCTTAAAACTTGCAATGATTTGATTTTTGAGTTGCAACACAACACTGAAACCTGAGCTGAGATATCGGTGATGCTACCATGAAAGCTAGCAAACTGGCGTTAGCCTCAAAGCCATGCTGTCAGGGTGTAAAAACACCCATAATGCAACAGGTATAGGAGGAAGTTTTGGATATTTCACTGTAGTTTGCCTCATTAAAATTGGCTTTATGCAGAGAATATTGTAATTTTTGGTCATAATTGATATTGATAAGACATATAGACAGAGATATGAATACTGTCTATAGATATATATAGTTATAAAGAAAAACAGAATCTTTGAAAATCTTTATAATAGCGTTTTCACTTCTTTTTTATACAACAGAAGAAAAATATGTATAAGGGTTGAATGAGGGTCATTCAGTGTAATACATGTTGGGAACACGAAAAATAAAGACATAAAGACAGTATCAGTTTAGTCCAATCTGCTTCTACATCTGAAATAAAGTCCATGATTGTTCATTGTCCATTCCCACCCTTTAGTGAAAACTTAATTCAATACACAACTAAACAAGGAACACAAGTGAATTAAAAAAAAAAAAAAAAGAATTGGATTAAAACATAAGTTGTTAAATAAAAGTAAGAGAAACATTAAAAAAAAAAATTTAAACAACGGAAGGAGACATACAGAAAATAGATGGGGGGGCATCTATTTAGTTTCTGGGTGAACAATAATGTTGGACAGGTGTTTTATAAAGGCTTTCCAGGTTTCATTGAAAACAGAACTTGAGTTTATCAGTGAAAATCGAATCTTTTCAAGTTGAATGTGAGTTACAAACTCTTTTAGCCAGTTGTTGTCTGTCAGAAGGAGAGCATGTCCCCCCCCCCCCCCCCCCCCCCCCCCCAAAAAAAAAAACAACAGCAAAATGTACATTTTAAATTCATAGGTTTTTATGGGACTGTTTTACAGATCCGGCTCACTCAAGATGAAATTAAGCTGCATGTGGTCCCTGAACTAAATCATGCTTGACACCCTGGTGTATACCAATCTCTTTCATGTTAATCAGTATTCACTTCATGGTATTTTAAATTGAAAGTTCCCCATTGTGCATGCTCCTGTCAGTTAGCAGATATAACTAATGATAAACTCCATGTAAACAAGGGGAATTGCAACTTTTCTGTACCGCTGCCACTACGCATGTGCATGACTGGAGGAACTCGTTCTTCTGCACATGCTCAGTAGAGACAATCAGAACAATGTTTCCTCTGTGGTGTCATGACTCCGAGTCCATTTTCTCCTGGACTTGGTACTTTTATTTTGGTAATCACACTAAAAATAATTCGACTTGATCATCTGTCCACTAGAATGTCTGCATTCCCCTATTGTTAATGTATAGGGTGGATTGTTCTCTGCTGCATGTATGTATGTGTGTGTGTGTGTGTGTGTGTGTGTGTGTGTGTGTGTGTGTGTGTGTGTGTGTGTGTGTGTGTGTGTGTGTGTGTGTGTGTGTGTGTGTGTGTGTGTGTGTGTGTGTGTGTGTGTGTGTGTGTGGAGTTTCATTACAAAACCAACCAACCAACAGTACGAACAAGTGGCATGACATGCTCACTACATGGTTTTCAGCATGTCTGCCGTTGCCGTGTAAACGTTTTCAGAATGTTGCTGTATAAACGTGAAACCTTTCCAAAATGGATTTGCAAAACCTAACCTCTGAGGCATTTGTGTGTGCAGAATCTGAACCATTCAGAGATCAAGCCACTAAACCAAATAGTAAAATCTGAAAGGAGCATTGTGTGTTTAGATTTATTCAGATAACAGACTGTTGTGAAAATGCAGGCTGTTCTGATGAACTCAGATTAGTACTTCATGCATCAACACTTCATGTGAATAGCGTGTCCTGATCTGAAGAAACTGAAGAAAAACTGAGAAATGTGTGAATAAATCAAAGGGGAAAGTAACAATCTGCGATAATGGGAACAAGGCGGCGAGAAAAATAATTGAAATCCTTTGTCTCGCTGCCTCCAAGTTTTAGCAGCGTGCGCCTTCACCTTTCCTGTTTACTGAATAAATCAGATTTTGTTATTGCCCGTTGCACCTCAGGCAGCTGTTAAATGCATCTCTGGCTTTGATGAAGTGATTAGCACCATGCTGTTACCTCCAATGGGCTGGCATCAAGCGGCGAAGGAACGCATATTTGAAAAGCGTTGGAGACGGACTGCAAATTGCAGATAATTTGTTGAGTCCTTCGCTCATGCACGGGTCACTGGAGTCACACTGCAAATCGTACAAGTTTGACTTCACTTCACTTTTTTTGTGTAGAATTTTTTTCCGTAACTGCAAATTTTATACAATTTCATCACCTTGATCACCTCAATATGGGTTGTGTTTCTGTTGCTGCTCGCCAGTGCTACCCTTGTTTTAGGAAGCTCATTTGTGCCATCAAAGCTCTGAACTAAACTTGAAACCTTTTGTTTTGTATTCAATTTTTGTGTTGCTGTTGCATGTGAATATATTCATCATCTTGACCTACATATCATCAACCCATCACACGGTTTTCACAGGGAGATCAACAGTCACCGATATGCACCTGCACCAATTAACACAACATGCATGTTTTTGATAGAGTGAAGGTGAAGTATGCAATGTGAGCTCATGCAGACGCCAGGAGGCACACAGAAACTGTTTTTGCACAATGGGGTGAGAAATCAAGGAGGGGGTCTGGCTCTTTTTCTGCTCTGACGTTGCACAATTACATTTTCCCCACAAGAAAACCATTGCTACCATCTAGAGTACACAGATAGAGCATCTAATGGCCAGCATTAAAAATAATATTGAACGGACTGGGCTGAAGAAAACAGAGTTGGTCTGCACCATGAGAATCTCAGAGGGATGACAAAGGCAACATTCGAGGATAGGATAGGACAGGAGGAGTTGAAGGACTTGATATGTATGAACATTCAGAGGGGTCAACAGATGGTAAACCTGTTGCTAAACTTTGAGGACCATACATCGACAATTACTTGATTTGAAGTGTTCATTACTTCAGATCACTGCAGCAGACACAGGTTCTTTAAATGGATGGATGTGTGCAGGACATGGAGGCATTTAAAAACGATCGTCGGTTCAAAGTTATGCTATTTCTATTACTGAATGTGTGTATGCTGCTGTTAAAAGCCGTTTATACAGTCATACAGATCAGTGTTGCATGCAGGAACACTCCTTATTGCCACTATCAAGCCATCTGTCGCCTCTTTGTGACCTGTGATATGAGGCTGGAGCTGCTGTTCTCCCACACTGGAATACGATAGAAGGCTGTTCCTTTGCTTGCCCCATGGAGGCCGTTGCAGTTGAGAATACAGCAAATCGATGGTATTTCTTAACTCGGCAGTCTAGATGGGATTTAATCCAATCTGATGCCTCGCCTTTGTTCTATGTTGTTTTGTTTGAGTTCCCACAATGCTTTGCTTTCAGGGAATATGTCACTGGTGATAAGACATGAGCGAACTGGATAGTGATCCTGGTTGGAGGTGGGAGGGTTCTGTCATTGGAATCCACTGGTATTGAAGCTTTACCATGGTAACTACAGCTCCAGGGTGCCATTCAACAATAAATAGATGTGAATAATATAATCTATATTGTTAGAACAGTTTTTGTTTAATCAAAAAAAAAAGAAATTAAAGTCTTAAGTTTAAGATTTACTTGACACGAACAGCATCAGAGTATAAAGACGGCTGAAAAACACAAACAGGCAGGTTACGAAGCTGTTTACCTGTGAACATCCTAAACAGCAGCCTGTTATCAGTGCAGCACCAGACACTTTCAGAGAGATCGTGGTCAATCAAAGGAAAAAGAGAGACGACAGGCTCACAAGAGAAAATAATTCCCCTCAGTATTTTCCCATCATATATGTATAGATGTGTTTATTTATTCATGCCTGCACCAATTTTCTCCTAAATGTTAAATTATGACTTATATGACATTATTTAGTGTATTTCTGACATTATATTTAAAACCCATAATTGTTAACTGTCTGACATTTAAAGTCAAACATGTGGTGCTTTGACTTAACGTGTAGCTGCTGCATGAACATATGTAGAGCCTATGTTGTATTTAATATATTGTTACAAATGAAAACTGTGTTTTTGCTCCAGAATCATTTCAAGTTGAAATGTTTTGAAAAATTATTTATGTTTATATGGAAATGACAAAAACTCTGCCAACAATGTAGTTAGCATGTCGGGCCACCGGTTGGCGCTGTTTGTTTTAGTACTGAAACCACACACACGCACACACGCACGCACGCACGCACGCACGCACACACACACACACACACACACACACACACACACACACACACACGGGACCTTGGCAGCCATTTCCAATAAGTAGTGTTTTCAGAGACTATGAACACCGACAATTCTGTCTCCACTTGAAGTGTCATGTAAAACGAGCCCTTAGTGCATATTGTTGGGATCTCACAAGACCACAGAACAATTAGTTCAGTTCTGATGGAAGACAATCTTCATTTGTCATGATACATAGTCATGACATGTGAAGTCTGATTCAGGAGATTGATTGAGCTTCACACTGAGCAGGCGGCCCTGCAGACGCTGCAGTCCCATGGAGATCCTCCTCCCTTTCTACCTCAGTGACGCTGACTACACTCAGCCAGTCACCGATTGATTGTGGCTCCCAGGATTTGACACCTTTGAATCCCCCAACCTTCATCAAAAGCCATTTGGAAGAGAAACAGCAACACTCTTCTTGCCCTGTGAACACCAGGGAGAAAGGAGCTGCATCCCAGAAGCTCAGCTGTAGCCCAGCTTTCTAACAACTTCTACACTAGAGGCCTGCAACCAGAGGCCTTCACTCCTCCACTCCTCTGCTGACCCCACCACGAGGGTCAGACCTTCCCCTGATCCAGAGACCAGCACCCAGAGTCTGATCTCCCATCAACCAGGGAAAACCAACCAGTTTCTCCAGGACGGGACCAGGGAAACAACAACTTCTTTGTGTTTTCCTCCACCAGCAGGAAAACCATCACAGACCTGAGCGACCAGCTCCTCAGTCTGGACAGAAGGAACAACCAGGAGCTGCAAAGAAAGAATCCTGAATCGTCACCTTCATCTTCTTCTCCTCAGCCTACAGAACCAGCAACCACAGTTAGCAGGAGGTGCTAACTACAGGAGAAGACACCAGCTTCCCTCCAGCAGGACAACAACTGAACTCCTTCATGGAAGTGGGAACAACTGGGCTTTACCTGAGATTAGTTAAACCTGATGCTACGATAGAACTGTTTAACTTTTTGAAGATGTGTTGATTCTGTTACAGTGATTGAGTTCTATAGATAATGATATTAGATTATATTACAGTGATTGAGTTCTATAGATAATGATATTAGATTATATTACAGTGATTGAGTTCTATAGATAATGATATTAGGAGCAGTTATCAACCTGTAAACCACTGTTAGCTCTGCCACAGACACAGGGTCTGCATGCTAATCTTTGCTTTACTAACTAGTTAACTCACAATCCTACACATATCACATCAAAGACAACATCACACAGTAACTGATCATGTTACTGTCTAGATAGAGCTGCTCAGGCTGGTTTAATCTCATAACAGTTAAAAAATATTTGGATCAGTGTGATAACTGTAAAGAATATATGTAGTACTAACAAGGGTAGGGTTAGGGTTACCTACCCTCCACTCTCTCAGGCCAGCTGAGAGACATAGTCCCTCCAGTCTACCCCCCGCCCAACAGGACATGGGTGTAAGGAATAAAATAAATAAAAAAAACAAGTTAAGAAATATAATTTTTGGAATCATATTTGCTGTGTTATTAATGAGCACAAAGGTGAATTAAATGTCGACCTCTTCTGTGTCAAGAACTCCAAAATCCTTCAAGCTTTACTGTTAATTCCTTAATTCCTGATTAATTGTTTACTATATCTTATGAGGCTGATATAACTGAATTGGCTATCATTTCCTGTTAAACAGCTGGAGCTCCCGAGTTATCTGATACACATCAGATTAAAATTTCAATAACATAGCTAATAACTATCTTTGGTAATTATTAATTATTATCGATAGCCAAACTGCTAAAACACTACATAAATGGTATCTCGTAATCCTTACGAGGTAAGAAAAATAGAGAAGATCCAAAAATATAGTTGTCCATATATTTGTTTAGTTTACATCAGAAATATTGTTTGATTAACGAGAGCACATTGAGCTTCTCTTTGTTAAATGGTTCATTCTAATGCATGTTATTCAGAAAACATAATTAAAATGGACTCAATCTCCTTAATCTGAACAGATGGAAAAGTGTGGCCTGATCACATTAACTCAACAAACACATTTTTTTGAGTGAAGTAAGAGTTTATTTTGTTTGTTTGTTTTTTCATTCCTTCATTAGAGAGTTTGTTTAGTTTTATTTAGTTTTTTTTTGCATTTCTTCAATCTTGTGGACTTCGTCTTGCACCACACAATATGAATCATAGTACAAATATGGCTGTTGAAAATTTTGATTTTCTTTCCAAACCTTGCCAATCTGTCCTGAGCAGTGGCCTCTAAGAAAGCCATGTTTACATTAAAAAGAAGAAAAACAGCTTAGGAGGAGAAATGTTTGGCCTTTGTCAGACACAAGCAACATGTTACCTTGTGATTGTAAAGGCCATTCATTTCTTAATGTCTGGAAAGGAACACAACCTTGTTTCTATTCACAAAAGCAGCAAGAGTGGGATTACAGAAAGGAGAATAAAGGTCGGTGAGGAGAGGGGGCGGGGCTACAGCAGCCCATAAGGAAAGAATTATGGTTCCGCGTGTTAGCCTGTAAATAAGTTGATTTGTCGAAGGTGGCACGCGGACCATTACGGGAAGTTGGCCTGAGAAATGCTTGCAAGCAGGGACGTTAAATCAGCAAGAAATCTTCCTCCCCGGCAGCACCTGTGTCTGATGGAGTAAATATTAGACAGTGAATGAATCAGCGCGGAAGGAGAAAGGATGGGGGTAGTCGTGTTGAATCAGAGCCCTCGGAGAGCGCTGCGCTCTTCCAGAACAATAGCAAACCGATGTAAATCACATGCAGAAGTAAACATGTGACAGGACAGATAACCGTGAAGGAATGGGGGGGGGGGGTCATTCCGATGAAAAGCGATGGTTCAGCTCCCCTGCTTGTTTAAGTGCCATATCTGGGGAAAGGAAATGACAGCTGAGGCCTGCCTGCCGCAGGAGCTCCACACTCCGCTGGAATCTGCAAACATAAAGGAAATGTAATGGCCGGGCTGCGATGTGCCGCCTCCCTGCAGCCTAATGGCTCCGCGTAATGACTCCAATGTGAGCGAGCTGACTGCCACTCGCCAAAAGTAATGAGTCAAATTTGCTGTCGTCCCATCAAAGTTCATTCGTTTCGAACGAGGGGATCCATTACCGACGATTTTTCTTTTTCTTTTGTTGCACTGTAAGTGCATCTGCAGGGTAAATATGCAAACATCTTTCTGTGCAACCAGTCTTATTGCTTCAGGTTCATCTTAAAATGCACCCTGACCTATTAGAAATCCTATTTTATAAACACATATACACCTAATCCTAATTAAGCAGCTGCCACGAGCTTTTGTTCCCCGCGAGGATGCAGCTGGTTGATCTGTCGGTGCTTCTCTCGCTCTCTCTCTCTCTCTCTCTCTCTCTCTCTCTCGCTCTCTCCAAACATAAATGGAATTCTCATTTCATGAATCTATTTTTAAAGCACTCCAGATTAATTTGTATTGATGTCACAGGTTGCTGTGGAAACAACATTCCTCCACCAGGAGCCAACACCGCCGACATTAAAAAGTACATTCACGCTATAGTGGAGCTCCGGTCCCACACGTTCATGCAGATGATCAAGTTACTTCTGTCGATGTCAAACAAGGAAGATTGTTGCATTGAACCGTGGTGTGTTGGTAGTCTTCTGTAGAACTAAGAGTTCATGTGTGTGATCTTAACTGTCTAATTTGATATAGACCAGAACCAGCTGGTCTCAGTCTTCATATGTTTAAGTTACTCCACGAGAAAAAAATAAACTTTGAAATCTACTTCTTATAAAAGTATCACTTCTGCACAGAGAATAAATCAAAACACAAAAAGCAGACCATCATCACTCATTTCCAACCTGCAGTTTCCTAATTCCATCACACCAGTCGACATGTTTACAAACAAACTGGAATTTGTAGCCATGTTTCACTATTTGATGTCGTCTTCAAAAACCTGTTGCAAGGGTTTCTGGGAAATCAAAGATGACATCATGGCATCTTTTTTTTTTTTTTTTTATTAAAAAAAGAAATGTTTAAATACATTACAGTCATTCCAATGTGCTTTTATAGAGAAAGTAGAAAAGCCCAACATATCCACATGAGCAAGCAGGTTTGTTTGCGACTGTGGAAAGGAAAAACTCCCCCAACAGGGAGAAACTTTGTAGAAACCAGACTCAGAGGTGGCGACATTCTGCGGACCGGTTGGGGTGAAAGGACAGAGGACATGACATCATGGCATTTTAAGAGAAAATATCAACATTTAACCGATTCAGTCCGAAAAAAGCCAAGCTTTTTCAAATGAGTCCTCAAGCCATGAGAATAGTCTGAAATGTTGCTAAACTGCTCATAGATCGTTTTTCCAGTGTGAAAGAAACACATTTGTCTGGGTGTAATAAAGAATTTCCTTTAGAAAGGCTTTGACAATGTATTAGAGTACATCAACAACTAAAACTGGCTCCGAAAAATTAAAATTTTTTCACATGTGGATTCTGCTTGAGTAACGTAAAACTTCAGTTTAACATTTAACTGTAATGATAATAATCTAATATGCATATCATAAATAATTTATGGTATATTATACATGCATAGTAGACAACATGTATAAGTTGGTTTTTTGTTTGTTTGTTTTTTTCAGTTATTTTGAGCATGTCGATTCGGGTAACATGTTATCTGTCAAATAAAAGTGGTAAAAATGGTAAAAACAATGCCATTCAAACAAAAAGGTATTGGAGAGTTTGGGATTGGAGTCCAGTTTATGGATTATTTTTGAGTTTGAGACATGTTTTGAGAAGTGTTTTTTTGGTACTCCTCAGACAGGTAATCAATCTTCTAGGACCTACATGGCAACATTTTCCAGTCAAAACGCAAAACTTCTTTTATCATTTTGGGCATCTGTCTACACAACAGTGCTGCTGTTCAAGTGGGAACTTTTTGGGAACGCTCCAGCTCCGTTGCCATGTTGATGGGGAGAACAGAGACTTTTTGGAAAAGCTCACTTCCTGCCAAACATGTCACCCAACGACAAGTCAGTGGTCATAACGTGGAAGGTTGCTGTCACTCGTGGGACTAATAATGGTTTATCTAACAATCTAATCTAATCTAGAAAAGTCAACGTCCTCAAGTAAAGATTTTCTCTGCCTTATCAACCTGAATAAATTAGGATTTACACAGGAATATGCTGAGGTGGCTCGGGCACCTGTTTCGGATGCTCCCCGGACGCCTCCCCAGGGAGGTGTTCCGGGCATGTCCCTCCGGTAGGAGGCCTCGGGGCAGACCCAGGACACGCTGGAGGGACTATGTCTCTCTATGGCCTGGGAACACCTTGGGGTGCCACCGGAGGAGCTGGAGGAAGTGTCTGGGGTGAGGGAAGTCTGGGCAACTCTGCTCAGACTGCTGCCTCCACAACCCGGCCCCGGGTAAACGGTAGTCAATGGATGGATGGATGGATGGACAGGAATAATTCTGAATTCATTGTCATTACATTACATGACAAAAATAACATCAAGAAATTGTTCTTTTGCTTTATGTTGTGGTCACCACGTATGTCTCATAGACAGAAGTTCTCACAGTGCAAGTTTTCTGTCTGTTTTGGATGTGACAGTTTAAAATTTTGAATTGTCTTTTGCTTCAAGCTCCTCAACTTCCTCTCCCTGTGTCTGATTGCTGCTCGCTGCGCTGATGTGCTTCACCTACGCAGGGCGGTATGGCTCAGTTGGTAGAGCGATCGTCTCCCAATCGGAAGGTTGCAGGTTTGTTCCCATCTCGGCCTGCCCACATGCCGAAGTTTCCTTGGGCCAGACACTGAACCCTGAACTGCCTTTGTGAATGCAGTGTGAGAGTGAGTGGTGGTGGTCGGAGGGGCCGATGGCGCAAAATGGCAGCCTCGCTTCCGTCAGTCTGCCCCAGGGCAGCTGTGGCTACAAACATACTTTACCACCATCCAGTATGGAATAAATGAATAATGCAATGTAAAGTGTCTTTGAGTGCCGAGAAAAGCACTATATAAAACTAATGCATTGTTATTATCATTATTACCTGTAGATTGAATTGTATATTGACTTCACAACAATCCCTCATAAAAGAATATCGACCTTTACACTTTTGCAATCTTCTATTTACTGTATAGAACTAGAAGTCAGTAGCCATTGTAATCTGATTACTTTTTCAAGTAACAAGTAAAGAAACAGATTACACAGAATACTATTAAACAGAATACTATTAACAAGCTTTGTACAATTACAAAGCTTGTTAATAGTAATATATTGCCTTTCCTCATTTCACTTTCTCATTGGAAATGAAAAATCCTCCTCTCTGCTTTAGCATTTGAACGCACCAGGATGAGTCAGCGAATTATGAACCAATCTTTCAAAAGGTATATGTCACATGGTGGTAATTGACCAATCACATTGCTCGTGACTGGCTGTTATACAAAACCGGAAGTTTGTTGTGACTTGTGTACATGAGTCAATAATTTGCTATATTTTGGCGAAAAACGATGAAGTCAGGCTAAATTAAACGGTGACAAATAGTAATGGCCATTTTATACATATTTTAGAGGCTTTGAGCAACACGTCCACTATTTCTTCTGCCATCTTTTTTTTTTTTTTTAAATTGACCATCTGAATGACGACTGAATGCTACCTTACCATGTGGATAAGTCACTATAAGTATTTCTTTCAGTTTTCTCTGTCAAAGAACTTTCTAAACTTTGCATTCCAATGTGTGTCGAAAAACAAAGTTGTTATTGTTTTTGTTCTGGAGCTGCCGTGTTGTTTATCTGTTTAATAGCAGCCACACAAGCTACAGTCACCCCAGCAGTCATTTCACATTTCCACTCTTAGAAGAAGAACAGAAAAGAAAAGGGGAAGAGAGAGAGAGAGAGAAAGCCAGCAGGAGGGTGATCCAAGAGTATTAAGTGCTCATGAATAACTGCCTGTGCCAACGGGCAAAGATTACCAGATAATGTTTTCATGTACCAGCAGGGAGACGCTGGTTCTCACTGAGCACAAAGCTCAGCCTTGACAAAGTGCAGACGCCGAGGCTTTAAGGCAAATTTCCACGCGGATCCGCTGACATACAGTTCCGAGCTGTTTTAGCCTCACATGACACGTAATAAACACTTTCTGGGAATTTTCTGTTGTTGTTTTTCCATTCTTCTCCTGCAAAAACTGAGAAATAAGATACAGTTAGATAGTAAACAATGTGAAAACGCATAATGTGATAATGCTTTACTGAGGAAATGGAAGAAAAACATGAGAATGTAATTGAAAATGAGTTTTACCTGTGTAACCAGATTCTGAAGCACTCCCTGAAATTTGAAAGCAGATATTCATACTAGTATGTTTGTTTTTATGTGCATCTGGGTTATAACAGGAAGGGCATTTGGGGTAAAAACAAAAAGTAAATAAATTACCTGAAATCTGGCTGATATGGCCTAGGTCTTTTTGCTTGTAGTTTGCATGTTCTTCCAGTTTCCTCCCACGGTCCAAACATATGCTGTGAGGATAATCAGTGACCTTGAGGCAAGGGTGTCACACTCATATACACAGTTGGCCAACATTTTAAACTTGGATAAAGTCCAACATTGATATTTAATTTAAAAAAAAATCTCCCTCCAGATGTAGCAATGAACCTCTTCATATGGACCCAAACAAGATTAACAAGATTGATTGAACACTGGATGTGGAACAAGCAAAGCTTAATGCTATACATTATAGAAATTAATATGGCACTGTTAGAATTATAACGTTTTCTTTGACCTCCGAACTGTGACGCTTCCTGCATGGACTTATTCAAACTGTTAAAATGGCGGCGGACTGTTTTGTTATTGAGCTGTAGATGGTGGACAAATACCGAAATGCATCATGGGTAGCGTAGTTTGTTCAGTCTGTGTGAAGGTCCGCCATTAGGAGAGCACGTTGCTTACGCCTCCTTCCAGCGGTGGCCAATGGGAAGAGGGGATTTACTGCAGCGCGTGTTTTATATAGTGGAAGCTCCGGCTGCCTCGCTCTCTGTTTTTTCCTCCTCGTGCTGAGCCGACGTGTTTCATCCTTGGCTGTTTTCCTTCGCGTTTATCGGCTAAGTATAAGACTAATCTTTGTTAGGCCAGTATTTCTGTCTTTTATAATAAATTACTGTGTTAATCCAATCTCAAGGTTTGATGAACTATACTTAAAGTTCGCCGCTGCTTCCCTTGAAAAGAGATCTGTCCTCTCTTTCTGTGCTGGGGAGTGAAACGACAGGACAGCACACATGCAAAATTCATTTCTTAAATAAAATTTTTATAGAAATCATATTCCTCTCTTTTTTTTTTAAACCAATTAATTAATAATAATATCTATGAATGAACGTGCATCTGGGATTTGAAGTCTTAGTGGTAGCTGCGCTGCATGATACTCTCCTAGTAATTTGGTATTTCTTCACCGGTCAAATATAATTACAATGTGTGCCAGATTGATGTTTGACATTTATGCCCTAAGGCCTCATTTATGCTCATTTAAAACTTAAAACTTTTGTTGCATTGTGGGTGTCTGTTTACACGGCATGAGTGCGAAAACTCTTAAGGTGGAACTTTTCCACAACCTCTGGCTCAGTTTATCTCTCCATATTAAAATCAAAATGTGGGGAAAGCACCAAACAAAATTAAGTGTATAATAATTGTTTAAATAAATAACAGTTGAGAGAAAAGGAAAACAAATGTGTAAATGACAAAAAAAAAGAAAAGAAATACGTCCATCGTACTATATCATACCATCTCCTCTTGGTGACATGCCACCAGTCTGATGAAATATGGGACAAGAACATACAATTCAGTGGCATACACACATTTTGTACGGCAGGTAGTCAGTGTAAAATAAGCACCAGCACTGCTAGCCCTGTCAAAAATGATTTTTCTTTTTTTTTTTTATAATTTAAAAGTAAAAGTAATTGGGGACTTTAGCAACTTTATACATAAGATGACTGGTTATATTTTGTGGAGGTCAAATCTCCTATGTACTCTAAATACATCACAAATGTTGAGTGACAGTATCATCAGCCAATCAGATTTTGATGTGTTATTGAGGGACCGCCTTAAGGCCAGCAGAGTTTCTAGTGCTGGTCTTGCTGTCGTCATTGAAATGAGCTGGACTGATTGGTCCATGGGCAGGTGGTGATGACGCTGTTATTATCTGCTACTCTGGAGTGATGGCGGCTAATTTAACAGCAGGATTGATGATACGATAGAGGACCTGCTTCAGGACCTTTTTCAATTGTGTCAAATCCATTTTACAGCAGGATGGATTTAATCGACAAGTGATGGTGAGTGCTATTTTTTTTTTTAACTTTCTCTGGATTAGATTTGTGCTGCTTTGGCATTTGCTTCAGTTTTTTGATTGTAAAGTGGTGTTTCCCATACACTCATACACACAGACGGACAAGCAGGCATGCATGACATGCGTGAACCCCCTGCAAACCTGTGGGAAACACTGGAAGATGATGTGATGGCGAAGCTGCACAGTGGAGTCTTGATGTGTTGTGGTTGTTGACCAGCTGTCATTTTTGTGTTGATTAAATACTGATGCATAGTAGTGGCCTTTCATTGGATTCAGATTAAGTATTTGCCGTAGGACATAGTGTGTGTGTGTGTGTGTATGCGTGTGTGTGTGTGCGTGTGTGTGTGTGTGGGGGGGGGGTGTTGTTGTTGTAATTTGTTACAGCGAGCCCTGACTGAAACACCACCACACGCTGCTGAATTTAATTGCATAGTTGTGAAAAAAGCTGCAGTGATTCCATTTGAAAATCTACACAGAGGAACCTGGAGTCATGTAGAACAAGAATGTGTTGCAGTTTACTGAAAACTATTTGGTATTTTAGGGAGTTTTTAACAATCTGCCCTGACAGCAGTATTTCAATTCGGTGTGATTTTAATGTGATTGTGAAAGAAATTCACTTGAAAATTGACAGAGGAACCTTGAGTCATGTTGGAATGGACAGGACAGGTTAATGGTGCAGTTTTCTGAAAACACATTTATTTGAAATGTTCAGCCTGTATAATAGTATAATTATTGCGTGATTTCAGTGTGTAATTGTGAAAAACGTTGATGTTGTCGATCACATCAATATGGGCCAGAGACAGTACAGTGTACAGTATTTTTTTTTTTAAATGAACATAAGCTGCACCGACCATATTTAAAAAGAAAAAAAAATATTTGTACATATACAGTACAAACACTTGTCTACACGTGTCCACATTGTAACAAGGCATACATTTCCCAGTGGGATTGTGTTTTTTCTTGTTCTTTTTTTAAAGAATAAACAAGTTTTAAATACTGCTTCCGTGGGGCGACGGGTTGGACTGGAGGGAAAGAGAGGGAGGGAGGGAGGGCAAGTGAATTACTGCAAAAATACACAAACACTGAGGGTTTCATTTGTAGTCATAAAGTATGTGCTGATTGTGATTGTGAGGAGAGCGTTGGTCAGCCTGGAGCGTAGCCACGGAACTCAGAGTTACGTGATGCACCTAAATACATCATCTATGTGTCTTTGGCATGAAGCTCGTTTACCCCTAAAAATCCATAAATTAGTGCCATTGTAGTGTGTGAAAAAAGTAGCGGTTGATAGTCCAGACATTACGAAAGGTTCCAGTACGTGACATACAGTAGAAAAAAGTCCCGGTATGCTGAAGGGTAAAAATTAAAAGTTAAACTTAAAGGACTGACAAGTTGATGATTGTCAGTCTGCGTTTCAGATGAACCACAGTATCGAGACAGCCCTCGTGTAGATGGTGAATGACATCCAACATAAAGAATTCAAGTTAAAATAATCTAACAGTCGTAATTAGCAGGGATGAGCAAGTACACCGCTATCTGTATCTTTATCTGTTCAACCATCTAAATTATCTGTTTTCATATCGATAGTCAGAGTGGGCGGGGCCTACACCGGAAGTGGGCCTGGTTCGGGTGAAACTGGGTGGGGATTAAATCTGTACATTATTTTAAGTCTGAAATTGATATGGATTGATCAGAAGTTGCTTTATTTATTGTTTATTTGAAAACTAGTTACAGTACAGCCTGTTTTATATATAAAAAACTATTTACTATATACAGTATGAAGCTGAATTAAGGGAAATAATATGTCAGCCTTGTTCACTGCATTCTTCTTAAAAGCACCGCGTTCACTACAAGCAAAGTTTTCCATCTGACTTTACACCACCAGCCTAACTAAGACAAAGTAGACAGTTAAAAAAAAACAAAAAAAAAACACGACTGAAGTGGAGGCAGTGACCGATGCGAAACGAGCCGTTTTCAGCTCTGTCTTGTCAAATGCACCGCGTACGTTATGAAACAATTTCACGAAGTAACTTTAAATATCATACAAACCAAAATAGGTGTGAGCTGAAGAAAACCTAACAATTACTGAAGAGAGCAACACTCTGTGTGTGAAAGTGCCTGTGGAGATGTGTGTGTGTGTGTGGGGGGGGCACTGTGTGTGACTGGCCAATCACAGAGCGTGAAGACAGTTAGTTACCAAATGAGGATTTTCCCTCAGGGCCGCAGAGACTGTCAGTGATTTTAAAAGCTGGCTCAAAACACCAAATAAATGTAAAAAAATTTAAATGTAACATTTAATTCTATTTTACTATTTTACTTACTTGTTATTCTGTTTTCTAATGTAGTCAATGTTTTACCTTAATCTTTTATTTCATTGATGAATTCATTGTATAAGCTCTTATTTATTTCTTTATTTTTATTGGTTGGTTATTTTTACTTTTTATCTTTTATTTTCATTTATTGATTTATTTTATTTGCTCCTATTTATTGTACTCCTGTGTCTCCTCATGGGGACGCTCCGCATCAAGAGTTGAGTCGGGTCTACCGTTGGGGGGCGTCATCTCAGGGACCGTTCTAGTCACAGTGCTGGAGCTCAGCACTGGTTCACTGACCATATGGGCTCCTGACCAGATTTTTGAACGGCGAGGAAGAGAAACTCAGTCGTCACAACACGTGGCAGCACGTAATTGGCCGGAACAGAACTTGGAGGCGGTCCACAGTGTGACGGGAATCTAAACAGGAAGTGACATTTAGTGCGTGTTCTATCAGGTTGTTTCATGGTTGCTTCGCATTTTATCACATTGCGCCGCACTTCACCACGATTTTCACGCCAAAGGTACAGTCTCTGATAGCCATTTTATCACGTTCAATCATGGCTTGTCCCGGTGTGTGCCGATTTGTGGACCCAACACGTTTTGTTCTACTGCCACGGCGCGCACAGTCTGGAGGAGCCCGGCCCGGGAGGGGAGTCTTATCTACAAGCTATGATTATGTTATAAAATCTACGAAAGTTTGAACTTTGGGAATGTTTAAACAAGAGAGAAATGCAAGAAAATATTCAATCCTGTCTGACAAAAGTGTATAAAGTGTGTGGTGCAGGTTTTACAGCTTTAAAACATAGAAGTGGGCGGCAGTTGGTTGCGAGGCAGTTTGACCACCTACTGTGTCCAGGTTGGGTTTGCCAATGATTTTTCCAACTTGCTTGCGGCCCTCGGGTTGCTGTCCACCCCCCATGCTGTTTTATTACCTTCCCATTGTTCTTGCAGCCTGTCCTTTTGCGGGAGAACTGCGTGAAGGAGAGCATGGATTCTGGGCCCAACAGCAGCAACGCCAGGGCCTGCGGGCTGCGAGTTTGAGACGCCATTTTTAGAGCATATATTCTCTACAAGGATACACTAACTTTTGTGACGCTCCCACCCTGTTGAATGAGGTCAGTCCATGACAACTTTGGATGTATTGAAAGCTTTACCATCCATCCATCCATCCACCAATTGTCTGCCGCTTATTTGGGGCCGGGTCGGGGATGCAGCAGTCTGAGCAGAGTTGCCCAGACTTCCCTCACCCCAGACTCTTCCTCCAGCTCTTCCGGTGGCACCCCAAGGCGTTCCCAGGCCATAGAGAGACATAGTCCCTCCAGCGTGTCCTGGGTCTGCCCCGAGGCCTCCTACCGGAGGGACATGCCCGGAACACCTCCCTGGCAGGTGCGCGAGCAGGTGCCCGAGCCACCTCAGCTGGCTCCCCTCGATGTGGAGGAGCAGCGGCTCTACTCCGAGCTCCTCCCTGGTGACTGAGTTCCTCACCTTATCTCTAAGGGTACGCCCAGCCACCCTACGGAAGAAGCTCATTTCAGCCGCTTGTATTCGGGATCTCGTTCTTTCGGTCATGACCCATACTTCATGACCATAGGTGAGGGTAGGAACGAAGATCGACCGGTAAATCGAGAGCTTTGCTTTTTGGCTCAGCTCCTTCTTCACCACGACGGACCGATACAACGTCCGCATAACTGCAGACGCTGCACCGATCCGCCTGTCGATCTCACGCTCCATCTTTCCCCCACTCGTGAACAAGACCCCGAGATACTTGAACTCCTCCACCTGTGACAAGGGCACTCCACCGACCTGGAGGGGGCAAGACACCTTTTTTACCACAACGTCACAATTGGTTTGAGAAGACATGATGTGGAGAAGATTATTTGGGTCAAAATATATTTTTGTCCATGCAAAACAAATATCCTTATGAAGTGCGGTTCTCCTTGCAGCTTCTCCTGTGGGTTTGTCACAGCTGGTTGGGCTTCTGACCCGAGGAAATGGTGTAAGATCTGGCATTGACCAGGGGCCTTCGGAGCTTCTGAGCTCTCTCCTTGGCCTCCTGCTGCTGCTTCTGCTGCTTCTGAGCCCTCAGGTCGGCTGCATGCGCCTCATTGATTTGCCTCTGACGCAGTTTCTCCTTCCGAATCTTCAGCTTCATCTCCTCTTCCCGTCGGAGCCGCTCCTTTATCTGCTGCTGCCGCTCCTCACGCTGCCGCTGTTGAGCGTTCAGTTTTTCTTGGATCATCAGGCAGTTAGTGGCCTTCACCTCCTCCACCCGTTTCATTTTGGCCTCCTGCTTCCGTCGTATCTCCTCGTCCTTCTTCTGCTCAATCTCTTTCCTTTGCTTCTCTTGCTGCTGATCCAGCTTCGTCTCCTTCTCCTTCTGCTTCTGCCGCTCTGCACGCACGTTCTGCTGGTCGTTGAGCGCCTCCTTTTTCAGGAGCAGCTTTTTCTGCTCAGCCTTCTTCCTCTCTTCCAGCTGCTGCTGCTGCAAGATCTTTTTCTTCAGCTCCTCCTCCTGCTTTGCTCTGGCCCGCTCCAGCTTCCGCTGCTCCTGAAGTTTCAGCTTCTGCTGTTGGTGCTCCTGCAGACGCTTGGCCTCCCGCTGCTCCTGCACCTCCCGCAGAAGTTGCTCCTCCTGCTGCTTCTGCAACTTCCTCTTCTTCATCCATCTCTGCTCAGCTTCCTTCTTCTGAGCACGAGCCTCCTGAGCAAGTTTGATTTTACCCTGCCTCCTCTTTTCCCTTTGGCGGATCTCCTCCTCCTTTTCATCTTGACGTTGGGCCAGACGAGCCTGCTTCAGCTTTTGGCGTTGCTCCTGCTGTTGCTGCTCCTGAAGCTTCAGCTGTTGCTGCTTCTGCTGTTGCTGCTTCTGCTGTTGCTGCTCCTGAAGCTTCAGCTGTTGCTGCTTCTGCTGTTGCTGCTTCTGCTGTTGCTGCTCCTGAAGCTTCAGCTTCTGCTGTTGCTGCTCCTGCAGGCGCTTGGCCTCCCACTGCTTCCGCAGGAGTTTCTCCTCCTGCTGCTTCTGCAGTTTCCTCTGCTCCATCATTCTCTGCTCAGCTTCCTTCTTCTGAACACGAGCTTTTTCAGCAAGTTTGATATTATCCTGCCTCCTCTTTCCCCTTTGGCAGTTCTCCTGCTCCTTTTCAGCTTGATGGTGGATCTTGAACGGCTCAGCATGCTGCTGTTTCTCCAGGGAGGAGCTCTCTGCTGCTCTTTGCTTAGTGTCGCCCAGCTCATGGGCCTCCTGCCTCATGCGCCACCTGTGGATTTGACGACAATCCTCATTCTCTCTCATGAACTTCTGGAAGCGCTTTTCAGCGACCAGCTTGGCCTCTGTCTTCAGATTACGGTGTCCCTGGAGCATCCTGGTGTCTGTTTTGGCCTGGTTTAATCTGCTCTGGCTTGGTTTGGTGTAGTTTGATCTGGCCTGGTCTAGTTTGATCTGGCCTGTTCTGGTATGGGAGTTGTTTCTACTGTCTGTGCTCCTGCAGCAGCTGTTTGTGTATTTTTCAAAGTGGGTCAATGTAAACAACTGTTTCTTTGACTGATTGTTTTAGTGCAATGGACTGAAGGTTCTTGTCCTCTGACACTGTCCACCCTTTGCCGAGTTGTTGTGATGACATCAGCTTCCTGTCTTTCAAGTCACTTTTGACTTCACTTTGAAGTTGCTGCTTTGATCACAAGAGTCTCTACTAAGCCCCAACTACTAACTGATCTACTGTTGCTAGGCAACCAGTTGAGCTTCGTTGTCCCATATAAATTATCTTTGGCAACGAAAGTTGACCGATCAATGAAGTTGGCCAAAAAAGTGATGTTATCGTTTGCATGTATTTATGTATTTATTGCTTTGTATGCATGTATTTTACCAACTTTTCGCAAAAAACAAACACAATTTGCACAAAATTCAGGGATCAGGGATGATTGTTAAATATCTAAGGACCAATTGATTAGATTTTAGGATGTTAACGACTCACCACTTCAGAATATATCCCAAAAAACTGAGAAAATGTCCCATACAAAGCAGATAGGAGTATCACAAGGAGGAGATCTGTTGCCAGGGAGATGCTCCCTGCTCAGTGTTTCACACAACCTGACAAACTAGTTTGCAGTGATATGAGCTAACGGCTAACATGCTAGCGATGCTACCTTGGTTCCGAAAACAAATGTGCACTTTTTAAAAAACAAAAAACAATTTGATGCAACTTTAAAAGGTTAAGTGTCCAGGCTTCCTTAAAATTTTAAGTTGATTATGTTTTCTGGTTGAACAAAAGGCACACCAATCCAGTAGTGCTTTAATTTGTACATATTCATAACTTAACTAGAATTTTATTGTATTCAAATTTTCTTAACTTGACTAGAGTTTAGTTTTACTTAAATTTGTAGAGTGTTATAACTTAACTATAACTACATTTGTGAGCTTTCATCATTTGACTTTAATTCTGTTGTACTTTTATTTCTAAGTTTTCATAACTTGACTATAATTCAGTCACTATAGAATTCTATAATTAAGTCAATAACCATTTAATTCCTTTCAACTGAATGTACAAGTTCACAATGCATATAATTCCTTACACTTTTGTTTAACCTCAACTTCACCTTTAACAAGCTGGTCTCTACATTATCTTGATCAAACAGAAAAAATAACATTCCAACATTTCACCATTCATTAGCTATTAATCAGAAAAACCTTTCATTCAGATCAAAATACATAGTACACAGTGGCGGTCCTTGCATTTCAGAACCAGGCCTTCACTGCTGGTCAATCCAACCCTCAACAACCTTTTTATGGCTACAAAAAACATGGTGCCATGCAGAAATGCAGTAAAAAAAAAAAATTAAAAAAAAGCATTTGCATCATAGATACTCATGTTGACAAAATAAATACCTTTATGAATAAATAAAAATCAGAGTTCACATCTCTTCTCCTGCTGCAGCTGCATGAAAAAGCGGCTGCTTTTCCAGAAACGTCTGGGGGTCGAGGAGGGAGACAAGGGCTCAAGGGTCGAGGAGGGCTTTTCGTGGTCTTTAAAATAATTAAACTGCGCTTGGAGTGCTGCGGTGCGTTCATGACTTCTAGGAAAAGTCTATCTTCAAAATTGTTTTGACAATAAATCTGCAACCAAATGTCTTTATCTTCCCCTTTAGTCATTGTAGGTTGACAAAACTGCCATCAAATAAAGACAACTATATTTTTGTTGGTGCAGCTCACTACAGATGCATCCAGCTAGCGCTGGAGAGTGAACTCTCTGACCATCCAATCAGAGGGCTTGAATACACTGATGTCACGCGAGGCCTTCTAGAAGGCCCCGCCTCCCCAATATCAAAATCTGATTGGTTGAAGCAGCAGCGTGACCAACACTAGTTTTACACTGCAAATACCTGCAGAACTGAATGTGAAGGCCTCAGACAGAATTCTTTACCCGGCAACAAATGATGGCTATATGTGATTGGTTAGGGTTAAGTGGACAGATCATTTGGAATTATTTAATAAGTATTGATGGACAAAATATAATCATCAGTCTGTGATTGAGATCTTTTTCTTAGGCCTGCAGAGAAGCCTTGAGGGCCCTGATGGTCTGCCACTGATAGTACCATCATACATTTTGTAAAACTGCAAACCTTGGCACAAGTTTTCAAGTCTACAAACCACAAAACAATTACCCCACTTACCACTTTTATTTTTAAACTCGCTACTCACATTTTGTCTGCATGCAAGTGCTCACACTTATATAAAAATGCTGACTGCCTGCATGGAAAACTACATCGGCTGACTTTTGATTGCCATTACAAAATGGTTACTGACCAGTATCATAACAGTGCAACAAAAGTTAAAAGAACCTTCAGGTGAATTCTGGACCATTGAGCCACGAGGGCCTGTCACAACCCTGACGTCAGTGTCTTGGCTACAAAATAGAGAAACACTAAATTGTTATCATTTTACCTGTCTGATGTCACTGAGAAAACCAAAATACATTTTGTCCCTGGTGCTGCAATGGTGTGGCGAATGACAGGGAACACCAAGTTGTGTGACGCGTTTGGTTTTAAATACCACATTGACTCCTTTAGTTACTTTTGTACTTCTTGACCACAACTTACACAAGAAGCACTGGAATTGTTTTGCACACTTCTTACTCATATTGCTCTTGTAATATATTACAGCATTCGCACCAGAACAAAGATTATTCTTCAAAACATGATTAAATATAAGCAAATATGCCATCCAGTTCATGTGTGGACACCTCTGAGGGTGTTGTGTAGACATGACAAAACTGTGTCTCAATTTAAATAAAAGATCTTTTGAGGCTATTCTTTTGTTTCCAAACTTTCTTCAATATAAAAATGCATTTTATTGTTCAATTTTGTTAGAATAATTATATCACATGCTTTGTGAATAGTTTTATGGACTTATTCAGCATGTATAGGAAAACACAATTAGGAAAAATGTAACTTACGCTCGCAGTTCTGTGAAAAGGCGTTGGGTGATCACAGAGGAAATAGGGCCGGCCCCTTAGAATGATGGCTTGTTTCATCTGGTTTAAATTCTGTTAGGAAGACATTACAGCATTACAGCCACCAATCATTAGTTGAGGGCGACAGTGACAGAGAAGTACCAGCGAGTGCAGGAACAGCTGGAACAGATGTGGAGGGTTGAAGCCGACGTCGTGGCGGTGAAGCCCAAACTAGGAGAGTCTGGAGCAGATCCCAGGAAATACAACTGAAGACTCAGACGCTGTATACGCCAAAGTATTTCAAGTGCAAACGCATGTATTGTTTCATAAAGGCTTTGCATTTTACACTGAAACGTCCTGAAAATAATGTCCGTTCACCTGGCAATGGCAGAAACACTGAAAATGATGTAGTTTTAATGTTGAGCCACTAGTGGGTGCTGTTTGGTTTTTTTATGATGAAACCACACACACATGCAGAAGAGAACAATGGGCGCTAATCATTAACAACGGGAGAACACGGACATTCTAGTGGACAGACCACTAAGTTGGATTGTTATTTACAGTGACTGTCAAAATAAAAGTACAAAATCCAGGAGAATATGACAATCTAGAAGTCATTCATGTTGTTGTGCAGAAGAACTATTGACTAACGATATAAAGTTGTGGTATCCACACACAGTAGCGGTGTTTCTGCCATCTCCAAGGAGACGAAGCCAGTTTGAGAAAGTGGCATTTCCCTGTTTCCTTTGAGACAGAATCTGAATGTTTTTGAAAATGTGTATTTATCTCTGTTCCCACTGGAAACTGATTCGGAGCATTTTGGAGAAGTTGTGTTTTCCATAATCAGAGCATTTAAGTTCCACCTTTGGGAGCCATTTTGTAAAAGTTGAATTTCTACGAAAACGGAGTAGGAATATTTTACAAAAGTTGTGCTGTCCTCTGTTTCCATGGACATGGAGTTGACTGTTTTTTTGTTGTTGTTTTTTTAAAGCTATTTCCCCAGTTCCCAGGGAAAAAAAGTCAGAATGTTGTTGTAGTTGTTGTTGTAAGATTGCATTTCAAGTGGCTTTCAGCGACCCCTTTGGTATAAACATGCACACGATGCAGTGGTAATTGGGGCCTCAGTCCAGATCATTAAACAATGAAAAAGTCTGAATATTCCCGACTTAACAAAAACGATGGAGCTGAACGAACGCGCCGAGCTCTGCATTGTCCAAACCTTGCGTCATATTTGCAAAGAAAATTCCTTGAAAATAACCAAAACTGTCTTATAAAAGAAGTTTTTCTCAGAACTTTACAAAGCTGCTGAATATAATTTAATCTTTGCACGAACACAGTTTTTTTTTTTTTTTTTTGGTCAGGTATTATTTATTCATACGTGATGACAAATATACATGAATTTCCATGATGATGACGATGACATGAAAACAGCATTAGGAAAGCAGGGCTTGAACCCGCCGCGCCGAGCTTTCAGAGGTGAATGTACAGTGTGAATAAAACATCAGGAGCGCCTCCAGTTTCCCTCTGTTGTTCGAAAGGTCGAGTCTTTACCGAGTTGCGGGTGAATAAACTGAAAGCACTCTTTACGTTGTCACCTCTCCATCTGCTGTTTCACCGTTTGTTCTCGGCTGAAGGAACAATCACAACTTTTCTCTCCGATTTGTCCTTATTCCTGATCTCACTTCAGGCCTTTTCCGATTTTTTTCGTCATGTGACAATACTTCGTTGTTATGACTTTGAAATGCAGCCAAGCTGGAAGTTTATCTCTTTTAATTAATTTGGAAGAAAAAAATTATAATAACCTGAAAAAAAATTAACAACATCAACCAACCTAATAACTACCAGTTTAATATAATTCAATGTTTAATTAATCCCAACCCTTACACGATAATACAAAGCCAAGAGAGGAGGGGAGAGGTGACATTACATGACATTAATTATACAAAAAAACAGGATTCACACCATTTTCATTTGGCTGCAGATGATAAATCCTTTTAAATATGAAGGAAGCGCATGGCCTTTCCTTCCAATAATATCAGCATTTGTTAATGAAAAAGCAGAGGGGAGATCTGAAGGCGAACAGTCAAAGTCCAGGCAGCGGTCAAAACACACAGAGAAGAACGCAGGGAAACGCTGCATGGGGTGGCGAGATGAACTACAACGACAATCGAGCAAAAAGACAAGAAGAAGAAGGGCTCGGACACAAAGGAAGGGAAGACACAGGTGATACACATCAACACTAATCAGACACAAACAGAGAGGGGCGAGGACAGGAAGGATCAGTGAACATAGACAGATGAGACTAAATAAGTAAATAAAACAGGAAAAGACAAATGGGTAAGTAATGCGGACTTGACAGAGACACCAGAGATTTCTTATTTCCCTGCTTTGATGAACCCTCTTTCAAGGAAGCGGAGGTGCGGCCATATTCAATTTATTATGTATATTATATTGTTTTCAAAACCACAGAAAAGGAAAACAAACTAAACTGAAAAAACTTTTTTTTCTCATAATTCTGACTTCTAAACTCACAAGTTTGACTTTTAAACTCATAATTCTCCCTTTTTTTAATCCATTCTGACTTTTATACTTACAATTCTGCCTTTTTTTCTCATAATTCTGACTTTTAAACTCTAATAGCTTCGTGAGTTTATTTCACAAACTCCTCCATGAACCCATTCCCAGTTTTTGAAGTTTTGCTTTAAACTATCTGACGCTTTCGTCATTATTCTGTCGCATGATTTTATCCCCGGCTGCTGCTCTGCACTGTCTGTTGACATAAACAACATTGATTCAGGGTCATTTGGCTACTTCAGCGGCTGGGAGCAGAAAACCAAGAATTGCTGTCTGTGTTAATGTCGAGTCCTTTACCTGATTATTCTCATTGGACCTGAGGAATGGGAGATCGACTGAGAGGAAGAGGGAGTAAGAGGGGAGTCATGGAGAACATGCATTATGTATCATATCCTACAGTGAAGAAGACGGCATTGCGAGTAGGAATGAGAGCGGCCGGCAGAGCAGCGAGGCGACCGCCCTGACTGCTAATGAGGTGAGCCGCCAATCGCTGGGAGCAACGTCTGATTAAAAGCACAAGTCATGGCGAACACAGCCCAGTGGTGTTATCAGTGAAAACACACACAGAGGCTGTATCAAAAGGAGAGTTTTGGGAGTTATTTTTGGCTTTTGCAAAAATCAAAGATCTGATTACGGATAAGAGATGGCAGTTGCTGATGTGGAGGAAGACAGGAAATATTCACTTCTGCAATGTCGAATGTCTGTTGTCGTCACTCGACCTCAAATACTGATGATTTCAAAAAGACTTAAAGCTGTGGATGATATGTTATATATATATACATATATATATGCAGCATATTGTATATGTGTACCCATCCACAAACATATACATACATTCACATACCCTGATAATAAAGAAGACAGAATGACAAACCAAGCAATAATCCACCTTCAGTTATCAATTATATAATTAACAAGAAATACCTTAACTCCTGTAATCGCCTGGCATAAGTCAAGCCCCCTCTTCATCCTTATATTGTGTAACGATTGTATTTTTATACTGTATTATCAACTGGTGTATGTTTGAACATTGCTTCAGCTCTTCATTGAAACTGCAAATATAAACAAGCTGGAGCTGTATTTATTTATTTATTTATATGTATGTATGTATGTATGTATGTATGTATGTATGTATGTATGTATGTATGTATGTATGTATGTATGTAACCAACCTTTTGCAAAATCTACTAACCCAATTTGCCTGAAATTTTCACAGATGATCTATCTATCATCCAAGGACCAATCGATAATAATTTTTTGGGATCTCAACGGCTAACTGTTTCCGAATGAATCTCAAAAAACTGCGAAAAAGACGTCCCATAGAAAGCGGATGAGAGAGGCCCCTCATGGACAAGATCAAAGGAGATCAGTGTCTGTTGCCATAGAGACGCCCCCTGCTCAGTGTTTCACACAGTGATGTTGCTACCTGACAGGTTGGTTCGCGTCAATATGTAGTCGTTGGTGAAAGTCTGCGCTCCACTGAGTTACTGTTCTACTTTGTGTTTGCAATGAAACCACACACACACACACACACACACACACACACACACACACACACACACACACACACACACACACACACACACACACGCGAACAATGGGAGAACGCAAATACACAAATATTCATATGGACAGACGACCAAGTGGGATTGTTGTTACATTGACTGTCAATTAACATTGTTCTTTGGTACAAAACCTTCAGAAATCTCACAAAGCAGATCAACTCACCTGCTGGAACTCGATCACAAATGTCCCCAGGGTAAAAAATGATGATTGATGATAAAAGATTTACAATTCTCCTCCATTCAGTACAACTAAAAATGCCTGCCACCAAGTCTAAATGTACAATCTAACTCTGTGCCCATTTATCCTCATTTTTATCTCCAAGTTGTGGAAAGAGTGTGTAAGTTTAGGATGTAAGTTGAGCTGAGCCTCTTTTATATTTTAAAGAGCCAACCAGCCATTTGCTTTGGGGAAAGTTCACAAAGTCCTTGACGAAACCTCTCATCTTTGAAACGTTGTGAAAATAGACTGGTCTTTGTCCTCCTTCTTTCCTTTTGATCACATAAGCTCGTAAGCACGTCGGATTTTTGTCATTTCCTCTCTTCACCTCTGCTCCTTTCGTCTCAAAAAGGAATTTCCACAGTGTTTCATCGACTACAATTGCTAATGTCATTAGTTTAGTTTCCTAGCAACAATAAATGGACGCCGCTGGTGCTTTTGTTCGTGCAGGTTTCTCAAAATAAACACAGAGCGGTGCTCGTCGGTCCTCGGACTCCATCTCGCTCTTCTTCCACCAAGGATGTCCCAGATAACTCCCATCAGATTTCCTCCTCTTTCTCTGACTCAATGTTTCCCAACTTTCGCTTGACTCCTCTGTAAATAAACCTCATCAATTTACCACAACAACAAAGCCTCTGGAGTCTTCAGAGTCCACATCATGCTCCACAGCTCTGCAGATGGGCCCCGACCCCCCCCCCCCCCCCCCCCCCCGACCCCTCAGGTGGGAGGATTCAGGAACCAACAGGCTGGAAAAATAAGAAGTGCTTCAGGCCAAGAAACCTCGAATTCAGATGAGGACGTGAGCAGATGTTCCTGAGGGTCTCTTTTCACCAGCTTTTCAAAAAGGACAAACACAGTTGAAAGTAAATTCAAAGATCAATTCTGTCAACAACCTAACAGTTGATCTGATAAATGTATATAAAGGCGAAGGTATATAAACTATATAAACTTCTATCTGCAGTCATTCTGCTCCGGCGCTGCACCGATGCTGGAAGTCCCATTTTTACATTTTTAAGAAAAAGCTGCAGGAAAATAGTTTGAAAGTCATAAATAAATCATTTTAAGAAAGAATTAGAAGAATGCTAATAAGTGTTAGATCATCTACGGAAAAACTAGTAATTGTAATAATGGAGTTGCTTTTCCAGTTACAACAAATAAAGAAGTCATTTGGTCTATTGATTATCTTCCTGGGTTACATGTTTCTCGGGAGCGGTCTCCACCATGTGTCATTCAAGTGAAAGCACAAAAGTTTTGTGGTGTTTTGGGTCAGTTTGAACCTTTTGAAAACACTCCCCCTCTCTGCCTAGGTTGTCACTGCAGGTCTTCACGCGCAATTCCATTTATTTATCGTGATTGTTCGCGTTACAATTTGAACGCGACCTCTATCAGACTGAACGTGATCGGACCCGACGGTTTCGGGCTCCACAGTGCAGAAGATGCTGTTGACAGGAGTAAATATGGACACCATGTCGGTCAGCACCAGGGTTGCCAGATATGACTGTTTCCAGCCCAAACAACATAAAACCCACACACCTCAATAAAAACCAGCCCAAATCTCAGCCTGTGTAGAAAACGTGTTCAAACTATTCTGTGTAATAATGAACATGCCATGAACACACAAATGCAACAAATAAGCACATTTCAAAGGTAAAGGGAGTTTGGCTCCCCCGTTGGGGAATATCGTCCGATCTGGCAACATTGGTCAGCGTGTAGATTCATTTTCAAATGGTTTTTAAATACGAGCCGACAAACTCCAGACAACATGAGGGAAAGAGGAGAATGAGGAAAAAAGAGCAAAAGCTTTTGACATTTTGACAGAGCTTCTTCCTACGGCGCTTCTCTGGGACACGTCGATAACAAAGCGGTCGCAGTAGAAAAAGATCTGAAATGTTGCCGCATAAGCACGAGTCCCGGGTCTGGAGAGAAAACATTGGAATTGAAGTTTTCACAAAGTGACAAAACAGGTCAGATATGAGTCACTGAGAGCAGGAAATCAGATTGGGTGGCATTTCCCTGCAGTGTGAGCGAAGCCAAAGTGATCAAGGGAAAATGCATATCATAGATGGATGGATGGACAAATGATAAATGGATGGATGGTTGATGGACAGACAAATGATAGATGGATGGATGATGGCTGGATGGAAGTGGATAACTCCACATGTGTGCCATCATGTTACTTACTATACAACAGTTCTGCAGAGTAAACAGTTGAATTCCTTTACATGACTTTACTTTACAGTTTTTATTTCTCTAAAAACTATGAACAGACTGACCATCTGTTCTCTGCCTCAACACTTTGCCCAATGATACTTCCTGCAGCTGCACGGAAGAAAAACTCCCGCCACACTGCAATAAGTGAGGGTTTTATTATTGAACCTTGTCCAGAACACACTTTTCTTCCCATTTCTTTCTTTAGCTCCTTCAATATTTGATTTTTCCACAACACAACGAATGATCAAAGGTAGTTTGAAGAAAGAGTAATACGTTGGCTGCTCTGGCAGTTTACTGGTGGCTGATTGCACTGCAGAGGCTGTGGTCTGTAGCGTGAGTTTGATGCAGGCTGTGAATAATGTCGCATTTATTATCGCCTAAAGCAGAAAGTAGCAGCGAAGGGGAGAAATAAATCTTTCATGGGAATGTGAGCTGGTGTTTGTGACTGCAGCCCCAATGAAAAGAACAAAAAAGTAAGAAGAAACAGGATCAACATGAGGGTTGCGAAGCATTCTTGATTGATTTTAAGGGGTATAACATTTTTTTTAATGTTTTAAAAATAGCAGTCACCATTTAAGTCACTTCTGTCACAAATGTAATATTTTTAAGTGCTTACATTATAAGTAATTCAGAGTCGTTTTTCTTTCTTTACACCAAATAACTGCTTCTGGAGCCACAGACCATCACACAGACTATGAAGTTATTTATGCAGCTTTGCTCAATGCACATTCGTGACATTTCATGTCTACAACATTAAATGAATTTGGCTGCTTTCTTTTTCATAACATTTTTTTAATAGGAATTTTAACACTTTTAGCTCGTTTTAACTGATTCAGTGAATTTTGTCATTTTTTTCACCATTTTGACTTTTGGCCATTTTATTGTAGTTATGTTGGCTGTTTTAGTCACTATAATGGTTTGACCTATTTTTGTTCTATTCCTAAAAGACTTAAAAGTCTGATACTTTTCCTCTGGTTTTTTTTTTTACAAGTTTGTATCTTTTTTTAATAGCATTTTTAGAAGTTTTGGATGTTTTTGCTAATTTGGAAATAAGCCAAGTTTACTATTTAAAAGAAAAGAAGATAATCGGAAGAAAATTATTGTACAAATACATTTTAAAAAGCTTCAGAGAGCAACTGCAGGGGAACGAAAGAGCCACAGAGGTCTGAGAAAAAAGAAATTGGTCAACAAAAAAAACTGAATGTACCAATGGAGTGACATTAGATTAGAATTTACTTCTCGTTACACTGCCCCCTATAGGTTTGGCATGCTCATTGACGTGCCTAAATGAGGTTTTTATGCAGGTTTGTGTAAATTATTTTATTTCGTAACAATCAGTTTTTTGTAAATAACCAAATATTCTTAAACGTGGCCTTGGAGGATTCAGGATATTCAATGCACATTCTGAACTTTGCTGCTCAGCCGACAACTGTTTGGATCAATAAACAGGCTTTCCCACAGTATCAGATTTATTGCCAGAATGCCATGAAATCCCTTCCTCACTTTTTGTGCATCCTTGTTCCTTTGACTCGATGATGCAGGAATCTCAAGGCATAGATCATAAAACAAGGATGTAACGTGAACTTTCCCTCACCTAAAATTATGTTTTGAAAAATGACCTGTTGTAAATTCACATTGCATATAAGCAGAGTTCTGTAATCCAATATATTCACTCCGAACATTATAATTCAGCCTCTGACTTCCAACACCACACGATTTATGGCCAAGACAACAATAACAACAAAGGAAAAAAGTTTCATCACACCACAGATCTCCTCGCTCGCTGTCCTCAGTTTGTTTAGCCAAATAAAACATTCTGTCTTTAAGTTTTACTGTGAAGTCAGAGCGAAATGCCACTAATGGAAGCGGCCCTGCCCACTCATGCAGTGGCACTATCTGAAAATGGCCTCTGTAACACTCATTAGCATTCACACCATGCGGCAGAGAACGAGAGATAAAGAGAGGGAAGGGAGGAGGCATAGAGCATAAACAAAGACGGAGTGAATAGGCAAATTGGAGGAAGAATGGTTTAGCAAATGAGACGACAATGAGTGTTTCACCCATCAGCAGGCCCGCAGACTCAAAGGGATCCTGCTGTTTGCTCGCAGCCATTCAGAGGAAAAATACATGTCATCATAACAATCAGCCGGAAGAGGATGGTGCGTCCATTAAAGCGCCACCGCTGCAGCCTGAAACAGGCTTCAGTGTTTCAGGTAATGAAAGAGAGCGAATGAGGCACAAATGACTCTCTTTGTATATTTTAGGGTGATAATTCAACAATGCTGTGTATTTTTTTACATGAATGCATGAAAACGTATTGTAAGCGCCTGCAACCGCCTTGGTTCACACGTTTTTGCATTTTTGTTCCAAAAAATGTTTGCTTTTACAAGGCAGTGTTTTGAAAACAATGTTTTGAAATAAAACCACACACACATGCAGCAGAGAACAACAAGCTCTAAACATTAACAACAGCAGAACACGGACATACTAGTGGACAGACCACCAAGTTGGATTGTTATCACGGGGACTGTCAAAATAAAAGTACCAAGTCCAGGAGAACATGGACTGGGAGTGATGACACTGTGGAGGAAACTTTGTTTTGATTGTCTCTACTGAGCATGTGCAGAAGAAGTAGTTACTACTGTGTCGACTTGAACCAGAAGCAGTGTTTGTTTGTTTTTTTAAAGTTGTGTTTTCCCCGTTTCCACAAAGATGGAGCGTTTTCAAAAACTTGTGTTTTTAAGGGCCTGTTTACATGACAACGATATCAAGCGACAACTCAAAACATTCGTTGCATTTTTCGTGTCCATTTACACAACAACGGTGCAACGCCTCCCAAGGTGGAACTTTTTGAAAACACTGTAGATGGGCCAAAACGACACTTTCTAGAAACGCTCGGGCTCCATCCTGAGTGGACGGCGGACGCACTGCTACTGCTCATGTGCACTGCACCCATAGTAACTAGTAATTACTTGTCGACACAGTAGTAACTATAGTAGTTCCGCACATGCTCAGTAGAGACATTCAGAAGAAAGTTTCCTCCGTGGTGTCATGACTCCCAGTCCATGTTCTCCTGGACTTGGTACTTTTATTTTGACAGTCATCATAATAACTATCCAACTTGGTGGTCTGTCCACTAGAATGTCCCTGTTCTCCTGTTGTTGATGTTTAGAGCTTGTTGTTCTCTGCTGCATGTGTGTGTGTTTCATTACAGAAATAAAAAAACAGCGCCAACTAATGGCCCAGCGTGACTTTAACAACTCTAACTACATCGTTTTCAGTGCAAACGGGCATCTTTTTAAAAATGTCTCCTTGTAAATGTCAAACTTTCATGAAATAAAAACATAAAACACAAAACTTGAAAATGTGTCATCTCTCAAAACGAAAACGTTCCGATTTCACTTGAGATCGTTGTGTAAACGAGGTTTACTCCAGTTTGTTCTGTGTGTTTTCATTCCCAGTGTGTAAACCAGCAGCTGCTCGAGTGTCTTCGAAGGTGGAAACGTCGACTGCTCAGGGCGACTTCAGTCTGCCCCAATGTCACCAGAATGCACAGGAAAGAAAGAAAAAAAAACCCCCTCCTCTGCTTAATTTAATCTTCAGTGTAATCCACAAGCCGGCTGCTTTTCCCCCCACCTCCATCTGCTCCCCCCGCGGGAGCCGTTTGGAAGCAGTCAGAAGTCAGAACGAAAGAGAAGAAAGCTCCGAGGTGGTCAGAGAAGCTCGATATTGTCGCTCCGTGTGCAGCAGAGCTTCGTCTTCAAACTCAGCCTGCATGGAAATGTGTTTCTCTAAATACCAGATCCCAGCAGAAGGGGATAAAGACAAAGTCTGTTGTCCTCCGTATTCAAAAGTTTCCAAACTTTTATATGTATGAAAACTTCTTAAAGACTGAGCGAGAAATTTGACAAGGTTCTGCATCTTTGAGACACTATGTTTGATTTTAAACTTCAGTCTGTCCCTCTGTTCATTTTCTATGAAAATGAAGAAAAAAACTAGGAGAAACAAAAAGTTGATTAAAAATATTCTTTCCAATACAAATATGTCAGGAGTACCTCCAAAAATCTCCATTAAAACAGTTAAAAAATACATTTAATACTTGTATTCTATTTCGTATTATTTTCTTCATATGTTTTCTTCTTGTAATTTTTAAACCTTTTGTTTAAATCAACATAATATTTTAAATATTAATTATTATACAAGGAATCTGTGTGTCGCATGCAAGCAACCCTGTTACCTGAACAGTTTGATCATCGCAGGAAACAAAGAGTCACGTGACACAGTGGAAACGACATTAAATCCCCATGAGAAGAGAGAAGATATGTGTTTTCTTCAATTTAAAAAGAAAAGAAATGTTTATTACATGGTCAGCCTTGCTTGAATGTCTTACACAACAGTGTTTGCAAATTATCATATTCTATTAGTCTTTCTTTACTAATTTAATGATGTGTGTCCTCTTGGTCAACAGTCTCAGTTATTTATTTATTTATTTATTTATTTATTTATTTATTTATTTATTTAATTGATGCTCAAATGCCCTCCAGTTCTGGAATGATGCCAATAGAGTCCACATTTTTGCAGTTTTTATGCATTCAAACTAAACATGTTTATTTCCATTATGTTTTATACACAATTATAATAATACTAAAGTTTTTCTTCTTAATGTTCTGCAAACTTGTGCTTTGAATTCCATTGTGACTGAAACAAACAAAAGTTTCCTGCCTCAAACACTTTCTGATTCGAGTGGATGAAAATAAATAAACACGCTTTCTTCTCCAAATGAACACGCCAGCGCCGCTTGACGACAGTGTAACGTTCCGTTTGGTTTCTCAGTAATAAAATACATCCGTGTCGCCAGAGTTCAGTCAGAAAAGTTCACGGCGTTGAGTTAATTAACCGCAGTATTTAAAAGCAGCAGCGTGGTCTTAACCTGTAAACTCTGGCGGCTCCACAGGCTCATCATCGCAGCGTAAGCTCGGCTCCGCCTGAATACAAAAGATCCTCCAAACAAATCACACGGACAAGGTTGGCCCCACTGAATCACCACAAGTCTCCGTCTCCGAGCGAGGACGAGAAAGACGGAGGTCACTCCAGCTTTGGATTTCACGTCAGTGATGTTTTTATTTGCAGCTGAAGCTTGAAGCTTCGCTGGATCGCTTTCAACTCATTCTCAGGTTTTCTTACTGACACACGTTTGTCTTTTCAAAGGAGGGAAGGCTCTCAAGCTTTGGCAAAATCTTTATTTTGATTGGGTTTCTAATGACATTTGAGGTAAAAGGGAAACTTCGATGTGATGAATTAGTTGCACACGCTCCACGATTCCAGACGGGTTTTTGAGATGAAGGTGATCACGTGAGTCACGAGCGGAGAGCTGCTGGGAACCAAACCATTGTTTAGCAATATTCAACGTGATATTTTGACGGGTTATATTTTGAATATACGGAGAAAGTCATCACTTGACTTTTGCACGTTTTTATCATGTTCATGTATTCAAAACGTTGCGTAAACTTGTTAATAAGGGAAGGCAGGAGGAGACTGAGGAGAAGCTCTTTCTGTCTTTCTTTCTTTCTTTCTTTCTTTCTTTCTTTCTTTCTTTCTTCATGGATGCCAACTGCCGTTGAACCCAAAAGAAGAAAAAGAAACAGACAACCTCATCATGTGAGAAGGAGGTGTGATGTACGAGAACAAGTCAGTCGTTTGAACGACTCTTTAGAATAACGGATGAAGGTTATGTTGCACTTTTCAAAACAAGCTCAATGCATGGAAGCTATCTGCTTCTGTAGTTTTTATCGTGACAAAAAGTATTTTAGACAAAGGAAAATTGTAAATTGTGATTTCTCTGTCAAAAACAAGAGGACACAGCATAACATAACACATGCCAAATTCAATTATTATCAATGTTTCAGAATAATTCCCACCAGTAGAGTATATATAGGTGTGATGTGTCCATTTTAGATATTCTGATCCATATTGTTTATATTATTTGATTAGAACTGCTACATATGAGTGTTTCCTTGATAGACAATTATTCACTCCTGGTTGACTTCTAAAAAAAATTATCAAAAAGAGAATAAATAAATAGATAAATAAATAAATAAACTAAGGTAACAACAAACCAATCCTTTGAAAGGAACAGCTCCTCATAATCAGACTCCTTTCAAAACGCAATAAATCGCATATCTTCTGGGTATTAAGTACAGATTCTAGTTTTGGTCCATTATTCAATGTGTTATTATTATAATTTCATAATATTTAGAAATCAATAAGAAAGCCTTCTTAATTTCCCCTAAAAAGTTGTGAAACTTTATGAGCACAGTGGCACCTGAACTGTCAGAGGGACACCGAGTGATGGAAGGAAGTGATGGAACAGCGGAGAGGAAGAGACGTCCCACTTTAGTTAAACTCCTGTTTGCCCACGCTGTGTCCTGCTCCCTCACGGACAGAAAAGATTGCAACAAATTTCATCTTGGAGAAGATGGAGCCGAGTCTTTCTTTTTTTTTTTTTTTTTTGTCCACCTTGTTTTTCCCAATGTTTTCTCTAGCCGTGGTGAAACCACATCCGGCTGCAGCTCCTCCAGGGAGTTCCAGACGAGTCGGGAGCGGCGGTGAGTTGTAGCTGTCGGAGAAACTGAAGGTCAGACTCACGCCGCTCTTATGGGTCCAGCAGCTTCGTGCACAGATGTCTACATCAGTTAAAGTCACTCAGGAAAAAAAAGTGCACCGTCAATTTTCTGACCCGCTGGGATTCGTAGTCTTTACAGTCTGAGGGACCGTGCACACGGCAATGGTTTTAAGGGAAAACACAACATTTCCATTGTGTTTTGAGCGTCTGTTTGCACGTTTGCTTGAAGAGACTGAAAATGCATCTTTTGGAGAACAGCTTCCAAGGTGGAACTTTTTGAAAATGCCCAAAGTCCATCCTGCTCTCAGGCATTCACACCACGGCTGGAGTTAATACCTCTTCTGCACGTGTATGAGTGGATGGACAATAACAACAGAGGAGGCCTCCAGAGTGACATGACTCCCAGCCAGGGAATGGAATTCATCCAATTTTTACAATTCCGATTCCATTTTCGATTCTGCTATACGATTCGGTTCTTAATCGATTCGCATTTGAAAATGAAACCTGCGGTATCTCCAGCAGGGGGCGTGCTAACAGTGCTGCTGCTGCTGCGTTAAGATTCACTCAGTTCTCGCTGCTGTGTGAAAATGCTTAAGCATATTGATCGTGTTTTCTCCCTTCCATGAAAAATCCACTTAGCAAGTATGGAAAGTTGCCCTGTTATCGTCCTTACTCTTTAAAATGGAACCAAACTTTGGAGCATTTGTGCTGCTTGGGCGACGCGTTTCCTGCCGGCTGCACTACTCAATGATGTCACCACTCACGTTGCATAGCTTACGTAAGCTACACAGCGTGTGTGTTCACCTATTCTGAGCCCTCTGGACTCGAAAAGTCAATCGTTCACGAAGTTGGCAAACAATTGCATGGGATTGAAATGTTGAACCAGCTCTCAACATGAATAGGTTTTCGATTTCTATCTTTATTTATGATATTGTTTCCTTTTAACGTCTCGCACACTTGGAATTCCATCCTCCAGAAACCATGGGACAGTGGGGGGGGGGGCGTGACCTGTTAGAAAATGGCCGCCATGGAAACATGTCAGGCAAAAACCATCTTCCCCTCCTGATTATGGCTTAAAAAGAAATTATATCAAATGAATCTAATATTTGCTGATTCAAATCTATTGTATTCTCAAGATGCATACGCCAAGCCCAGTTTTCCAACATCCACCTGTTTGACATGAAAACGTTTTCTCTTGAGTATTTCTGTAAAAATTGTGCAATACGTTATGTTTTCTACAGAGGTGTTCTGTATACATCAAGTGTACCAGCAGACAGAATAAAGTTGGGAAATAGAGGCCCATTATCTGCGCAGCTCCATCCTGACGATACATCTCTGCCTCTTTTCTTGTCTTCGTGTTTTTCCTCGTTAGAGTCTCGCACTCTGAATCACTGAAATATTGTAAAAACCATTAACAAGAGCTTGTGTTGCATCACGAGCACGGTTGCCCTCCAGCTACACTTGCTACCAACCAATTTCAAAAGAGAGCAGCTTCTGTTTCGGTCCGATTTAACCGCTGCAAACTCGCCTAAAAGAATAAATAAATTACGCATCCAAATGTTTAAAAAGTGGGGCAGCGCTGCTGCTTTCACCTGAACAGATGTGTTTGTCAGAGGCGACAGGAAATGTACCAGACGTGCGGCTTTGATTGAAACATCAACGCAGCCACCCTCCGCTTGGAATTGCTTCCTCCTTCAGGCTAATAATGTGGATCAGCCTCACAGCTCCGCTCCCAGAGCTAAAGAAAATAAAAACCCTCAAGGCTATTGATTTACTATTTTCATTTGCTGCAGAATTGCTGCATCATCAGAGGAGATTCACGTGACCTCAGTTCAATTCAGCCAAAATGCTCTTTATTTGCTGGTTAATGTTCCTATCTTTTGTTGAATAATTATGAATTTGAACACGTGATGATTGAATAAAGAGCTTATCAGATCAGACTTTACTTCCTCACCCTGGGTTTTAGTAATTTATCTCACACAGAGGATTGAAAGAGATTAAAAAAAAAAAAATCTTAATTCAAGATTAAGCCGTAATAATAATCCAACTTGGTCGTGTGTCCACTCGAATGTCCGTGTTCTCCTTTTGTTAAACTTTCATTGCAGAAACAAACAGCAGTCCACTAGTGTCCCCACAGGGAAACAACATCATTTTAAGTGCCTGCAGCTTGGGTGGAAATGGACATCATTTTCAAAACCTTGCCATGTAAATGGGAAACTTTTTGGAAATAAAGCTGCAAAAAAAACCACGTTGTGTAAACGGGGCTGGAGATTTGTGTGATGTTTTGGCAAATCAGAGAAAGGAGAATGGGCATGAAGCAGTTTTAGACAAAATTGTTGAGTCTGCGTAATAACCTCATTATTCATTCGTTTATACATACATACATACATACATAAACATTCATTTCAGTTTGAAGGAGGCTTCAAGTAAATAAACAATTTGTAGTTTGGGAGCTTCTGTAATGTAAAGTTCAGGTTCCAAGTCGACACCAAGGAATTATCAGACCGGATTACGGTTCTGAATGCGTGTGTGTTCCACAGTAGGATTACTGATATCCAATGCCTATTTTGTTAGGAAAACTTGCAAAATCACTCTTTCAACAACATACCAGTTTGATTTTGAATGGATTTCTGTTGGTTCAGGACTCAAGTGTTTCTCCAGTTATTTGTTCCTCAACAGGCTCAGACTGTTTGTCCTTGCAAGCCTGTGTCGACGCCTGCTCTGGGCTCCATACCTCCACCCTCCTGCTTTCTTCACTCCGTCTGGTCCACTGGTCTGTGCTGATGCTCTGGGCTCTCAGAGCCCCTCCAGTCGCCACTTATCAGTCGTTTATGATCTAATCGCTCCATCAGCAGCAGCCTCATGGGCCTGGATCTATAAGGCAGAGACGTGAGGTGGCAGCTGGACCTTTATCGCTGCTCGCAACCTGCACAGGTTACACACCACTGAAGCAGGCGATAGAATCTGAGTGAGTCAAGGTCAAAAAGGATCAACACTCATGTACCGTACCGTCATAACTGTGTTTCAAATGTTTTTAATGCCAGTCCAACAAGCTGAAAATCTGTTGGGCTTTTGGTGGATTTCACTCAGTAGTATAATTCAATTAGGTTTTTATAGCAGCAAATACAACACAGTCACGTAGACGCACTTTTATAGAGAAAAACCAACAATTCCACATTAGCAAGTAGAAGAGACAATGGAAAGAAAAACCTCACTTATAACAGGACGAAACCTGGAGAACCAGACACATAGGTGGGTATATTTTCAGCAGGATGTGACTAAGAGGTGAAGAGAGAGATACATACAGTCATGAAACATCACTGTGAGAAACTATAGAAGCTCAGTGTAGTAAAGTTCTTCCAACAGTCCAAACAGGCCCCTCAAATGGGGCCTGTTACCTCAGGTTGTGAACCGTTGCTCTATCTATCAAATCACCGTTTTGTCTGCTGTGGAAATCTAAATGTTTGAGCCTCAGTCCTCTTTCACACACACACACACACACATTGTCTCCACACACTGCTCACCATGCACATTGTGTGGACAAATCCTCTGTAAGTCAAGTGTGCATTGTGTCTGAGTGCTATTGTCGGCCCCGACAAGCGATGAAATGAGTATTACACCACTGAAAAGAGAGGACCTCCGCGACAATAAGTGCTGCTGGTGTGTGACAATAATGAGGGATAATGGCCAGTCCGGCTCATCCAGCTCATCCAGCCTGCTACGTAGTGGACCTGAGCAGCAGCTGCAAGGCATCCGGCCCAAAAACCGTGATGGGGGGGGAAACACAAGAAATCCTAATAACTCTTAATGTCTGTCCTTGTTCTGGACACGAGCTGGACAGGCTAACAGACCGCCGCGAGCCAAGTCCGGGCATAAATACACAGCAGAGGGAACGCGGCGACAATTATTGCCTCGCTCACGACACACAGTTACATTGGAAGCTCGGCTGCTGTGCAGGAGGCGTAACAGACACCGACGGGCAAACTGACTGGACTTTCTGAAGCTGGACTGACTCCACGGGGCAGTTTATGCTTTAGCCCTCGCCCTCGTGGCATTTCTATGTGATAATGAGAGAGAGATATCCCCAAATCATTACCTCCCACTTACTGGGTTGAGCATCAGCGTCGCACTGATCAGTACGTCATTTAATACTGCGTTTCTATTGGTTAGTTGCAGGTTGTAGCAGCAGGCATGATGGGACACTGTGAGGATTTCATCGCAGGTTGTCTTTGGTCTTTGAACCAGTCTCACAGTCTTAGTAAGACCACTAAGGCCAAAGACATTGCCACTATTCTCTTTAACTTTGGTCTGAGGCGTGTGAAGCATAAAGCTGCAGATTTAAAGCTCTTGTTCCTGCTCTTGACTTGCAGTCTAATCAAATATTTGATTGCATCATCCTGAAGTCTGCAGATCTTTGCTTACGTATCTATTTTGCATGTAAACATGTATTAAACAGACTGAGAAAATGTCAGTGATATAAATAAAAAAAAAAGAAAAAGCTCATGAATAACACATGTTTTCTCCCTGAGTACGTCTTCCGTCTCTTTGTTTTTGTTTTTGAACTCGGCGTGCAATAATCAGATAGCTGCGGTGGGTGTTTGACATTCAAGTGTAATCACAGCAAACAGAGAATTGTTCCTTTGAAAAGCTCCATTTCACAGCGAGATGTTCACCTCCCGAAAAAAACGAGACGCTCCTTCCAACCACAATCCTTCTTGGCAGGAAAACAGAGCTCTCCGTGGCGAGAGGTGCTGAAGTGATTTGGAAAGTGGGACGCGTTTATTCACAAAGTAGCAACACTTTCAAAGTCACAATCCTCCGCGGTGCTGAACCGCTGAGTTCGGCCTGAACTCCGGCGCTGCGTTCGGCGCTCAAGCTCATCAGCTATTCAGAGTTGTGTTAATTTCCGCCTCTGCAGGAAATCTCCTGAATTCGTCCTTCAGATGTCAGGTTTCTGTGAGAAAGACACATCAACATTTTTTTTTTTAATCCCGAGTTAATTCTTTGTTTATATGTTGCTGTATCAGACTGTATCAGGTGATCTTTAAAACAGCTGCGTGCCAACATCAGGATAAAATGAAGTTATTTGTTTGTTAAAGGACCCATATTACACTAAATGGACTTTTCTGTGCTTTAAACATCATAAAAGTGCTATTTGGGGTTCATATACATCTCCAAAGTGTTTTTTTCATTGATTCCCTCAAACTTGAGTTCACAGTGATCTTTCTCTGTTCTACCTGGTGGAGGAGCTCAACACCTTGATTCAATTTGATGACGTGGCACCACCTTGCTGGGCACAGAGGTGGAGAAGCCCCGCCTCCAGGAAGATTGACATGCGGAGAAACCAAAACAAGACACGCCCACTAATGTGCCAAGGAGTGCAGCCTCTTCTCTGCTCTCTCAGTTTCTGCTGCTTCACATTGAACGCTGCTGTTTTTGTTACTGTTAATAACTGTTTTCACCTTCATGTCCACTTGGAGAAAATGTGTTTTTGGGTGCAAGTATGTGTCCACACTATTTGTCTTGCTGAAAGAAGAAGCACAGCGGCGAATGTGGCTGGAATTATTTCCCGCAGACCTGCATCAGAAATCTGCAAAAAAAGTGTTTGTTTGCGAGCGACTCTTCACCAAAGAAGCTTCCAGAACTACGGTACTTTGACACTGGACTTACTCAGAAGCTCATCTTGAAACCTGCTGCTATTCCCACAATAAAAGACGCTAACGAGATCTGTAAGGACATTACTACAACTACTAACGTGAGCTGCTGGCTACGTCACCGAGGGGGTGGGAGGAGGCGCTGTGGGCTGGGCTGCAGTCTCCGTGAGGGTGGAGGAGGAGGAGGAGCTGAGAACCACCCGTTTCATGAGAGGTGGAGGAGGAGGAGGAGTGGAGAACCACCCGTTTCATGAGAGGTGGAGGAGGAGGAGGAGGAGTGGAGAACCACCCGGTTCATGAGAGGTGGAGGAGGAGGAGGAGCTGAGAACCACCCGTTTCATGAGAGGTGGAGGAGGAGGAGGAGCTGAGAACCACCCGTTTCATGAGAGGTGGAGGAGGAGGAGGAGCTGAGAACCACCCGTTTCATGAGAGGTGGAGGAGGAGGAGGAGGAGTGGAGAACCACCCGTTTCATGAGAGGTGGAGGAGGAGGAGGAATGGAGAACCACCCATTTCATGAGAGGTGGAGGAGGAGGAGGAGCTGAGAACCACCCGTTTCATGAGAGGTGGAGGAGGAGGAGGAGTGGAGAACCACCCATTTCATGAGAGGTGGAGGAGGAGTGGAGAACCACCCGTTTCATGAGAGGTGGAGGAGGAGGAGGAGTGGAGAACCACCTGTTTCATGAGAGGTGGAGGAGGAGTGGAGAACCACCCGTTTCATGAGAGGTGGAGGAGGAGGAGGAGCAGAGAACCACCCGTTTCATGAGAGGTGGAGGAGGAGGAGGAGTGGAGAACCACCTGTTTCATGAGAGGTGGAGGAGGAGGAGGAGTGGAGAACCACCTGTTTCATGAGAGGTGGAGGAGGAGGAGGAGGAGTGGAGAACCACCCGTTTCATGAGAGGTGGAGGAGGAGGAGGAGTGGAGAACCACCCGTTTCATGAGAGGTGGAGGAGGAGGAGGAGGAGTGGAGAACCACCTGTTTCATGAGAGGTGACGTCAGCTCAATACAAGAAATAGCTCTAATTTCACAAGTTTTGAGTGTTTATACTGTATCACCCAAATTATTACCCCACATGAGCAGAGGATGGACTGTGAAACATGAAATATAGCCAATATGGGTCCTTTAAAGTTCCTCCACCAGAATCCACAGAGGAAAAGTGAAAACAGTTTTTAGTTGTTGATGTACATCTCTAATACTTTATCAATCCCTTTCTGGAGCAAATTCCTCATTACATCCATAGAAACTCGTATTTCCAGGATTTGCATGCAGCAAGCCAGGTCTTTGCAGCCACGGAAGATTCCAGAGACAAGATCCCGTTTGTACACTTGATCTCACGTGAGCTTGATTCCTACTGGATAAACGACCTACCAAACAATTCATACTTATCTTTCAGAAAGTTTGGCTTTTTTCAGGCTGAAACATTCATATATTGATATTTTTTCTTGAGCTGTCATGACGCCATCTTTGATTTCCCAGAAACCTTGTGTCTGAGGACGAAGTCAGTTAGCGAAACATAAACACAGTTGGATTGCCACAATTTCCGGTTTGTTTGAATATGGTGTGATCCATATAGCCAACTGCCGGTTGGAAATCACTGGAAATAAGTGTTGTTAGGCCTCAGAGTGGCTGACGAGCGGTTGGAGCAGTGAGTAAAATCAGTGAGGAGTCAGCTTTGTGGGTGGTCAGAATCAGAATCAGAATTCTTTTTATTGCCATTGCTTGTAAACAGGTTCACAAACTAGGAATTTTTCTTGGTGAGATGTGCAACATTAAACATAAAAACATATACACTTGGTTTAGATAGAAAAGGCTAAAAACTTTAAGCTATAAGGCTTTAGGAATATAAAAAGGAATATAAAAATAAATAAGCTAAAAATAAGGTAAAATATGGTACACGGCAACAACAGGAACAGAACAACAGGAACAACAGGATGGATTTACTTACGGTGCATAAGGTGATGGAGTGATAAAAAGTGATACAGTGATAAGTGGTGCAGTGGATCTAGTGCAATAGAGCAGGTCCACATCTTTCTTTCTTTTATTTTCACAAGTGCCCAAAACAAAAACTTACAAAGTGCTAAAAATGCATTGGAGGATTGAGGAGTGTGGCTTTTCCAGCAGCAGAACAGTGAATGATGTAAAAAGGCGCCTTAAATCCACTTCCCTCAACTGGGTGAAACCATTAAAACTCCATAGGTAATAAAAGTTAACATTAGTGTCTAAAAACTAAGTTAAAATCCTCCAAACCAAAACCCTAACTAACTAACTAGACACAGTCTCTACTTTGACTCTGGACCATTTTCTAGTCAAGCTGCTGCAGGTTCAGACTGCTGGGAGGGAAACTTTTAATGCACTGCTATTCTTTCCTCTCTCACTCTCTATGTTTCACTACTACAGGTCACTACTATTCTGTCTCTCTTCCTTTCTCTACTCTTATAAAAAGTTACTTTTCTTTTATCGGCCCTACCCTCTACCGGAGCCAGTTTTTCAATTCCTGCCCATAATCCCTCTGTCTGTCTTCTCTATTTCTCTCGTTCTATTCTTAAGTCTCCACCTCTGAGTCTGGTTCCGCATGTTTCTTCCGCTTGCTCTTATTGAATCAATGGTTTTCTCTGTAGAACTGTCTTAACATGACTCTATTTTATTTGGCTCTATAGAAATAACATTTGACTGAATTCTAACATTCTGTTTTTACTAACATCTCAACAACTTCCTCAGTGCTGCAAATGAATGAAACTGTTGAGTTTCGGAGTTCCAACCTCAAAGTGTTCATTCGATAACGTTTTCAAGTTTGAATACAAGCTGTTAAGTTGTGTTTTCTCACAGTCCCTTGTGATTTCAAACAAACTCGTCGTACCTCTTTATTGACAGTATGTTACTGCGCCTATTTTCTTTTTTCTCACTTTTTTTCAGACTTGTGCAGCTTTGTTTCTTCCAAATCAAATACATCCTCCAAACTCCAAACACTTATCAACGTGTTTCTTCACTTCTTGAGAAGACGAGCAAGTGAATTTGCGTTCGCATCTCCTCGCCTCCTTCATGTTCTCGTATATTTGTATTTTATTTGTACCCCACAAACGTCTTTCTCTCTCTCCGGCCCCCCTTTTCTCTCCCTCTGTCTGCCTCTCTGCCAGGCATAATTAATGTCTCCCACCGACTGCTGTTTACACAGTCTGATGGTTTGAACAGAAGCGAGCGTCTCCGAGGCGAAACTCAAATGACTTGCCTCAGCAGAATAAGACAAAATGTAAAACGACTCCGTGACAGAAGGGAGACGTGGCTCCTCGTTTTGGAGATTTTCGATGTGGTTTGTTTTCAGTCATTTGCTTTCATTTGCTGATAAAAGAAACGCAGCATCATTAAAGCCATTAGAGTGGGTTTATGGGTCGACGCTTATTGAACCATTAAGGGTAGAGAGTGACAGATAACAGAGGAAGAGTCAAAATGTGTGGATTTTATAGCGTCTTACAAAGGATATCTTTAGTTTTATACTAACCAGCAAATGCTTCATTTTATACCACTTTAGGCAAGACGAGACAAATTTATTTCTATAGCGCCATTCAGACACGAGGCAATTCACAGCTTTACAAGGACGTAAAGGAAATAAATTCAAATGAGTTGATTAAGAATCTTAAGCGATTTAGAGAAGAAGAAAAAAAAAACACAAGATTGATTCTTTGAGGACCAAAAAAATGTGATATAACAATGTAAGCTGGAATAATGACCTCATAGTCAGTGCAGCAATTAAATCAAAGAGAAAATCAACTTTCAGTCATTGGACTTACCAACAAACCGTGAGTCAACTGAGATCCCGGAGTCACGTCTCAGACTGATTTGATGACATTTTGAGTGAAAACACATCATTGAAACAAATAAGTAAATAATGCAATTGAATAAAAAAGAGAATAATGTAAAAGAAAACAGAAAAGTAATATAATTAGGCATAATAAAAACAATATGCACAGTGTTTACAATAGTGAACGGATAAGTAAACAGATAAATATGCGTCAGTCCAAGTTGTGAGCGCTGCAGAGCGACAGGGCTCCACCAGACAACAGTCTAAAGTCCACACCAGCCAAAACAATGGTTTTCCTCCACGTCGTTCTGAAAACGTTGACCGTTCACACGGCACCTTACAACAAGAGTGTCTGGCTGCAGGGCCTCCACTGTCAGGCTCACTCCACTGTCAGACAGGAAGAACTCATTCAAAATAAAATGCGACAATTCAAAATAAAATGGAACAGGATGAAATTCTGACATGCTCATGCAACATTCAGAATGCATTAATTAGTCAACAACGCAATGTTAAAAGCTGCTTTCTTGAATGTAGTGCAGTGCCTTTTTATCTATATAGCACGTGTAGCCTGACTATTTATGCCAATACATTATTGTATATTACACTATTTCTGAATGTATAATATAGGATCATTTATGGCCACAATTGATCGTATAATATACAATTGTTATGACTGTGGTCATATTTGTGTGTGTCGCAATTTTATGTTGTGCTCCAGTAGCTCCTAGCCTGGGGTCTAACAACAATCAGTAATAATATCTTCCATGCAGTATTTTTGATATGAGAAAAATGGAGCAGAGCTTGTGACTTGAACAGTTTATTATTATTATGATGTGAAAAATCCTAGGTCTATACTCCAGCATTTTAGAGTTCAGTCTTTTCTAAATAAAACTGTTTATTTCAAACATGCACAAAATCAAATAAGCACTTCATAATAATGAAAAGATAAAGAAAGAAGTATAACTTATCAAATCCCACCCCCTCCATAAATACTAGAATGTTGGTTTTTATTGTATAAAGATGGGTGATATGTACACTAACTCACAAAAGTGAGTACAGCCTCACACTCTTTTGATGGGAGCCTGAAGAGACGACATTTCTTCAGTGTTGTCCCATCGAAAGATATAAATGTTCACAGAAATATGAGAGGTGTACTAATTTTATGATATATATGACTCAAGTATATTTATTTTATAAATCAGCTTGAGGCCAGTCAGTTAAAAATGCTCTTTTTCTTAAAATGACTTATTTTATAAGCCAACATGTCACAGCTATTGTAATAAAGTGTTCTACCATGTGATACATATGATGTACTTTCACTGTTATCAGTTAAACTGTATAAACTATTACTTTAATGTATATTACTCCATTTTCATTTTATCTTTTCTTGTGTCTTATTCTGTGTTAGTAGCCATTATTCATTCATTATTGTGCTGTTTTGGTTCTTGTTCTGCTGGATCACATCGATTTACACCTGAGGGAATGGCAATACATATACTACTTCAGTTCTGAGACGTCCACGGTAAAATTTAAGTGAAATGCTGTATAAAGTACTGCATAAAGTAGCAATACAAAGGAGAAAATACAAAAAGTCAAAGCAATTTTATTGTTCTTTATTCATTCATCTGTGTGACATTCGAAATATCCTTGATCATGTCTTTTGTCAACGATTTCTTTATAAAATGTTCACGTCTCCAATATAATAGAAAACAAATTGAAATGGCTCGAAAAGTGAATAATTTTCCGACTCGTCCAGGATTACTGCTTTACACGAGACTTTGTACTGCAGACCAGCCTCGGCCTGTTCCTGCTCCTCCATGTCCAGTACTGAAGGGCCTGTTCCTGCTCCTCCATGTCCAGTACTGAAGGGCCTGTTCCTCCTCCTCCATGTCCAGTACTGAAGGGCCTGTTCCTGCTCCTCCATGTCCAGTACTGAAGGGCCTGTTCCTCCTCCTCCATGTCCAGTACTGAAGGGCCTGTTCCTGTTCCTTCATGTCCAGTACTGAAGGACCTGTTCCTGTTCCTCCATGTCCAGTACTGAAGGGCCTGTTCCTCCTCCTCCATGTCCAGTACTGAAGGGCCTGTTCCTGCTCCTCCATGTCCAGTACTGAAGGGCCTGTTCCTCCTCCTCCATGTCCAGTACTGAAGGGCCTGTTCCTGTTCCTTCATGTCCAGTACTGAAGGACCTGTTCCTGTTCCTTCATGTCCAGTACTGAAGGGTCTGTTCCTGCTCCTCCATGTCCAGTACTGAAGGGCCGGTTCCTGCTCCTCCATGTCCAGTACTGAAGGGCCTGTTCCTGTTCCTCCATGTCCAGTACTGAAGGGTCTGTTCCTGCTCCTCCATGTCCAGTACTGAAGGACCTGTTCCTCCTCCTCCATGTCCAGTACTGAAGGGCCTGTTCCTGCTCCTCCATGTCCAGTACTGAAGGGCCTGTTCCTGCTCCTCCATGTCCAGTACTGAAGGACCTGTTCCTGCTCCTCCATGTCCAGTACTGAAGGACCTGTTCCTCCTCCTCCATGTCCAGTACTGAAGGGCCTGTTCCTGCTCCTCCATGTCCAGTACTGAAGGGCCTGTTCCTGCTCCTCCATGTCCAGTACTGAAGGACCTGTTCCTCCTCCTCCATGTCCAGTACTGAAGGGCCTGTTCCTGCTCCTCCATGTCCAGTACTGAAGGGCCTGTTCCTGCTCCTCCATGTCCAGTACTGAAGGGTCTGTTCCTCCTCCTCCATGTCCAGTACTGAAGGGCCTGTTCCTCCTCCTCCATGTCCAGTACTGAAGGGCCTGTTCCTGCTCCTCCATGTCCAGTACTGAAGGGCCTGTTCCTGTTCCTCCATGTCCAGTACTGAAGGACCTGTTCCTCCTCCCTCATATCCAGTACTGAAGGGCCTGTTCCTGCTCCTCCATGTCCAGTACTGAAGGGCCTGTTCCTGTTCCTTCATGTCCAGTACTGAAGGGCCGGTTCCTGCTCCTCCATGTCCAGTACTGAAGGGCCTGTTCCTGTTCCTTCATGTCCAGTACTGAAGGGCCTGTTCCTGATCCTCCATGTCCAGTACTGAAGGGTCTGTTCCTGCTCCTCCATGTCCAGTACTGAAGGACCTGTTCCTCCTCCTCCATGTCCAGTACTGAAGGGCCTGTTCCTGCTCCTCCATGTCCAGTACTGAATGGCCTGTTCCTGCTCCTCCATGTCCAGTACTGAAGGACCTGTTCCTGCTCCTCCATGTCCAGTACTGAAGGACCTGTTCCTCCTCCTCCATGTCCAGTACTGAAGGGCCTGTTCCTGCTCCTCCATGTCCAGTACTGAAGGGCCTGTTCCTGCTCCTCCATGTCCAGTACTGAAGGACCTGTTCCTCCTCCTCCATGTCCAGTACTGAAGGGCCTGTTCCTGCTCCTCCATGTCCAGTACTGAAGGGTCTGTTCCTCCTCCTCCATGTCCAGTACTGAAGGGCCTGTTCCTCCTCCTCCATGTCCAGTACTGAAGGGCCTGTTCCTGCTCCTCCATGTCCAGTACTGAAGGGCCTGTTCCTGTTCCTCCATGTCCAGTACTGAAGGACCTGTTCCTCCTCCCTCATATCCAGTACTGAAGGGCCTGTTCCTGCTCCTCCATGTCCAGTACTGAAGGGCCTGTTCCTGTTCCTTCATGTCCAGTACTGAAGGGCCGGTTCCTGTTCCTTCATGTCCAGTACTGAAGGGCCGGTTCCTGCTCCTCCATGTCCAGTACTGAAGGGTCTGTACCTGCTCCTCCATGTCCAGTACTGAAGGACCTGTTCCTCCTCCTCCATGTCCAGTACTGAAGGGCCTGTTCCTGCTCCTCCATGTCCAGTACTGAAGGGCCTGTTCCTGCTCCTCCATGTCCAGTACTGAAGGACCTGTTCCTGCTCCTCCATGTCCAGTACTGAAGGACCTGTTCCTCCTCCTCCATGTCCAGTACTGAAGGGCCTGTTCCTGCTCCTCCATGTCCAGTACTGAAGGGCCTGTTCCTGCTCCTCCATGTCCAGTACTGAAGGGCCTGTTCCTCCTCCTCCATGTCCAGTACTGAAGGGCCTGTTCCTCCTCCTCCATGTCCAGTACTGAAGGGCCTGTTCCTGCTCCTCCATGTCCAGTACTGAAGGGCCTGTTCCTGTTCCTTCATGTCCAGTACTGAAGGGCCTGTTCCTGTTCCTTCATGTCCAGTACTGAAGGGCCTGTTCCTGATCCTCCATGTCCAGTACTGAAGGGTCTGTACCTGCTCCTCCATGTCCAGTACTGAAGGACCTGTTCCTCCTCCTCCATGTCCAGTACTGAAGGGCCTGTTCCTGCTCCTCCATGTCCAGTACTGAAGGGCCTGTTCCTGCTCCTCCATGTCCAGTACTGAAGGACCTGTTCCTGCTCCTCCATGTCCAGTACTGAAGGACCTGTTCCTCCTCCTCCATGTCCAGTACTGAAGGGCCTGTTCCTGCTCCTCCATGTCCAGTACTGAAGGGCCTGTTCCTGCTCCTCCATGTCCAGTACTGAAGGGCCTGTTCCTCCTCCTCCATGTCCAGTACTGAAGGGCCTGTTCCTCCTCCTCCATGTCCAGTACTGAAGGGCCTGTTCCTGCTCCTCCATGTCCAGTACTGAAGGGCCTGTTCCTGTTCCTTCATGTCCAGTACTGAAGGGCCGGTTCCTGTTCCTTCATGTCCAGTACTGAAGGGCCGGTTCCTGCTCCTCCATGTCCAGTACTGAAGGACCTGTTCCTCCTCCTCCATGTCCAGTACTGAAGGGCCTGTTCCTGCTCCTCCATGTCCAGTACTGAAGGGCCTGTTCCTGTTCCTCCATGTCCAGTACTGAAGGGTCTGTTCCTGCTCCTCCATGTCCAGTACTGAAGGACCTGTTCCTCCTCCTCCATGTCCAGTACTGAAGGGCCTGTTCCTGCTCCTCCATGTCCAGTACTGAAGGGCCTTTTCCTGCTCCTCCATGTCCAGTACTGAAGGACCTGTTCCTGCTCCTCCATGTCCAGTACTGAAGGGCCTGTTCCTGCTCCTCCATGTCCAGTACTGAAGGACCTGTTCCTGCTCCTCCATGTCCAGTACTGAAGGACCTGTTCCTCCTCCTCCATGTCCAGTACTGAAGGGCCTGTTCCTGCTGCTCCATGTCCAGTACTGAAGGACCTGTTCCTCCTCCTCCATGTCCAGTACTGAAGGGCCTGTTCCTGCTCCTCCATGTCCAGTACTGAAGGACCTGTTCCTCCTCCCTCATATCCAGTACTGAAGGGCCTGTTCCTGCTCCTCCATGTCCAGTACTGAAGGGCCTGTTCCTGTTCCTTCATGTCCAGTACTGAAGGGCCGGTTCCTGTTCCTTCATGTCCAGTACTGAAGGGCCGGTTCCTGCTCCTCCATGTCCAGTACTGAAGGGTCTGTTCCTGCTCCTCCATGTCCAGTACTGAAGGACCTGTTCCTCCTCCTCCATGTCCAGTACTGAAGGGCCTGTTCCTGCTCCTCCATGTCCAGTACTGAAGGGCCTTTTCCTGCTCCTCCATGTCCAGTACTGAAGGACCTGTTCCTGCTCCTCCATGTCCAGTACTGAAGGGCCTGTTCCTGCTCCTCCATGTCCAGTACTGAAGGACCTGTTCCTGCTCCTCCATGTCCAGTAATGAAGGACCTGTTCCTCCTCCTCCATGTCCAGTACTGAAGGGCCTGTTCCTGCTCCTCCATGTCCAGTACTGAAGGGCCTGTTCCTGCTGCTCCATGTCCAGTACTGAAGGACCTGTTCCTCCTCCTCCATGTCCAGTACTGAAGGGCCTGTTCCTGCTCCTCCATGTCCAGTACTGAAGGGCCTGTTCCTGCTCCTCCATGTCCAGTACTGAAGGGTCTGTTCCTCCTCCTCCATGTCCAGTACTGAAGGGCCTGTTCCTCCTCCTCCATGTCCAGTACTGAAGGGCCTGTTCCTGCTCCTCCATGTCCAGTACTGAAGGGCCTGTTCCTGTTCCTCCATGTCCAGTACTGAAGGACCTGTTCCTCCTCCCTCATATCCAGTACTGAAGGGCCTGTTCCTGCTCCTCCATGTCCAGTACTGAAGGGCCTGTTCCTGTTCCTTCATGTCCAGTACTGAAGGGCCGGTTCCTGTTCCTTCATGTCCAGTACCGAAGGGCCGGTTCCTGCTCCTCCATGTCCAGTACTGAAGGGCCTGTTCCTGTTCCTTCATGTCCAGTACTGAAGGGCCTGTTCCTGATCCTCCATGTCCAGTACTGAAGGGTCTGTTCCTGCTCCTCCATGTCCAGTACTGAAGGACCTGTTCCTCCTCCTCCATGTCCAGTACTGAAGGGCCTGTTCCTGCTCCTCCATGTCCAGTACTGAAGGGCCTGTTCCTGCTCCTCCATGTCCAGTACTGAAGGACCTGTTCCTGCTCCTCCATGTCCAGTACTGAAGGGCCTGTTCCTGCTCCTCCATGTCCAGTACTGAAGGGCCTGTTCCTGCTCCTCCATGTCCAGTACTGAAGGACCTGTTCCTCCTCCTCCATGTCCAGTACTGAAGGGCCTGTTCCTGCTCCTCCATGTCCAGTACTGAAGGGCCTGTTCCTGCTCCTCCATGTCCAGTACTGAAGGGTCTGTTCCTCCTCCTCCATGTCCAGTACTGAAGGACCTGTTCCTGCTCCTCCATGTCCAGTACTGAAGGGCCTGTTCCTGCTCCTCCATGTCCAGTACTGAAGGGTCTGTTCCTCCTCCTCCATGTCCAGTACTGAAGGACCTGTTCCTGCTCCTCCATGTCCAGTACTGAAGGGCCTGTTCCTCCTCCTCCATGTCCAGTACTGAAGGGCCTGTTCCTGCTCCTCCATGTCCAGTACTGAAGGGCCTGTTCCTGTTCCTCCATGTCCAGTACTGAAGGACCGGTTCCTCCTCCCTCATATCCAGTACTGAAGGGCCTGTTCCTGCTCCTCCATGTCCAGTACTGAAGGGCCTGTTCCTGCTCCTCCATGTCCAGTACTGAAGGGCCTGTTCCTGTTCCTCCATGTCCAGTACTGAAGGACCTGTTCCTCCTCCCTCATATCCAGTACTGAAGGGCCTGTTCCTGCTCCTTCATGTCCAGTACTGAAGGGCGTGTTCCTGCTCCTCCATGTCCAGTACTGAAGGGCCGGTTCCTGTTCCTTCATGTCCAGTACTGAAGGGCCGGTTCCTGCTCCTCCATGTCCAGTACTGAAGGGCCTGTTCCTGTTCCTCCATGTCCAGTACTGAAGGACCTGTTCCTCCTCCCTCATATCCAGTACTGAAGGGCCTGTTCCTGCTCCTCCATGTCCAGTACTGAAGGGCCTGTTCCTGCTCCTCCATGTCCAGTACTGAAGGGCCTGTTCCTGTTCCTTCATGTCCAGTACTGAAGGGCCGGTTCCTGCTCCTCCATGTCCAGTACTGAAGGGCCTGTTCCTGTTCCTTCATGTCCAGTGCTGAAGGGCCTGTTCCTGCTCCTCCATGTCCAGTACTGAAGGGCCTGTTCCTGCTCCTCCATGTCCAGTACTGAAGGGCCTTTTTCTCCATGTCCAGTACTGAAGGGTCTGTTCCTGTTCCTCCATGTCCAGGACTGAAGGACCTGTTCCTTCATGTCCAGTACTGAAGGACCTGTTCCTTCATGTCCAGTTCTGAAGGGCCTGTTCCTTCATGTCCAGTACTGAAGGGCCTGTTCCTGCTCCTCCATGTCCAGTACTGAAAGTACAACACACTGTGAGAGTTTTTAATTAGTCCACACTGACATTATATTAGTCATTTCAACAATGATTCATTGTTGGCTTCAAAACCTTACAGACATTTGAACTCAACATTGTGTGAAAGAACAAGACAACAAAACAAAACAGCACTGCTTTCCCCAATGGAATACATGGCAACTATAAATACATACCATATACAATATAAATTAAATTAAAAGAGAAAATTAAAAGCAGCCACTTTTATCAATCGCTAATGGATTAATATTACTCCTGCATTTGATATATGTAATTTTTTTTTACTACAACTGATTAAGCTTGAGCTATTTTTAACAACTTCAGATACTAATATAAACTACAGTAATGAATATTTACCTTTGCATTATATGTTGATACTTTGGCCGTCCTGTGAGAACCTCACTTCTCTAAAATGTTCACAAGCTGAGAAAAACCTGTTTTCTACTTCATTGCAATGCATTAGCTACTTTATGAAGGGTTTATCGCTTGCTGTACTTATACAAACTGTTTCACCATCAGATATACGAACAGTTTCTTTACGCTATGTAACGAAAAAAGGTAAACCTCGGGGGCTTTATTGATAGCCACCGCTAGCATTACTTAGCTTTAAAATATCATCATGATGTAAAATACATCATCATGTATCATCATCAATGTATGTTAGTTTACGGCAGGTATATAAACGGCGAACACACGCAAGAAACCATACATTCATAACTTTTTCGGGAAATTTCGGGAAAAGTAGCAACTTACCGTTATGTAGCTTGCGCCTGCGCATTCGGGTTAAATATGTCGTCATTTCCTGTCTGACAGTGGAGGAAGCCTGACAGTGGAGATCCTGCAGCCAGACCCCTCTCCCTTGAAAAGGATTCAAAACAATGTAGTACATATGCCAGGCCTATAGGTGGTTCTGTAACTCTGCCAGGGAAATATACTCAAATGGATAAATTGGCAGAACTAACATCTGGATCTTAAACTGACTCGTGGCCAAAAACGATGCGGTTCCATGAAACGACGTCATGTTTACAGGTCCGAACAGTTTCCAGAACATAGTCTGGTCCTGCTCTTCTTATTGTCCTTCTACGCTCGCGTGTGCAGAAGAAGTGTTTACTGTGGCCGTGGTGCACATGCACAAGAACAGCTTTTAGCATCTCTTTACACAGGTGAAGCCGGAGAGTTTTGAAAAGTTGCATTCCCAGTGACCCCGAGCATCTTTGTCATAGAAACTAGTTTCACGTTGTCGTGTGAACAGCGTCTCAGTGGCTTCAAAACAGGAAAACAAGAAACGTTCACCAAAAAGAGCCACTTATCGCAACAAGATAGGATGTCAAACACCGTGAAGTGTATATGAGGTGTAAATGAGAAAAACATCCAAGTCCATGACAGGAAGTTCATCTTAAAGCGAAAGTGGGCTTTCGATTCAGTGAAGAGTGAAGCGAAGCCAAAAGTGATTTGTGACATGCGATGAGTTAAACCCGAACAAAACGACACCTCCAGAAAGTTTGAATATGCGTCGACGTGGCACACAGGTAGGCAAAACACTACAAACAAAACCTTTTCATCATACAGGAAACTTTCCTGGCTCTTTGTTAACTCATTTGACTTTTTGACAGTCGGTAACGATGCCGTTGAATTAGCACTTTAAAAGTCTGCACGCACAATCAGAGGCTTAACAAGTGTGTCTACTTGTTGATAACGTGTGTTTTCCTCTTGTGAACTGAATTAATGACTCAAATTAATTCGGCGGCTGTATTTCATGCACTAATTTATTATTTTGACTTCCTTCAAACCACCAACCTCGGACTGAAGAGTGGCGTAAATAATAACCTTTTTTTTTTACTGCTCTCGTACTTAAAATCTCATGATTTTATCAAATTCAGACATTACAACATTTGCGGCCAGAAACGGTTTCAAAGTTTAATTCCAACCAGACACGAGTTTGTAAATCGCTGCTCAATTATGTTTATCTGCCCCTTTAATCTCTGTTTGGGTTTAATTCCTCAGCAGGCCGATCAATAGTGTATGATTCCTTTTCATGTGGAGCCCTTTTTACTCAAACCCAACAACTGCGTGTGTGTGTGTGTGTGTGTGTGTGTGCGTGTGTGTGTGTGTGTGTGTGTGTGTGTGTGTGTGTGTGTGTGTGTGTGTATGTGTGCGTGCGCGCATCTCTGGGTTGTTGTGGGAATCTTCCTGCTTGAGAAGGAATTATTAATCAGATTGCGGTTCCTCCGACTGCCTCGTCCTGTTCGACGTTAGCTGTTGCATCATGGGCTGTTTGTGGACGCGTTTCCCTCGGCGCCGTGGGAAGGGAGGAGAGGAAACACTCTTCAAACACGCTTCCAGACGCACCGAAAGAGGAATGACAATCTCTCCCTCTTCGGAATGTTTTGTAAACAACAACTTGGTGAAACGTGAGCGGCGTTTTTAAACTGGATGAGGGTTTTGGTTGCTCGTTCTTCCAGGACCTCCTGCTGAGCTGTTCATCGTCAGCAACCAGTGACCATGAGGAGAAGAGAACCACGTGACAAGGATTTAAGCCAGAGGTGTCAAACAGCCGTCCATCGAGAGGCTCCAATTCCGTTAAAACGCAAACAAAATTGTAAACATAAAAAATATAATAAATAAACAAATAATTAAACATTGATTCTTTAATAGTTTTCTTAAGAGTAGCAACACCGAGACGTGAGCTGAGATGTCGGCAGCGGCCGACTGGTGCCGGTTTGAGTCAATCCACCCCTCAATAACTTTTTTATGGCTACAAAAACCATGTTATGCAGAAATTCCATTTTAAAAAGCCTTTGCATCACAGATGTTTTTACTGCTGAAAAAATATTTGGAGTTCACAACTCTGCTTCAGCTACAGCGCCGTTAGAAAAGCGGTTGCTTTTCCAGAAACTTCTGGGGGTCGAGGAGGGAGACAAACGTCAGCTCTTCGTGGTCTTGAAAATAATAGAATGGCAAATGATATAATCCTGAATCCTGCCATGGAGTTTGTTGTAAATTGTTGGTAGCGCAAGTAAATTGTACTGGACCTCCTGTGCACTCGATGTGTTCAATGACCTCTTGGAAAATTACGCTTGAACAATGTTTTGACAATAAATCTGCAATCAAATGTCTTTATCTTCCCCTTTAGTCTTTGTAAATTGACAAAACTGCTATTAAATAAACACAACTATATTTTTGTTCATGCAGATCGCTACAGATGCAGCTCGCTAGCGCTGGAGCGTGAACTCTCTGACCATCCAATCAGAGGGCATAAAACCGTTCAGGTCACACTAAGCCTTCTAGAAGGCTCTGTCTCAGTCGCCAATATCAAAATCTGATTGGTTGAAGCAGCCATGTGACCGGCACTAGTTTTACAGGGCAGACGCCTGCAGAATTGAATCTGAAGGCGTCAAGGCAGATTTCTTTCACCGGCTGACATATGATTAGTTAAAAATGGAAGTACACGTCTAGAAGCAGTGCAGCCGGGGAGAAGCGATGAGAAGAAGTGAACAGACCATTTGGAATTATTTAATAAATATTCATAGAAGAAATATAATCATCAGTCTGTGATTCAGATCTTTTTCTTAGGTCTGCAGAGACGCCTTAAGGCCCTGATGGTCTGCCACTGGATGTCGGTGAAGCCATGATAACCAATACTTAATAATATTAATAATAATTAGATGCAACCGGAGATACAGAGTTTATCCAAATCTCCACTGTGGCTGGAGTTTTCAGGAATCATCGTAGCTGAGTTCATGTGTAAACGTTTGGCTCAATGCAGAGAATTATCACAGTTCTTTCAAATACCTGAGTACGTGTACACCTCCACACACTGACAGGTGGGAAACACAGACACCGTAAGATCCTGTGGTAGGCTGTGGTGCTGTGTGTGTTTTCAGTTTTAGTTTTGATTTCATTTAAATAAAAGTTATGGTTGTGGAAAGTTCAGACTCCGTGCCTCTGTGGGTGAACTGCCACACACCCATAATGCAAAAGCTGTAGGATAGGTTTTTGGGACAATTCACCGTATTTTGAGCCAAAAACTTAAAGTAAGATTGGCTTCTTGTTGATATTGTAGTGATTTTCCATAAGAATTGTTTGGTTTTTGTGAAAATATCAACATTTTTATCACATATACACTGTGCCATGACAATGAGAAACTTTAAAGTTTAAATTTAAAGTTTATAATGGAACTTGTTTATTTTTAGAGCATATTGTTCTCGCCTACATGTATGTGTGTGGTTTCAGTATAGAAAGAACCAACAGCACTCTCTAATGGCCTGGCATGCTAACTACATCATTCTCAGCATTTCTGCTTGAAATAGATCTAATTTCCAAAACTTTAAACATAAAACTTTTCTGAAGCAAAAATACTAAAATGATTTGAAACGTACACAGGGCCCACAATGTGTCCCACACTTTTTCTTTATGCTGACATTTAATTGCAGACATGCCCTCAGACAAAGGTGATCATGCAAAATCTGGAAAATCACCCAGAAGGCTGGACAGACATGTTTATGGGTTGGGTTTTTTGGCATGATTTTGCTTATTCATAATGTCAACCTTTAATATAAACAACCTGCCATCTTTTTAAAGTGCCCTTTCACAGCAGAGATTAATTTATTTATGATGAATCACAAAATATAGGCAAAGGATAAAATGAATATACATTTCTTCAAAACACACATTTTGTATGATTAAGTGATATATGGCAATTTTAAAAAATCCAACATATAAAGGATTCTGCTAGTTTTTATTTTTGTGAACTCACATCAAGTATAAGATCACTTAAGTTTTTCACTTTCAGATTTAGAAAAATACGTGTCTAAAAGCAGCACACATCAAAACCTTTATTTATGGAGCACAGCCGCAGAGATTCTTCACTTTTGCAGAAAATTTGATTGATCTTTAACCAGGTCACAAAAATGCAGCTGTGACGCAAACATGAGCATAAAGACACAATGTTTTCCTCAATAGTGTGACTCAGAGCTGCGTCCTGAGTCACCTCGTCCTGCCCGACGCTGCGCAGAAGTATTTAGATCGTGATCTAATCCTTGAATAATGCTCATTCCTAAGTACCTTGTAAAAGTTGCAGGAGCAGCAGCTTGCAGAAACGGCGATAACGCCAAGAAGGGTGATGATGAAGGATTTAACATTTTGATTATTGAGTCCCCCGTCAGCTTTTCTCCTGCCTCAGCAGCTCCGAGGCGCCTGACAAAGCCCCGGCTGTAAGGGCGGGAGTGAAGCATTGTTTCCATCGACATAAAAGCCTTCGATCGCCCATCGGGCCAACTCCCTCGCTGCCGTCGCTCTGATTCCCAGGTGGCTTCTCCGTCTCTGCCGTCATCGTGGAATCGTTCTGGGCTGAAAGTTGTGTGACAGTCGGTGCTTCAGGATGTTGGTTTTTTTGACCGAACGTGTGTAGAATGTATAAAGTAACTGTTGTAGAATATCTAAGATGTGTTTGATTTCGGGCCTACGTATTCACTGATATTTATGCCATCTGCCAGGTCACTGCCACCCCAGGCCGGTTACGTTGTTGTTAGATTTGAGCCCCTTAATCAACGTTGTTTTACTGGTGGCGCCAGAAAACAGGCCTTGGAGGATGAGATTACAGGGAAACGACTTTATATACAAGGGGGAAGAGTTTGTCGGGGTTGGTCAGATTGTGCATGTCTGTGTGTGTGTGAGGATGGTTTGTGGAATGTGTCTTTGTCAGGTGTGGGAGCGCTCCGGCTTTACGTCTGAATAAATTCCACTCTAAGCATCTCACCCTGTGTCTCACTTCATCTTTCCAAACCTCCGGCCGTCACTGAGGAGCAGAAATTGTCTACTACAGTAACCATTTCATTTCAGCACCGTCGCCCCGGACAGGATGAAGCATCATGCTTCTAATGAAGACTTCTCCATCGCTCATCGATGAACTTCAGTCTGTTTGGTTGTTTGTGAAGAAGTCGGACCAAATGTTGCGTGACCATGACGTGACATTAAGGAGACTCCAGTCGGCCGAACATCAGTCACAACCAAACTGGAGTGCTGAATCAGTCTGAACTCACGGGCATGAAAAAGCTGCAGCACGTACGTGATCCCAGGTGAGGGAAGTTCCTCCGCCCTCGTCGTCTTTCACAGCAGCTTCACCCACGGAAACTGAATGATGGATGAGGCGTCGGGATGATCAGACGATGGTCATTGAGCGTGTGCCGTGGCAGCGCTATAGAGAGCAGGACACGCCTCTGGAGGATTTCACATCGATTCTTACTACAACTGCAGTGTTGTGGAGAAATGACAACAGCATTCATCATGTCACTGGTCATTTGTGTGGACAGGGCGGGGCCGCAGTACGAGCAACGAACAACATCGCTGTTATTTCCTCTTGCAGACAAAATGTCTGCCTTTCTCTCCATTCCAGCGAAAGAAACACTTTGTTCACCACATCTGAATTTAACACTCCAACAAAATATTTTGTTTACTCACTCTATCCCAACCTTTTCACTGACATTCAGTTAGAGCTCATTTAAAATCTTTTTGTGAGTTTGGGTACATCGTCACGGTTCAGTAGAAATGTCAGCGGAGCCACGAGCGACAGCCTTTTTGAGTCTTCGTTCCAGCAGCAAGCGGGAAAACCAAGACAAGGTTTTCCTCAATCCGTCGGCGCGACGCTCCTCTAAAGTGTCGCAGTTGCACAAAGTAATCGCTCCAAAGTTCATTAACAAAAATGAGACTTCTGACTTTCAACCATAATAGTGTGTTTCATCTCAATGTCAAAGATTTTATTTGAGGGTTTTTTTTTTCCCCTTGTCCTGTTTGACATTGTGATTGAGAGCCTTCCGCTGTCAGAACAGTTTTTGCTCTCGCAACAAGAAGAGACTTGGAATCTCCTCCTGCTGTTGCATTTATTGGAAGCGAGCATGGCTGCCGGACACAATGGGGGTGGGAACGCTCAAAGAGAGAGGGGAAAGAGTGAAGAGAGATGGGAGAGAAACATGCTATATGCTATATATATACTATTTACAATTTTCACACCTATCCAAACATGTTCCAAACAAACCTGACCAGCATTTTCCAGACATGAACATAAATTGATCATGAAACAGCTAAATTAATGAGCAACAACAGAAACAAGAGTACACGATTCTGACGTTTGAACAAGTGATGGAAGAAAACAAGCAGTTGTAGAAACGGAATACTTACTAAATCTCTCAATCAGGCAAAGCCAGAGAGCTAACACTGAGTACGGCTGAAAACCTTGTTGTAGGTGCCATATTAGTCATTAAGTATTTCATGGTAATTTCAGTTCATGGTACAATACATTTTGGATTTATATTAGTTTCATTATTTAATTGTATTTAAATGTGTTGATTTAAGTTGTAAAATATTAATATTTCATTATTATTTGTGTTGTGGATAAAAATAAGAGCCTGTAGCTTTAAGGAGTTTAAGTTTCGTTTTTAAGGCTCGGAAGTTTTAGGAGCGCAGCGACGTGGATGACTTGTATGGAGGAGCTCACGGTTTTTCTGACCGTGTTTGGATCGTGTTAGGTTCATGTTAGCCACGTGTTAGGTTCGTGTTAGCCACGTGTTAGGATCGTGTTAGCCACGTGTTAGGATCGTGTTAGCCACGTGTTAGGATCGTGTTAGCCACGTGTTAGGATCGTGTTAGCCACGTGTTAGGATCGTGTTAGCCACGTGTTAGGATCGTGTTAGCCACATGTTAGGATCGTGTTAGCCACATGTTAGGATCGTGTTAGCCACGTGTTAGGATCGTGTTAGCCACGTGTTAGGATCGTGTTAGCCACGTGTTAGGATCGTGTTAGCCACATGTTAGGATCGTGTTAGCCACGTGTTAGGATCGTGTTAGGATTGTGTTAAGACCGAGTTAGGAACCTGTTAGGACCGTGTAGGAACAGTGTTTGGCTCGAGGACCGTGTGGAACAGGTGCTTGTCTTTTTGTATTTTTTGACTAATAAATAACATAAAAGAGAGACCACTGTGGAGGACACACTTTTTTAAACACGCGTCAGCCATAAGCTCCGGTGGATAGTGGAAGGTTTTATTGGAAAACCTACACTTGTCAGGTTCCACACAGTCAACCAGAAAACCTGAAAGGTTTCAGTCTGTCCTTTTTCCAAATCTTCCCCCTCTTCTCTGTTGTTTAAAAGCAGTTTGCATCTTGCCCAAGAACACTTCTTTATGTAAACAAGCAGAGATGGCAATCGGACCTGCAACCTTCCAATTGGGAGACGATCACTCTACCAACCGAGCTATACTGTTAATGAATAGTTTCCCAAAAGTTTAACGCTTACACGATGTCCGTTTACATGGAAATGGCAGAAAAATGCAGAAAATGGCATCATTTTCATGTTGGGCCACCAGTGGGTGCTGTTTTAAAGCCAGCTGTGTATGTTTGCACACTGGCTCCTTTAAGACCTTGAGGAGACAACATTTTCAAGTGAAAACCTACAAATTGGGTTGCATTTTGGCTTTTGGTTTACACGACAACGGTGCTGAGAGAAACTGAACAACTTTAGCTCCAACTCCAAACTTTTTGGAAATTGACTGGGCCTCGAGTACAGAATTTCCTACCACGTCATGTAACAGTGTGCTGGTATGCATTAAACGATTCCTTCAATCAAAAGGTCTCCTCCAGATTGTCACGACTCCCAGTCCATATTCTCCTGGTACTTTTATTTTGACAGTCACCGTTATAACAATCCAACTTGGTGGTCTGTCCACTAGAATGTCTGTGTTCTCCTGTGTGCGTGGTTCATTACCAAAACAAACGACAGCACCAACTTGTGGAGCGAGCATGCTAACTGTTTCATTTCCAGAATGTTGTTGAGTAAACGTAAAACTTTTGTGAAATAAAGACACAAAAATGAAATGCTGTTGTGTAAACATGCCCTAAAGGATACTCTTACTGTGAGACTACTACACCCTGTGCAGCTGGTGTAATGTGCCATAAGACAAACGTTCAATTAACATTTGTTCATTGTGTAAAGAATCTTCTGAAGGTGACCTGAAACTCTTCAAAATGCTGCCGTCCGTTATGTGAGCCAAGCGTTCGGTTTGGCTCTGTATTTTCTGTTGATTTTTTAAAGAGCACCTGTCTTTCCTGCTGTGAGATTTTTACTCTCTGGTGTTGATGCTTCCTGCCATGTCATGAAAAAAGCACACAAACACCCGCGATGAATACAGAAAAGCAGCTTTTCTCAGCTTACGCCATGCAGAGTTTACTCCGGCTCACAGGAGTCGGTGTGATTTCACAAAGCACAGCGGCTGATTTATGGTTTGCTGCGATGGTTTGATGCTGTACGTGGAAAAACCCACCGTTTAAATCTGTTCTCATTAAAGAGGACTTCTGTGTGTGTTTCCTCATGCCGCGGGCGAGACGTGACGAGAAACCCACCGACGCTTCGGCTGTGTGGGCCGATTGTTTTGTTGTGCGAGGGGCAGTTGGTGGTCCCTTTCTTTTTCTGGCTGAGCTTCTAATGTCTTCCACCAACCGAAGATAACAAGACTTAAGACTCAGCGGCGCTACCTGGCTGTGGCAGCACCACGCTCACAAGCAGAGAGCGAGAGAGAGAGAGAGAGAGAAGCTCTCTTCAGCAGGAGACTCCTCTCTGAAAGCTGCTGGCAGTTACAAACGGCACTGTGAGGTTTGTGTTGCTGGAGAATCTTGCGGGGAAATCCTGCGGCGTCTCATCAGTGAAGTGCACAGGGCACGATCTTGTTTACCACCTTGGCCACTGTGCGCTGGGAGGGTGAGGGAGGATAAAAGATCTGCCTCGGTGCTCGGTCAAGCTTTTCTCTGAGCAAAGCATTTACTTTCTGCCACAGTGAGAGGGAATAGATTGTGCAGGGTTTTTTTTAGTTTGATTTTTTATGTTTCATTGCCCATAAAGCGACTGTTTGTGCTTACGTCAACTATGTACTATAAAGTCAAATGCTTCTACATGCATTTCTTAAGTGATTTCTAACCATAAAAGTGACGTTAAAATTTTACATTACAGGCATCTGAGATGTAAAATGGCATGACCTCTTCAGGTGGAAGAGTTTCCATGACAACATTCATCATTTTTGGTTCCAAACAATTTCACATTTACATGGCAACATTCTGAAAAAGATGTCCATTTACGCAGAAACAGCAGAAATGCTGAAAATGATGCAGTTAACATGTTGTGCCACTAGGAAAAGCACACGCTCATATGGCTTCATTACAAAAGTGACCAACAGCAGCCACTAGTGGCCCAACACCAAAACATAGTTTCCATGTAAGCAGACATTGTTTGACATCGGTTTGACATGCTCCCAGTAGCTCTTAACTGAAGAGTAGCTCTTAAGTTTTAATGCATTTTTCTTTTTAAACGATGTGGTGTGAACAGATTTTGTGATTTTTAAAAGCATAGTGTGTGTGTGTGTGTGTGTGTGTATGTGTGTGTGCGTGCGTGTGTGTGTGTGAGAGAGAGAGTGTTCTCCCTGGGTACTTCTTTCCACCCATACTTCCAAGACCATGCACCGTGGGTCCCTGAGCCAGACCCGTGGCCTCCACCAGCTCCACCCTGAACGCTGCTGCCAGGAGCTCATTCACTCAAAATTGCCCCAATGGATCATTATAGTTAATAAAAAACGATGCGTTTTCACTGAAAACATTGTCGTGTAAACGAGGCCTGAGAGGAACCAGTTAAGGTGGTTTGTCTGATTATGATGGATGGATGGACACACAATTGCTCCCAATGAAAGATGGACACGTGTCACGGCAGTGTTATAAATGGGCAAATCTGACAGAAGTGCAGTGAATTTACAGTATAAATTCATCATATTTACCAAAACAATATTTTACACAAATGTCTGCTCACTCTGAACAACCAATATATTACATGTCAACATCCTGACTAACATCCTGTTATGGTAAAGGTGCGCTCCATGTTTTCCATTTGGACAGCTGATCCCTGAGTTCCTCTCATACACAGATCCTTCATCAAGTGTCGACGGATAAAGCTGACGCGCCTGAACGAAAACAAAGATAATCAAGATTTGGCTCCCAGACACACAGCTGCCAAAGCTGTGTTTTGTCTTCATATCTCCTGGATGCGCGTGTGAATCAAGGCTCTGCCCCCACCCCCTCACCCCTTACTACCCCTCCTCCCACCCTCCCTCCCCGGACATTCTTGCCTCTGGAATTCCCAGGACATTCACCGCTTTGGCTGTGCCCCCTACCCCCAACCACCAGCAGAGGCCACTGGAGAGGGCGGCTGCGTGCCTGGTGAAGGCGTCGCGCCTGAAAAAACCTTCTCCTAGTGGCGGACTGCAGAACTTCCCTTCATGTATCCCAAATGCTGTCTCGAGAAATGTTGTAACCTGTCTGTGTTGATGCTAAACGTGCCCGAGGTGGTTTTTTTTCCCAATTACAGACTGTGCTCCTCAGAACACAGTCTTTAATCTGCCTTTTTCCCTCCTCTCCTCACCTCATGTGTCCTTCTTTCCCCAAAACTTTCTATGTGAATGCAATTTCGTTGTACCTGTACCTGTACCTGTACAATGACAATAAAGTAACAATCAATCAATCAATCAATCAATCAATCAATCAATCAATCAATCAATCAAGTGTTTGTCAGAAGGATCTTCAGCATATTGGAAACTTAAATGGTCATCAGGACTTTATTAGAAGTACTTCTGTGGGGACAATAAACATCTTCAGCTAACATGTCATCGTGACCAATGGGGGTTTTTTTTTTTATCCTGCTTGGGACAAAGAAGCTTGTGTGGACTCTGTAGAGATGTTTCCAAACTGTGCACACCGTACACTTCTGACAAATTTGTTCCCCCACTTTCTTTCACAGCCTAATCGTGTGGAGATAGAAACTCTTTAATTTTTCAGCACTGCAGAGTTTGTGTCCTCCAGGACACATGTCCAGGCTCCAAAATCATCTTGAATATAATGTGGTCCCTTATTCTATCCACAGTCCTTCTATTGCTTCTTGGAGCCGCCGTGACAAGTTGAGCATTATATGACATCCCATGAGACTCAGGGAAATGGGCCACGCTGCAAAAGCAATATACTCCAGCTATGAAGACATCAGTGATAGCTGCGGACTATCAGAGCTTATAGCATGCCAAGGGAAATGATTATGGGATTAGCATTTTGAGAAACTGTGCTTCAGCTTCATCAGAGAGGGAGACGATTAAAGCAATATAAAACCTACAACAAGGAGTGACAAGGGAGGGAAATTAAAAAGCTGTGGGCAGTAAACGTTCCCAGAGAAGTTGGAGGGAAATGTCTGGGATGATGGAGAAGAAGGGGAGGAAGAGAGGAGAGACATGTTTGCCTGTGAGGGAACAAATTGAGGAAGGACAAGAGAAGAGTGACAGAAAATGAAACGGATTACAATTCTGATCCGATACTCCCGCACAGCTTCGAGGATTTTCACAAACTGCAGCGATGAAAGGAAATAGAACTGAAATGCCTGCTGATATAACGACTTGACTGCATGTCGATGTTCACATTACTTCATTCAATGTTCTTGGCTTGAGAGGCCGGAGGACCTTTGAGGTTTTCAGGATGTTTCACTTTGCATCTAAAAGTGATCAAACATGTTTTATGTTGTAATTCTCTGAATGGTCCATCCAGCCATCCATCCATCCATCCATCCATCCATCCATCCATCCATCCATCCATCCTCCTATCCACTCCTCCATCTCTTCATTCATCCATCTGTCCTAATGTCCGCCAGCCCCCCAATCCATCCATCCATCCATCCATCCATGCATGCATCAACCTGTCCATCAATTTCTCCATCCATCCATTCATCAAATACCTCTGTCTGTCCATCTATCCATCCATCCATCCCTCTATCTCTCCCTCTTTCCATCCATCAACCTGTCCATCCATTTGTCAAATACCTCCATCCATCCATCCATCCATCCATCCATCTGGCCAATCTTCCATCCTTCTGTCTCTTCATCCATCTTTCCATACAGCCATCCCTCTATCTCTCCCTCTATCCATCCATCCATCAATCCATCTATTTGTCCATCTATCCAGCCATCCATCCATTCTTTCATCCATGCATCTGAAACAACCAAATTCACACCTCCATACAAATTTCCACTTTTCATGTTCTCATGAACAGTTTTCCATCTTTTCATTAGAATTTCTCCAAAACAATTTCAACAAGAAAGGCACAATAAGTTAAAGTTTCTCAAATAAGTTGATTCGAAGGATTACATTTTTTTTTTTTTTATCGCAGTGACAATAAATTCAGTGGAAATAACACCCACTCATAAACTCATGAGCCCTTAAATCATGCCATGAAATAACAGGGAGCCCAGATGCCAGCTGTAAATCTGAATTACCACAATCAGTCCAGACTGAGGACAGTGAACTCACCACGCCGGCCACACGGAGCAGATGTTCCAATCTAATCAGCCGTTCCAACTGAAACCTCTTTATTGCATCAATATCGAGCAGATTATTTGGGTTTAATGGACAGGTGGCGGCAGCGCGGCACATCTGGGAGGCTTAAAAAGCTCCACTCAAGGCCACCGCCATTATTAGAAACTGTACACGCAGGGACAGTAACTACTGTCTCTGAGCATGCAGTGGCTGTTCACATCTTCTTTGGGAAACAATAAAACCTGCCATGTAAATAGATACCTTCCTGCAGGAAGTATTGACGCATTAGCGGGTTAGAATCAATTTGCTACACCATATTTTCCTGTATATAATACCTGAAGTACATGAATGCTACAGATACTCGCCACTTTAGAATATTGTACATCGTACAGAATCAGGTGATTATATCTCACACATACTGAAGATGACAGATCATAAAAAAGACATACTGGGGGGAATCCTCAGTAATTTAGTATACTATATTTGTATTGATCCATATCTCAGTCGTAGTTGCAACTTGCTAGTAAAGGTGGAGAAAATCAAAATAAGTCTCACTAAATTCTCATTTCTACATTGAATAAAGGATGTGCTTCATATCAATCACATCCATCCACCCTTTCGGTGCAACCAATCACAAGGCAAAGAAAGACGCAGCCACATTCACGGTGACTGATTAACCCCAAACACATGTTCTGGGACTGTGGGAAGATGTTGAAGAATAACCTCCACCTCCTCCACACAGAAATACTTTAAAAAGAAAATAAGTATATCCAAGGTTATAAAAAAAGTCAAAAGCTATTGTTTATTTGAAAGCCTTATTCAACAAATAATCCTGTTTTAAGTCTTGATGTAAAAGAATTTTCAGAAGGAAGTTTTCTGGGACTATTTATTAATTTATTTAATATTACAGGAACGTTGACTGATACTGGAGTAAAATGCTTTTGCACCATGATGTTGTGTGTTTTCAGAAGTCAGTTGTTGAAATTGTCATAAAGTGATGTATGTGTTGTAGTCCGTCAGAAAAGATTGTCCCCCGGGAACAAAGTCTGTTCTTCAGACGCTTTGCACTTCTGCTGTGGGTTAACTTCTGCAGTTGTGTTGACCCTTCTGGGCCACCATACAAAAAGCCTATTTGCCTGAACAGAAGAAAGAAAAATAGTTCTTGGTTGTATCCTGTTCAGTTGTTCATTTTGTGTGATTAACTGACTAATATCATAGTTGCTGATTTCTTCTTTCGTTTTGAAACAACACTGCTGAACTGTTCCTCCCAGCCTGGTTGGATTCTGCCTGTCGGCTCTTTTCACAGATTGTAGACACGTTTGTGTAACTGTATGAAAATGACAGGACATCTCCAGTAAAACACCACAGAAGCAGGAAAATGCTCCTTTCAACCTTCCTCCCACTTTCTATTTCTACAATTCTCCAGTTAAAAAGCTAAAGTATTGTATTTTTGTCAAGCACAGACAGTGTTTTCTACGGACTCCGCCTCAGACAAAATGCAACTTAAGAGATCTCCTGACTGCGTTTAGCATTCAGTCACATCGGCTCGCAGCTTCCTCTCCAGGAGTGTACTTAACATGCTGTGTCGGTAACACGCTTTACATTTCACCGCCGCGCAGCTGTCAATTATGGAGTTATCATTGATTGGTTTCCATGGCGGGGAGGAAGCGGAGTCCTTGCTCCTCGCCGTGGGGATCGGAATGAAACATGTAAGACATGTTCAGTCACTCATTCAAGGCGAATAATAATAAGATGTTTGTGTTGGTGTCGTGGCAGGTGGGAAGCGTCTACAATGTAGATGAGGTGGAGTCTCCATCATCTGGGGGAGCAGAGGGAGTGAAGGTGTGCGCGCACACACACACACACACACACGCACACGCACGCACACGCACACACACACACACACTTCACACTCAGACTGCTTCATTATTGCCCTACAGGCTGTACAGCATACATTTTCTACTCAGTAATCAGCCACTGTCATGGCGGCTAATGCTGCCATTCACTCTCACAGGCAGCTGTTGACTACATGAGGGGCCATCATGACAATAAATATCAATAATAACACATTCAATTAAACTGGATTTTATTTCTATAGTGCCAAATGCAGTCATCTCATAATACTTAAACCCAACATTTCCACATGAGAAAGCAGAGGAGACGTTGGAAAGGAACATTTTGCATTAACAGGAAGAAACCTACCGAACCAGACTCAGAGCCGGAGACGTTTTATTTAAGTAAACGGGGCCCAAGTATGCTACCCACTACATGACTGGCCCAGCACAAACCTTTGTCCTGCCATTTATATTTTTCTTATGTTTCCTCGTCCTGATGTATAATATTTCATGTGAAGAAACGCTTTTTGCTCTTTTAACAGGAGGAGAGTGGGATTCTCCTCTGCTTCTTATCTTTATTGAAAACTGTCATGGCTGCTGGACACAAGTAAGGTGGGAAAACTCCAACAGGAAGAGAGGACAGTCAGAAGAAGCGTTGAGGTAACATCCACCCTCCATCTGATTGATACATTCTCAGAATATGAATATCGTCCAATCTGGAAACTCGACTCAATTCATTTTTGATAATCCGCCGCTCGTCTACAGTTCTCAAACCTCAATGGACTTGTTTGAGCTCTTTCCTCTAGCCTCATCTGGTATTTTGAGTTTCAAAGGTTATCAACCTTTTTTTTGGAGTAAACATTGGTCTTTATATTATTTAACGACCACAGCAGCTCTCCAAGTGATGCATTATCCAACCACTTCATTTTGAGCTGGTGAATTTATCAGCACACTAAATTTTGAAAGACTTCCTCGATCTCGGTGTCACAGACTAGCTTCTATCTCCTGCCCTGTATTATTACCGGCATTTGACTTGTAACAGGTCGTTGTGGGCAAAGATTACCCACATCTAAAGAGTGGACTCTGCTGTCCGGATGTGTTGGAGTAGCGCTCTCGGCGCTAATCCTGCTCTCTCTATTCCTGCTCGGAGATAACGGCTCATTCCTCTCTTCTCCTCTTCCTCGGTAGCAGTCTGCGTTGTGACAATTCAATCTGTTCGCCGCCTCCTGCCATGAATAATGTATGAACCCCGCGACCTCCGAGTGTGGCGGGGATTTACGTCGATCAGAGCTTCACTTTATAACCCCTCCCGTTTGTGTCACGGGATTTGAAAAAGGTCAGACAAAGAAAAAAGAAAGAAAAAAAAAGAAATCAAGGTAATTTGCGGTGCATCAAAGCAGAGCATCCGGTTAATGTGGCGTTATTCTCCCGCCGGCAGGCCGCTGATTGACTGCTGGGCGCTGAAACCCATTAGCTGTGTTCATCCTGGCGTCGAGCCCTTTCTGATAAACAATTAGTAGGCATCGGCCCACTTAAGCAGACAATGCTTTGATGGTGCAGCTCGGGTCATCGACATAAAAGCCGCTGGTTTGTTGAAAGATGTTTTCACGTACAAACAGGTCTGCAGCAATAACCAAACATTTCAATGGAGCAGTCCAGGGTCAAAGTGTCACTCACTAATATGAAAGCAGAGAAAATTCTAAAGCAAAGCTGCGTCCATTAGCCTGACGGAGTCACCTGTTGTGTTTCATTGTTGTTGTTTTAGTCATTTTTGATCATCCTGAAGTCACGCTCATCTAGTACTGTTAATCTTCTGGACCCTCGGTTAGTTTTCAGCTGATAAATGAAGGTTGAGGTTGAACCAAGGGCGTCAAATTCATTTTAGGCCCCATTTACACGCCATTTAAAAAAACGAAGCTTTTTTTGTGTTTGTATTTGAAGAAGTGGTTAACGTTTACATGACAACGTTTCAAAAATTATGTCGGTATACTCAGAAATGGCAGAAACGCTGAAAATCCATAGTTGTTTTGCCTTAAATTATGAATATGAGCAACATGCTAAACTCACATGTTAGCTCCCTCAGTTAACGCTCAGTTATTTGAGAAGAAGGCCATGTCTACACATAGCCAGGTATTTACAAAAACAGATGCCCCCCACACACACACACACACACACACATTTTCAAAAATAACTTTGTTCAATTTATAAAAAAAAAAAAAGAAGTTACACATTTACACAAACCTGCATAAAACATTGCTAAGAGCTACTATGAGCATGATAAACCCATAGGTGGCAGTGTAACAAGAGGCATGAAGCCATGATAGCCAATCAGGATCCAGGAAAATACACAACAACAACAAATGGCACAAATTACTTCCAGTTCCTTCAGTGATAATGCTGCGAGGGTCGTTTGTTTGAAGTAATACAGAGAAGTGGAGTGCCTTCGAAATGTCGTGTCAGAGTAAAAAACAAGTAAAAGCAGAAATGTTAAAACAAGCTGTGCTTTCACAGCATCCATCGTCATCACAGGAGCCAAACTGCAAATATTTCAAACACACATATGATCACTTCCCGAGTGTCTACATGCAAACAGAAAGACAGAGTTTTTCCAAATCTCCACTTTGAGTTTTCAGATGACTTGTACCTTCTTTACGTCTAAATGAAAGACCCAAACGCATTGAAATATCGCTGCCTAACCAAAAAAAAAGAAGAAAAATGTCATTCATTCATGACTTTTTCAGGCCAAAAAAAGAAATATGTTTCCCAACCTGTTGAGTAGAGCTGCTCGGAAAGAGTCAGGTGGGTTCAGAGGACATCGAGTGTATGTAACGTCAGCCTTTTGGTTTGCATTTGCGGAGGCACACTGCTTTTTGTGAACCCCAGGCTGCCATGAAGACGCTTGTAAAATCATTGATATTTTCTCAAGTGCCATTATAAGCACAACGCTAATGGGAAAATAAAGACTTGCGAAGATCACATGGGAAGCAAGAAAGGAAAATCTCCCATTAACGTGCACGTACGTACATGCGCGTATAGACAATTGGAGAATAGAACTGCAATTATAAGAGCAAAAACAAGCTGGAAAACAAACCCTTGAGACATGAAAACCAGTTACAGCAACATTGCTAATTCTGCAGCATTCAGTCTGCAGCTGTGTGTACAGACAATGTAAACAGCCCACCTGGGAGGATTGCGCGCCAGCAGAATTATGCCACCATTGTCCTCTGATTCCATTTTGTTGGCATGGAAAAGGTCCAACCTGTGATTCATCAATAATGATTTGATGCCAGGCTTCACGGGACCGACATCGGGAAAGAGTGATATCATTGTGCAGTTTGTCACGTCGGCTGACCGGGCTCCCGTATCGGCCACAACTCATGTTGACAAATGTGTCGCCGGAGCTTCGCTCGACGTTCAGGACTCTGTGATTAAAAGTCCAGCAGGGGAGAAAAGTGGGAGTTGACAGTTGGATTTAAAGGAATGGTTCAGAGTTTTCTGGAGGCTCTCTTTAAGATTGTGACTGTGATGGGTGGCTGTGGTTCGGTAGGTTGAGTGGGAAACTTCGTTTCTCTCCAAAGTGCCCTTGAGCAAGACACTGAACCCCAAACTGCTGATGGGTAGAGTGCCTTGCATGAAGGAGCGACATCCATTTGATTTTGGGCAATGGTGGCCTGAATCAACAGGATCCAGACTTGGAGTTTGAGGGTTTGAATCCAACAACTGATCCCACAATAGAGTAATAGTGATTAGTTTAGTTTATTTTAGTATTAATGTCCCTTGTTCCAATCTCGGTGAAACAAATTAATCTTTTATTTTGATTGTTTTGTAGAAATCAGCCACGATAGAATTCCAGCAGCAGCAATCATTATGTATAAAATATATTTTTATGTTTAAAAATAAGTGAGTCTTCATTTAATTAATTTATGTCTCAAAACTGCGTTTAAAAATGTATAATGTATAATAGACGTGTGACATTGATTAAACCATATACATTGAAAAAAATACAATTTAATAGCAACATGTACAAAGGTGAGCTCACTAAGTGAGGAGCAAGATGAAAAATAGCGGCACGTTAGGATAAAGAGAAAGATGAATCTGTCGAAGTTACATAGAATATGGCTGGGACGATGCGCAACCACCTTAAACTCAAGCATTTGTAAAGTGCAGATGGAGCAGTCCTCCATCCCTGTATCTCTCGGAAAAGCTTTATCCATTTGACCTGCCTTGTTGCCCTGTTTTCTTACACAGAGTTGTGTTTCCTGCACTCTTATGTTGCTTTAAGCCATCCAGTTTTCCAGAATATTTCATTGTAATTTGGTGGGAACCTGGTTCTGTTCACTGTCCCGAGCTGGTCTCTGGCTGTGTGATTGTCTATGAATGCCCTCGGTGACGATTATTTTTCACCTTCCTGCTCCATCATTTCATGTCTTTTTGGTTGTGCCAGCCACACACCTTTGCCTGGACTCACATTGATTTTTCCCAGACTCCTTTTAAATCCCAAACTCAGCAGGTTGCATGCAGAGACAAAGAGGCAGCAGGTATGAAACGGATGCAACAAACACAGAAGAAAATCCAAGTCAGCGGCACAAAGGAGAAAATCACAATGTGAAATGAAAGAATCGTCTTATCCCCTTCTGTCATTCTGTGCAGTTCTTTTCTTCTGTAAACTGGATGTCATTTGTTCGCTTGATGTTCACTGTAACCGACATGTGTTGAATGGTCTTTCTTCTATTCGGTATAAACATTAACGATGAGAGAACATGGACATTCTTGTGGACAGACGACCAAGTTGGATTGTTATTACACTGACTGTCAACTATAGAGATATTTTTTTCCAGAAAAGTATCATTTAAACTCCTTTGATCTCCTACATTTTTTATTACGTTCACCAGCTAAAGTTGGGTGACCAACAAAGTTGGCCGAGAAGGTTTTGTTTTTATCTGTGTGTATTTATTTATTTTCATGTATATTGGTTTGTATATATATATGAAGGTATTTTACCAACTTTTCACAAAAACTACTCACCCGTAATGCATGAGATTTTCAGGGATGATTTTTCAGCATCCCATGACCAAGCGCTCACATTTTGGAACATTAACAGTTAAATGTTATTGATTAAATACCAAAAAAAACCCAAAAAGAAACATCCAATACTAAGTAGATGAGAGAGGCACCTCATGGAGAAGATCAGCGTCTGTTGCCATGGAGACGCTCCCTGCTCAGTGTTTCACAGAGGGATGTCGCTACTTGACCTTCCCAGTTAGCATTGACATGAGCTAGTGGCTATAATGCTAGCAATGCTAACTCGGTTCTGCACACAAATGTGTTGGCGAAGGTCTGCGCTATACCGATTTCTACTGTTTTTGCAAAAAAGTTGGTCAAATGCATACACACATAAAAACCAATAAATACACGCAGCCAAACACATAACCTTCTCGGCCCAACTTTCCCTGGCGAAGGTGACCACAAAGTCAGACAAAGGGCTGTGAGACAATAATTTGCAGTTCATGTGTAGCAGGAGTTCATGAGTCTCACAGCCTCAGGGTAGAAACTGCAGGTCAGCCTTCTGCCAGAGGGAAGGAGTGTTCATGTGCTGGGTGGGTGGGGGGGCTCCTTCATGATGGTACTCTACTCCTGCTCAGATGTCCTTCTTGGAAAGCAGACTGCACCGGGTTATGTTTTCTTTCATTGCTTGCTGCAGTGTTTTCCTGTGTACCAGGTAGTGATGGCGGATGTTCATATACTCTCCACTACACGCTGGTGTGAGGAGGTCAGGCCATGCTGTCAAGGTCTCCCTGCTTCAATCTTCTCACAAACACACAAGCGTAGGTGAGGTTCTTTATACTGGCTGGCCCACGAAAGGTCACTTGAAATGTCTATGTTCAGGTATTTAGATGAAGAGAAGTAGAGGGCGGCCATTCTCTCAAAATCCACAAGAAGCTCCTGGGTTTTGTCCACATTGATACAATGGTGGTTGCAGTGGCGTGCGGGGGTGTTTCAGTCAGGGCCAGCAGTTACCCCCCCCTCCCCCCATGTAAGGTCACTACTATGCATCAGTACTTAACCACACACAACATAAAACACCACTGTGCAGCTTTGCCATCAGATCATTTTCCAGTGTTTCCAACAAATTTGCACCGGGGGGGGGGGGGGGGGGGGGGTCTCACACACTACTGTCATGCATGCATGCTTGTCTGTCTGTGAGCACGATTGTATGGGAAACACCACTTGCAAATGCCAACAGCAGCACCAATCTAATACAGAGAAAGTAAAAAAAAAAAAAAAAAAAAAAAAAATATCACCCACCATCACTTGTAGATTAAATCCATCCTGCTATAAAATGCTGCACAAAGCCTTTGTTGGTCTGAGTTAGCTCATCATTTCTGGTGTCGGTCTTCCTCTACTAACAATTTCCATTTCTTCTGCAAACAGGCACCTTGAAAGAAAATCTCCTGAAGCAGCTCCGCTATCATATCATCCGATCTTGCTGTTAAATTAGCCGCCATCACTCCAGAGTTGCAGATAATAACAGCGTCATCACCACCTGCCCATGGACCAATCAGTCCAGCTCATTTCAATGACGACACCAAGACCAGCACTAGAAACTCTGCTGGCCTTAAGGCGGTCCCTCAATAACACATCAACATCTGATTGGCTGATGATACTGTCACTCAACATTCTAACCCAATAGCAGCGTCCAACTTCCATCAGAGGTTAGCAATGAAGTTACTGCTGGTCCCAGCAGAGGAAAGGAGCTGTGATGCGTTTAGAGGACATAGGAGAGTTGAGCTCCACAAAATAGAACCAGTGGTCTTCTGGATAAAGTTTCTAAAGTCACTAATTGATTCTATACACAGATTTCAGAATCACTTTTTAATTATTAAAAAAGAAATGATTTTTGATAGTGCTGGCAGTGCTCGCCCTGTTGCCCCTGACTGCACGCCACTGGGTGATTGTGGATTGGTTCCACCAGGTCCAACAATCCTTCCACTCCTGCCTGCACACAGACTCGTTGTGGACTGGAGTGTGTACTGTAGTGGGCCCAGGATGCATCCCTGAGGGGAGCCTGTTTTTAATATCACGGTGGACGATGAGTTACGATGACAGACATCAGCTGGTTTGAGAAGAACTATCCAGTACGCAGTTACACAGAAATGTTACAAAAGGAAACGAAACACGTTTGATTATTCTGCTATGTACAAACATGTTAGCAATTATTAGTTATAATCATGTTACTGTCAAAAGTTGTTGTGGAGCTGACCTGTAACCTGTTACTTCATAACAAGACATTCCATCCAGAAACATCTTAAAATATGCCTGAATTTCTTCCACCTCTTTCTCTGGTTCTGCTTTACTGATGGGGCTTATGTTAAAACAATCTTTTGATAATTCTTCTCATGGAATGTCATAGTGGAGTTAAGAAGTGTCTTGTTGTCTTGTTCTTTTGATGAGAAAGAAATGTTAAAGGTCATTTAATTTCCAGTGGATGGGCCTATTAGACACGACACATTCTACCGCGGATGAATGACAATTTGAGTAATTTTACAGAGATCATCCATAACATTATGATCACTGACAGATGAAGTAATTAATCATGGTTATCTTATTATCATGGCACCTGTTAGTGGATGATATACTGTATATTAAACATCGGTGAACATTTTGCCCTTAAAGCTGACTCGCGACAAAATAGGTTTTGAGAGAGTTTGACAATAACTAAATTGCAGTGGCTAGAATTGTAGTTGATGTGCTGGGTTTGTGGTCTGCTGTAGTGAGCATCTATAGAAAATGGTTCCAAGAAATGAAAAATGGTACAGAGGTACACTGTGGCTGAGTCTTCAGTGGCAAATTGCTTATCCTTGTGGGAAACCAAGATTGGTCTAAATGGTCCGATTCAATCGATGATCCCAAACTGCTGCAGAAGTTATCGCTGGTTCTGATAGAAAGCTGTCGTGATCAACAGTGAATCACAGCTTGTTGTGTATAGGACGTGTCCACGATGAACTCTGTGCCAAAAACAAATGCACAATGAGCATGTGATCACATCTGAAACACGGAGACATGAAAGACGGTGACTTGGTCAGTGTCATCTTCTTTCCCATTGTGAGGATGGTAAGGTGGACTTGGAATACTGGACTGAATTTCATATTATAATCAAGATGCACTGTAAGAAGTAGGCTGGTGGAAGCTGTCTGATATTTTAAACAAAATTCTGCTTAGAAAGCTTTAGTCCAGATGCATGAATTTGACATATTCTTTTAACAGTGTCAGGAATGGTTTGAGGAACACAATGCTTTTAGTTAAAATATTTTACATATCAGCCATCTCCTCTCTCCTCTGGTATCCCCCAGGGCTCTGTCCTAGGTCCCATCCTCTTCATTTTCTGCCTCCACCCAATGTGCATATGTTCTGTAAACACAATCTAAATTCACTGCTATGGAGATGACACTGAGCTCTACCTCTTCACCAGTAATGACCCGTTTGAGATGTTGATTTGCCCTCCAATTTACCCAGATCTCAGTACCATACCAATCTTATGGATAAGTGGTGCATAACAACATGGGTGTCAAGATCATGCCTGAAAAAACGTGGACCAGCCATACTGAAGCATTTCATTTTTTCTCTTCCATATCTCTTCATTTATCATTTCCTGATACCTGAGCTGCTGTAAATCCAATACAAATGTTTTTTTCTCAGCCAAACCCATCATGCTAATTGCTTCAACATTTCCAATCAATAGCAATATAGTCAAGATTGCGGGCAGGCTGGTTAAGTCATTTTTTTTCTGAATGGAACAAGGTTTCTGTTTTTGTTTAGCAAGGTTTATTACAAAAATTAATGCCTCATGTGCTTGAAAAATCAAGGCCACATAATCATTAACCACATTTTTTCCTGTGACATTATTGAAAGTGGAAGTCACCACAGTTATTCCCTGCTGGCTGGCAAACACAAAACAGCCAGGGCCTGTCGGTGTGCATTCACAGACTCTGCTAAAATGGCACAGAGTTGTTGTGCAATCGACTGCACAAACAGATCTGGAAGGAATTCAAGCTTAAGAATCAGCATTTCTACTGTGCTGATATCACATATTTCTCCTTTCCACTAAAGGTGATTATTTTCCTATTAGACTCACTGCCACATTGAAGCTGTTTACACAATATATTGAAGTGAAAACAGAAAACTTTCAATGCATTTTGGGTGTCAGTTTACAAAACAAGGGTTTTTCAGAAATGCTCCATCTCCATAGAAATAGTCAAAAACGCTACTTTTTGAAAAAGTTGCTACCGTGCATGCGCACCACCACGATAGTAAATACTTTTTGTACACGTGGTCAGTAGATGGACAGTAACAACCGTGTTAACTCCCAGTCCATATTCTCCTGGGACTTGGTAGTTTTGTAGTTGACAGTCATTGAAATATTCCAACTTGGTTGACTTTATATCCGAGTGTCCGTGTTCTTTGTAAATTGTCCATTGTTAACATTTAGGGCGGATTGTTCTCTGCTACATATGTGGATTTTTTTACAAGAACAAACAACTTGTGGCCTGGCATGCAAAGTGAATTTTTTTCAATGTTCCTGCAGTTGAAAAGTAAATGAATGTCATTTTCAAAATATTGCTGCATAAACGTGAAGCCTTTCAGAAATGAAAACACAAAACTCATATGATTTCACTGAAAACGTTGTGTACACAAGGCCTGACAACTTATCCCCTTTCAAGAACAATTTGCCAAGAACAATCTGTAGTTAGAAGACCTTCAATGCAATTTTACATTAGCAACAGGAATCCCAAACTGTATAGTGGTAAGAGTTAGGTTTAAAGTAGATGAGTGTTTTTCAATCACTGTGCCATGGGACATTTCTAGTTATGTATAGTTATGCTGGTGAAATGAAACGTAACAGAGTCAGTGTGGTTAATCTCCACCTCCTGCTCCCATCTTGTATCAAAGTACTGTGTCAGTGACAGTGATGGAGAAGTTTTTGAAAAGGAAGAATGTGAACCAGGATATCAGCTCTGTGTTCATCCATCAGGTCCAGGTTTCACACTGAGGGAGTAAAAATAAAAAAAAGAAATTGGGAAATTCTTTTTTCTGTATTTATTTGATTCCTGTTGGCAAAACATTGATGAGAATGACTTTATATTGTTAATAGAGGCTACAGAGGTTCACATTTTAACATTTTCGGGTGGTGGTGTGCCTCCAGAGTTTTCCAAAGAAAAAAGTGTGCCTTGGCTCAAAAAGGTTGAAAAACACTGATTTGGATGATCACAACACCATGGTAGATTGACCATGCTTCAGGATAAGTATCACAATCTATGGATCTTTGTGCAAACAATGGATCCATTATTTGCGCAGCAATCGGTACATCGTGCAAATTGCCCAAAAGCGCGCCACATATACATTTTATTCACGGTGACAGGAAAACACAGACATTTAACTTGTTTTTTTTTTTTTATTTATTATGAGAAATTGACATAAATTAATAAGTAGAATCAAAGAAGACAATAGTGACGTTATTTACGTGATGTACCTGAATGCATCACTGCTTGTCAGCTGGGATTTGAACCTGCAGCTCATCATCATACTGTGAATTTAATTAAAACACCTAGAAATTCTTTGTATTTTAATAAAAATCTAAGAGCGAACCCCCCCTCGCCCCTCCTCCGGAGCTCCGGGTGCTTCGCTCCCTCTAGCGGCTGCGGGGCTCCGGGCAGCCGCGGAGGAGCGTCACAGCGGTGGAGCGCGTCCCCACGGTCGGAGTTGAAAGTTGTCTCCGCCCGGCTGAGCGGGGGGGGTGGGGGGGCGCTTGTTCCGGGCTCTCTCACTTCATTCCGCCGCCGCTTCGCTCGCCTTCTCCCGGAGAGATGAGGCGGAAGGAGAAGAGGCTGCTGCAGGTCGCCGGGCTGCTCATCGCGGCTCTGCTCTTCCTGCCGAACGTCGGGCTGTGGTCCTTGTACCGGGACCGGGTCTTCGACAACTCGCCCGACGCGGTGGAGGGTCCGGGCGGATTGCCCCCGGTGCAGGTAAGCGGGGCCGAGGCGCGGAGGGTTCACGGCGGATCGGAGGCAGACGCGCGGCGGCCGTGACGCCATCCGGGAAGCCTGCGAGTTCGGGTAGAAGTGTGCCGGTTTGGGCTCCGGCTTTCAGCCGCATTCCCGCACTGAGCGGCCCGCGTGACTCCGCAGCGCGGGCCGCCTCGGAGCGGCGGGTCAGCGGCCACGGCGGCCAGGACGAGCCGGGAGCCACGTAGCTTAACCGGAGCCTCCGCGAAGTTCCAGTAACACACTTCAGGAAGTTGTGCGGCAGTGTAGCACTGATTCCCTGCAGAAGTTCATCTGGTTGGTCGGACTCTGGATCAACAAGTCCAAGGTGGAAAACTTCACGTCATTTAAAAGCAAATCCAGTTTGTTGTTGTTGACTTGTTGACTTGTCGTGGTTCAACACAGTTACAGATGCAAAATCTCTCGCAATTTCCATATTTGCTGGCATTTCTGGTAAAACCCTCCAGTCTACTGCCTGCTTGTTGACTGGTAGTACCAGCAGCTCCAGGGGACTCAAGTTGAAATGGCTTCACGATCAAATCAAGTTGTGTTGTTGTTTACTTGTTGACTTATACAAACTATGTTAGCGTGGTTCAGCACAGGTACAGATGTGGAAGCTATACAATCTACAGTGTATAACCTGCATGTTTAGTGACTGTTGGCATCAAAAAGTCTTAGGTGGAAAACTTTAAATAGTTGCAAGCGGAAATCCAGTTGTGTTTTTGTTCCTTTGTTGACTCGTTCAAACAACACAAGTGTGTTTCAGCGCAGTGGCAGATGCAAAATGTGTTAAACCTTCTATAGTTGCAGGGATTTATTTTGAAACGGTTTAATCTGCAGGTTTAGCGACTGTCAGTATCAACATCCAGGGTAGTTGACTTTAAATGACTCCAAAAGGAAATCTCGTTGTTAACTTGTTGAATTATTCAAACTATTTAGTGAAGTTCAGCACAGTTGAAAAACGTCTTGCTCTTCTATATTTGCAGGCATTCATGGGCAATAAATAGAACCTGCTGTAAATAATCTATATATTTAGCGACTGCGTGGGTATCAGAAAGTCCAATGCAAATTTCAAAGCTCATCCAGCTCCGTAATTTTGCAGGAATCTAAATATTCAGTATGTTTTTTGTTTTTTTTTAGTGAATGCAGCTTTTTTTGCGTCCTGATGGGCGTCACACTGCAATTACAATAAGGAAGAACAGTCATGCACTAAAGAGCCAAACTGTGATAACTAACTACACAATTCTTTTGCATAAATGGCCATAAACTACACATTCAGTCTCTATTTAAAGTGTCCCTGAAATAATTCTATTAAAATACACCAGTATTTAGCATTATTTTCCCCCTTTCGAATGATATATGACACACCAATGACAATCACACCACTATCTTGCTCTTGAGCGCCGAACGTCTAAATATGCCTTTAAATCTCCCGCCCTGTGAATCTGACCTAGTTTTCCCAACTTGCCGTAGTTTTGCGCTGTGACGTATGAGGGGTTATTTACTTCCGCCCACAACAGCTGATCGTAGTGTCTTGTTTACATGTGCTCTGCATTATCGCGTTATTTAGCAGTTTTTTAGAGTCATGCCTAAGCGTTGTGTTGCGGCTGGGTTTTCCCAAATGCCCAGTCCGTCTGTAAGTGTCCATAAATTCCCAAAAGATCAAACTTTGAGGAGATTATGGACAAAACAAGTGCAGCGCACTCGCTCCAACTGGACACCAACAGAGGCCTCCTATCTCTGCAGTCAACATTTCACAGATGACTGTTACGAAACAGCACCCGCAATCCGAGAGTCACTTGGTTTTGCTGTGAAGAGGAAACGTATCCTGAAACCTGGTTCTGTCCCCACCATTTTTAAACGGCTTTTTAACGGATTTTTAAACCCAACCTTCAGTAAGTCTTTTTAAAACCTGCTAAAACTTAAGACAAATAGACCAATAAACTTTGCAAAACACCCACTCTGACACAAGGGTAAATACCCGGTCACGCACAATATGTGCACACGGGTAAATACCCGGTCACGCACAATATGTGCACACGGGTAAATACCCGGTCACGCACAATATGTGCACACGGGTAAATACCCGGTCACGCACAATATGTGCACACGGGTAAATACCCGGTCACGCACAATATGTGCACACGGGTAAATACCCGGTCACGCACAATATGTGCACACGGGTAAATACCCGGTCACGCACAATATGTACTCACGGCTCAAACATGTATGGTTGAACGCCTTGATTTTCTTCTAATTCTTCCTCCGATGATTCCTCTCCTTCATCTTCGTCCAAAACCAACGATACGTCACTTAAATCTTCGCTAACATCGCTCCTAGGTGCTTCTGTATCGCCAAACCCCTCCATTCTTCAATCAGCTGATGTTGTTTTGGCTGGGACATATAACCCCTCGTACGTCATATCCGGTCTAGCTCAGGCGGCTCACATTTATGGCCCGCAAATATACCGTCGTCTGCTGCATCATGTAAAGTCAATTAAAAGGGTCGGAATTCGGACTTTTATCTGGGAATGTTATATACCTTTCGAAAGCATATTTATTCTTCTTTCTAAAGATGAAATCTGAAAAACATTTCAGGGACACTTTAATTTCAAGATGACAAAGTTTGAAGGGCTTGATGCAGTGAATCAGCGATCTATTTGTGTCACAATCATGCCAATGAATACTTCAGGTTTTTCATTTATCGATTTAGTTCAAAGTCCTTTGAATTGAACAGAGAATTGAATTGAATTTCACAAACTCCAGGAAGTTTCCAAGGTAAATGCATAACTTAACTTAAAAATTAAAAATTTACAAAAGTAAAGTTATCCTTCTGTCTTTAGACTTCAGGATGTGGTCAACCCGTGACGTGTCAGCAGAGTTTAAGATGCAAACGTGACGCACACGTTATGCAAAGTGTTGCAAAGTAATGACGAGTATTCTGTGTGTTTTTTAGTTGTAACATCTCAAGTCAAGTATTTCATGTCATAGCGTCACACTCACGTTTTCAGAGACAGACTTCGGGCAGTCGTCCAATAAGGTGCGCTGGTCTTGTTCCATGGTCTTGGTCATTAAAGGACAACTTGTAAACTCGTAACATGAGAGAGAGTCTGATTGAAGTATGTGGTGGACTTGTAAAGGTCGACCACATACTTGTGTTGTGGTCACATAAACTGCGTGTTTCCTTGTCGATTTATCTCAAAGGATGTTGTTGAAGATTTCGTCTGTGTGTTAGAAAGCCTCTGCAAAGTGTCCCACTGAAGTAAAAACCCACAAGCACAGTTAAAGATGCAAACGTTATGTTGATCACGATATGATTGGAGATTAAAACACCTACAGCGTTTCAGACGTTTGTTGAATTTGTTCTTTCTGTTAATTTTTTGTTTCTTATTTCTAGCTTGTGGCATCAAATAGTTAGGGCTGTTGATGCATTCAAGTTCAGTCTTTTAGCTATTTGTATATATTGATCATGACGCACTCTGCAGCCTTAGTTACAACATTATGACATTTATTTGCTGTGAGTTCAGTCGTCTGTGTGATATTAAAGTTAATGATTTCACTGTGTAAATAAGCAGCTTCATCTTCAGTGTCACTTTATTTAATCTATAGAATTTAATTGGCTCACAGTAGCCCGCTTGGGGGGGGGGGCACATACGTGAAGAAGATATCGAAAAAGGCTTTTTGTGTTCACAGGTTGAAAAAAGTCAGTAAAGAGGCCGAGCGGGCACATTTTCAATTGGGATTATTTGTGTGGAAGCACAAAATCTGGATGCTATTTTTAGTGTGACTTCATTAAATCTCAGCAACAAAGTGGCCTTGAGTCAACTGTAGATTTTGTCTTTTACAGACCAGCCGGCGATAAAGCTGTGGTATTGTGGTGATTGAAGGAAACCAGTCAATGTTTTTCCTCCGAAATGGTTTGGATTATTCCTATTTGTTTGAGCCAAAATTGATTCAAGTTCTTGGTATTTCCACCTCTTTTCTATCTGTTGCGTTGCATAGATCAAGTGTACCGTTGTCTGAGTCCTCATTTAAGTGACATTTTCAAGTGAAAATGTGAAATCTTTGTACCATTTTTGTACCATTTTGGTGTCCTAAAGTCCAAATGTGCCACCACAATCATGCATTATTTTCCTTTAGTGAGCAACAACAATAAAAAAAAAAAATCCAACTGAAACTAATGCACCAAAAACTAATGCTGATTCAGCTAATCTCTTCATACTCGTCTCGTACTTAAATACTCATTTTGTTTTTTACTTTAACAAAAAAAAACAAAACCATTAATTTTCTCCCAGAAAAAGAAAAGGAGACACTTCTCCCTAATCACTGTCTTTGTTTAGGTGAAGGAGCCCCGTGGCAAGTCTTCACAATCCTAAACAAGTTTTTTTCTAAAATCAATTTGTGTGAGGAGCCGACGGAGCGTTTTGGTAGCGGCGGGAGAAAAGAGCCTTTAAGGAGTTTTCACGGTCTGACGTGTGTTTGTTCCCCCGGGGGATTGTGAACTGGATCGTAAGAGGTTAGAGAAGGAGAAGAGAAAAGTGGTAGTTGGTAGATGGCTGTGTTGTGTTGGTTCACAAGACAGACTTTTTGTGTGTGTGGGGGGGGGTTAAAGACCCCGACACAAACCCCCATTGGAAGATAAAGGCAGCTCCTCTAATTCAAATGAGGTATAATGTGCTGAATGAAGGCTTTCATGAATTGTGTGTGCGTCTGTGTGTGCATGTTTCTCTAAAATAAGCAACCTTGTTTGACTGGATTGATTGCAGACGTGTCATAAGCCAAGCGAAGGCTCGTCATGTAAATTCTTTTTCTCAGGCCAAAATGGAAAAAATATGTGTGAAACAGCTGATGAAACAATGAGTTGTCGTGGTGAGGCTTGGCTGACAAAAACATATTAATTAAGAGCTTTGTAACTGATTAATCACATTTTTATTATCGGGATATTGTAGAATTCAAACAGTTTTTGGTAGATGATGTAATCAGTGAATAGACTGAATGTACTAGGTTTTATACTCAGAATGTTGAACACCCTGTAGTTTGTATGCCAGGCCTCTAGTTAGCGCAGTTTTCTTCTATTGTAACCACACGCTTGCAAAGAACAGTACAAGAACATGTACGCTCACGACTCCCTCGGTTTGTCTCCACATATGCAGATGATGATGTTGTAAATGTTCTTTGGCGAGGCGCAGTTGATTTGGAATCAGCAGAAAAAGCAGTTCATTGGAATTCTGCTTTTTTCACTGTTTAGCTGAAGATGGAGGCGTTTCGACAAAAGTAGCAAAGTTGATAAAGTTCAATTCTCAGGCGTAAACAAAAGAGCCACAACGCTACAATAGTCGGACGTGAAAATGGGGTGTGAAGAGTGTGTTGGAGTGCAGAAATACAGCAAGATTAATGTCTAAACACCCAATGGACATGAATGGGTTGAAGTTCAAGCCTGAATCATTTCAATTATCATTGTTTTCTTAATCAGTGGATCCTTATGTGCCAGAGATTACCTGTAAAAGACAGAAAAAAAACACAAGAGACTTTCTTGTGTGTCTTGTTTTGTCTTCAGCTTAATGTTCTGGCTAATGAGAGGTGTGTACTGTTTTATTTTGCGAGAGTCAATCTGAGCAGCAGTGGCAATAAATCCCCGTCACAAGTCCTCAGTCGTGGGTTTTGTTTCTCGTCGAGAACAAATCATGAGAGTAATCAACTCTGACCATTCTGCACAAATCTCAAGGGATGACTTTGAGTTTTCATGCAATGACTTGAAGGAAAATGTGGTGTTATGAAGGGGTATGAAAGGACACCTGTTAGGTAGGAAAGGCTTGTTAAACATTAGCAGACTGGAAGATAACATGAATCGACCTCCAGTGCAGATGGATAAGAGAGGCCAACGTTGGATAGCAAAGAAATATGGCATTCACCAGGGACTAGAGCAAGGTTTGTCTCAAAGAGGTGGTTCAGTTAACACAGCTGTATTCAAGCTTGTCAGAATATCCTTGTGACGTATTTTAAAAAGTACAAACCTTTGTGCTCCGATACGTGAAATACAAGTCATGTGTGTTTTATTGGCGGGTCCCTGTAATTAATGCTTGACTGAGTATTTTAAACAGCTCCAGTAAACACAGGCTGGCTCTGGGCTTTCCCCTTCCCACCACGACAGTGACATAAATGTAATTTGCACATTTCCCTTCCCTTATTAAAGGTTGGCCCGTCGAAGGCGAGGTGGATCCGCTTCCTCCTGCCTGCTCCAGCAGCTCGGGTTAAGTGGAGGTTAGAGGAGATGAGAGCGGCAAGTGGAATAAAAAAAAAAGAGAAAAACCGAGGCCTTGCGGTTGAACTTGCTCCCTGCTCTGCCGCGAGGCTGCATCACTGAGTGAAACGAGTCGGCGTGAGGGTCTCTGCTGGGTTTCTGGTGGGTCTCTGCCGGATCTCTCCCGGGTCTCGCCTGGGCCTTTCCTGAGTTTTCTCTCCTGGGCTTCTCTTGAGCTACTGCAGGGCCTCGCTCTGGTCTCGGCCGGCCCTTATCCCGGCTTCTCTCACAGGCCCCTCCTGGGTCTCTGCTGGGCCTCATCCGGGTCTTTCCAGGATTTTTCCACAATCGCTCTTGGGCTACTCCAGGGTCTTTACTGGGTCTGTCCTGGGTCTCTCCCAGGCCTCTCTTTGGTCTCTGTCAGGCCTTTCTGGAGCCTCTGCCGGGCCTCTCTCAGATTTTTCCCTAGTTTCTCCTGGGTCTCTAGATGGCCTCTCCTGGGTCCCCGCTATGCTGCTCCAAGACTTTCTCGCTTCTCTACCGCAGTGGTCCCCAACCTTTTTATCACCGCGGACAATTGTACTGCGGACCGGGGGGGGGTTCGTAGATTGTTTCTATTATTGAAGGCTTCATTGGGCGACCGTGGCTCAGGTGGTAGAGTGGTCGTCTTTCGGAGTGAGAGGTCGGAGGTTCGATCCCAGTCTACACTGGTCTATGAGTCGAAGTGTCCTTGGGCAAGACACTGAACCCTAAATTGCTCCCAGTGGTCGACTAGCGCCTTGCATGGCAGCTCTGTCCCATTGGTGTGTGAATGGGTGAATGACTGATATGTGAAGCGCTTTGGGACTACCTCAGTGTGGTTAGAAGGCGCTATATAAATCTAGACCATTTACCATTTACCATTGCCTCGTTCGAGAGCCGTTCGCCCCATATTATACAGAACGGGCTTTGGTCTGTGGGAATCACCTGTCGCCATAAATCCATACTTCAAGTAGAACTCCTGGTACTGTCTGTTAATAACTTTCTTTTTCTTGGAAGTTGTCGTCTCTTCTTCTGTCTCTTCACCGGCCCTTTTCCCCTTCCAAAAGAAACTTTCCAAAGACGTCTGTTTTTTGCTCATTTTGCTAGCTTTGTGGGTTAAATGTTTGGCGCTCAAGTGACCGAGACGTAACCGAGAGAATCCGGTCATTTTTCAAAATAAAAGATTGTTCAGACTCAGATAATAAATACAACGGAGATAATTAATTATTTCTTGGGCGGCCCGGTACCAATTGATCCCCGGGCCGGTACCGGTCCGCGGCCCGGGGGTTGGGGACCGCTGATCTACCGGGCTTCAGCCAGACCTCCACTGGATCTCCATCCTGATTCCAGCTATTGTCGAGCGTCTGAGCATTGTTAGCATTTAACATAATGTGAAACGTTGTGACGTAATGACTACATAATTCCTATTGAGTCTGTTGTTGTAGCTCTAATATTCTTTTTGCCCAACTCTACAGTCAGTTGTGTAAAATCCCAGATCCCCTCCCTGTTGTGTCCCCTCATGCCTCTCAGGCGGGGCACCCGCTGATGCTCATTCCACGTGAGTCCGTTCATATTTAGGCGACCAAGTGAGGAGCTGCTTTTCGCCGGATGTTGTTGTACATGTGCAAGGTCACGCTGTCAATTCTCATAATGACAGAATGTCGCCATGTCAACAAGTGATGGCGTACAAAAGGGCACATCGCTGGCACGAATGCCACGTCGCATAATGCACCTCTTGACAGCATCTTGTACGTTTCTGCAGTCCGTCTGAAGCACAAGTGTGAACACAGTCCAACAAGCCACCATCAGTTATTCATTAAGAATTAATGAAATGCAGTGAACTCGGCTAATTAAAACCTTTTCAAACATTGACACTTCGGTTCGCTGCTTCGTCAGAGTGGACTACTGGATGAACTTGAATAATTGATCAAGTAAAAGGCAGGTTTCTTTGAATTTTAAGTCACAGCACACCGACCATTTGCTTCCTATTAATGTACAGACTGGAACAAGATCCAGAGTGTTTTTTTAAAAGTAAACACTGCACACGGCGAAACCATGACGGTTCACTTAAAACTGCAGAAACCGCTCTGCTGAAGCACTCCACTAAAGCATGCTGGCATGAAAGGAGAGCAGATTGACAGGTGACCAGACATTCTGTTCATCTAGCAGTCTTCTTCACTTTCCACAAATTCTAGTTTTGTATTTTTCACCTTTTGTCTAAAAGAAACACAATTAGCATCGTGTAGTTGTTTTTGGGACAATGTGATGCTGTTGTGCTTGGCCTTCTCACCTCTTCACCAGTTTTCAGACCTTTTTGCATGGAGTTTGCATGTTCTTCCTTTATATAAGCAACACATGTACAGTATTTAGTGATTTAGTGGGTCACACTCTCCTCTCACAGTAGCAATATGCTACGTTCAAGCTAAGGCTCAATGCGAGTTTGCACGTTCCCCCTGTGCATAAAGGTAATTGGCATTTCTCCTGAGACTTTTGTGGTGCAGTGTTTAGAACACCGCGCTCACAGAAAGGCTAAACTGTGTCCAGATCTGTATAATTCAGAGTTTGCATGTGTCAAGCCCCGTTTCCACTGCGACGTTGTGTAAAACGTTATCGTTGGCATTTCTTGTTTGTTTACGTAATGAAACCAACACAAATGTGGCCGGAGAACAACATGCCACAAACATTTGCCACGGCCGGCGAGAAGATTTGCGTTTTCTCCAGTTTCTAGTGAGACAGAGTCAGAACATTTTCAGAAAGTTGTGTTGTCAGTGGCTCCAAGAACCATTAATGTGTCAACGGGCCATCAGAACGGAACAAAGGTATCCCATCGTAACTTGAAAATATTGTCATGTAAATGTTTCCTTGAACTATGAAGTCATCACATCGTGAGGTGGCTAATTAGTGACTGTGATGGTTTCGGTGGAGGCTGAAGACGATCTGCCTCCTGCGCTGGAGTTGAGAGCCGACACGAGGAGTTTGTATTTCGTGACGCTTGAGATTTCTTTTTTCAAAGTAAATTGAATCTATTCACGGCCACGCCATTTCTCTCTCGTCTCGCTGTGTTTCTGAGCTCAGGTATTTCTGATTGCTTTGCATCCCAGCAAACCTGTGTGGCGAAACATTTGTACCATCACCATGGCAACTGGAGCTCTCATCACCGGCATAACTGCAAACTCAACTTGGTTTAAATACATTGATAAAATTGTCTTTTTTTCTTTCCCCTTTTTATTCTCATGTTCTCTTTCCAGCTGAGAATATTAGAGAAGTGAAAGCGGCACTCACTGCGGGATCCTTCTGGGATGAGCTTAATGACCCTCGATGCAGTTGAGTCCGTTTTTTCTTTTGTGCTGTCACTGATGTTTGAGCCATATGCAATCCTCTCATCTGAAAGGTCACTTTAATTACAACATCGACTTTTATTACACAGCACCAGAAATAGTGGCGATTGTGAAAGTTTCACCCCATTCAGGGTCCTTTTACACGTCACATGAAAATGCAAAAACCTCTTTACATTTTGGACGCCTATTTACACAACAAGGATCTTTAGGGCCACCGAAAAAACGACTTTTTGGAAACGGCTGCTACTGCGTGAGCACACCACGATCATGGAAAGGAATTGTTCTGCACATGCTCAGTAGAGACGATCAGAACAATGTTGTCAGAGTGTCATGACTCCCAGTTTAGACTCTCCCGGGACTTGGCACCTTTATTTTGATTGTCGCCGTAATAACAATCCCACTTGTTGATCATGTTCTCGAGTATGTACGAACATTGTTAATGTTTAGAGCAGATTGTTCTCTGCTGCATGTGTGTGTGGTTTCTTTACAAAGACAGACATCAGTGCCAGCTCTTCTTCCTCCTTTTCTTCCTCTCCAAGCATGATCCTGATGCATCATTTCACGTTGCAGACGCTCCACTATTAGTCACAGGGCATAAAACCAGCGTCAGTATCCTGGTGATCAGTCTCATTGTAGCAGTGAGGATTACTCTGGACGTGGAGGGAAGAATCAGATGGGGATCATTCAGGAAGGTGAGCCCATGTGGAGCCCATGCATTCAGACAACAGCTTCCATTGTGGATTTTCCTCCCTGCTAACTGGATGTGATCAGCTCGGATAAAAGTCGAGAAGATAAAGTGTGCTCTTGAAAAGAAAGTTGACCAAGATTCACGGCGCTGCCACGGAGAAATGAGAATCACATAGGACCGCACACTGGAGGCTTCATTTATGAGCCACGCGCACTATAGGCCAGATTACTATTCATTCATCACTGCAAGACCTTGTGCAGTTCCCCTCTGACACACGGACAGTACACTCTGTGACACACACACACACACACACACACACACACACGCTTGCATATACTGCTTTTACAGTCAGTAGGAGGTCAGTCAGTGACAGTCTGGTCTTATTAATGAGCAGAGCTCAAAGTAAACAAGGACGTCCATGTAGAATGCCTTGGGAAAGTGAAAGAAAATACAGAACAACATTTTCTTAATCTTTCATGTCTTCCTCGCAAGTTGGAGATTATTTGAACCGGAGCGCCACAGAAAGATTACCGAGGGACAAACCAGTTTTGTGCATAAATTGGTGTGATTGTGAATTCCCCGGCCGTCTGCCGTTGATGTATTCCTACCCAACAGTCACAATGCAAATCAGATATTTATTTGACCCCTCTGTCCTCCAGGCCTCCCATGGGCCTGGAAAAATGCATTGAAAGTCTGACATTTGTCCTTCTGGGGAAAATAAACAAACCTTTGATGCGTTATTCATTCATGTGTTATCTCTTCCAACACATTTTGAGGAACACATGTTGGCGGTTGCTTGGCGGCGGCAGTATCGAGACGTATTAAGACGCGGGGAAATAATTTAAGGGAGTCATTTGGTTTCTAGGCCACGGGGCCGTGATTCGTCAAGCTTGTGCTTTTCTAGCAGCATACTGTCAGAAGAGGTGGCAGCTCTGCCAAGCAGTACAACAAAACCTCAAGAGGTAGACGCATGTGAAGATCCATATAGAGCAATTCAAGCAATGACGAATTCAATGTTTGAATAATCAGATAAAGATTCCAATTTAGTTGTTTTCATACTGGCTTCAAAGGTAGAACTTTTTTCCCCCCCTCGTAATTACACCCAGAGGCTGCAGAGCACTGTTACTGCTCATGCACACCACTGCTGTGGTAAAGAGTTGGTAGTTTTGTATATTATTATATTCTCCGATGATAGCGCCTGATTCGTCATCTGTCCAGCCAAATGTTGGGTTCTATGAATTTTGTTAATGCTTATAGCATAATGTTCCCTGCACACATGTATGTGTGGTTTTATTACAAAAACAAGCAACAGCGCCCACCCGTGGCCCGACATACTAACTACATCATTGTCAGTGAGTTTGCATGAACACAACACATTTCTTTGACTGACAAAAACACAAAGCTTTCATTGCATTTTTGCCGATGACAATGCCTGCGCTCGCTGAAAATGCAACTTTTTGAGAAGGGCTCAAAAAGTTGGAACTTTTCGGAAATGCAATTTTCTGGGAAAACGCTCGTCTCTGGCATATAGAACTGATCCTATAATAACAATGCTGGTTGTCATCATGCAGCATCCTGATCAGTGAGGGAATGTGTGAAAGAAGCCGACATTCCTCTACACCTCCCCAACTAAATTTCACAGAACTGAACTGGACCAACTGAAGTCCTCCGGATGCTCTACACTCACCGGGGTTCAGTTGTCCATTAAAACCTGTCGCCGCTCAACTTCTCTCGCATCGTTCGACCGGCAGCTCTCTTGTGTGTTTCCCCTTCGCTGCTATTCTGACAAACATTAAAGTTGAATAAGAGTTTAGCCTGTGCTTCTGTGAAAAATCTCTCCTTTCTGCTCTATTGACATCATGTGGGAGGGAGGGAGTCATGTCGGAGTGCTGAGGGTCCTCCAGGCTGCGCCGATGGGAAATCAGAATCCAGAGCACACAGAAACAACACTGAAATTCAACGAATTCAGACTGCCCTTGCAAAAAAAAAAAAAAAAAAACTCAACAAAAACAGCTCTTGTACATGGCTCCACGGATGAGATTGTCCTCCTCCGGGCATATTGCAGAATTGGGAGTAATTTCGTGAATTTCCTCACGTGGCAGCAAGCAAGTGTGGGAAATTAAAGCTCTCTGCAATTAAGGGGGGTAAAAAAAATCACATCAGCCCCATGAATCCTGCAAGGTTAAGAGTAATTAGAGAGGTTGTGAGAGCAGGATTAAGACAATTTAACATGGTTTATGATAACCCATGTGAGAGTTCATCGGAGAACATGCAGCTGTGTGTTCGCTTTCAGTGAAAATAATCATTTCTAGCAGCATTAACAATGTGAATGCCAGGATAATTGTAGAGGTTTCTCCGTCACAACGTCGATGGAGTTACCTTTGACCTTCATTACTTGCCGCAGCTGCATGTGGATGTTGGCAACTAACAACCAGCCACTTGTATCCAAAGTGATTTGATTTTGGCTTTATTTCACCCCGGCAGTTGACTGACTCGCTCTGAATAGCATTTCCACTTTTGATAATGACAAGCTAGTTGCTGATTACTAATGTGTAATTATCCACAATTACTGAAGATTCTGTGAGATCGTTACTCATCACCTTGGTTTTAAAAGGAAACGGTTGCAGAATTGCTTTGTCATCACAGTGTCAACACAGTTAGCTCATTGTTTGCTTTGGCATTATCTGAAGCAGCTTTTGTTATTTCTAATTGTTAGCTTTACTTACCATCCCCCTGGACCTGCTGTTTTAGCCAACAATAAAACTGTTTGAGAGTCACCTGTGAGCTGTCACGTTAGCTAAAGTTGTCATCTTAAAGTCATCATTTCCTGGAATCACCCTAATCATTAATCCCATCAAAACTCAGTTTCCACGACAACGTTTCAAGTGAAAACGCCTCATTTTGACATTTTCATTTTAGAAAAGCTTTGTGTTTACAAGGCAATGCTTTGAAAACGATGTCTGCTTAACACGAAAATGGCAGCATTTCAGGAGGGTGGCAGTTTTTGAGTCGGTGACTTTTCCTAAACTTTGACTTACAACGAAGGTTTTCAGCTTTCTCTTGAAAATATTGCGCTGTAAACACAGCCTCAGTTCTGATGAGTATTGTGAAATATTTGCAACTGCTTGCAACACATTAGCATAGTAGCTGGTATTGTCATGTATACAGTCTCCCTTAAATTGCCTTTAAATCACTTCTTAAAATCTATCGGTAGAAAAGAAAATCAAGCATAGTTTGTTCTGACACTTTTTAACGTCGTAGCTTCCTCTCGCGAGAGGACATGGGACACTGGGTGCCTCTAAATTGTCCTTCCTATATCCTTATTGCGTGTACTCTTTTTTTTATATTTATATATTTATTCCATATTTTTACACTGCTTCTAAACAAGGAGTACACTATTTTGTTTTTCTTGTACTCGGTACAATTTAAATGACAAATAAAAAATCTTGAATCTTGAATCTTGAATCTTGAATCTATCGACTTCTCCTGAACCCCGGAAGTGTTTTGTGTAGCAGCCATGATATGGACTGTCTGAATTCTCAATAAGCAAAGAAAAAGAGGCTCTTTGCTTCTTTATAACCTACTTTAGCCGAGGAAACACTGATGCTTCCTTTATAACCTCCTTTAGCCGAGGAAACACTGATGCTTCCTTTATAACCTCCTTTAGCCGAGGAAACACTGATGCTTCCTTTAGAACCCCCTTTAGCCTAGGAAACACTGATGCTTCCTTTAGAACCTCCTTTAGCCTAGGAAGCACTGATGCTTCCTTTATAACCTCCTTTAGCCGAGGAAACACTGATGCTTCCTTTATAACCTCCTTTAGCCGAGGAAACACTGATGCTTCCTTTATAACCTCCTTTAGCCTAGGAAACACTGATGCTTCCTTTAGAACCTCCTTTAGCCTAGGAAACACTGATGCTTCCTTTAGAACCTCCTTTAGCCGAGGAAACACTGATGCTTCCTTTATAACCTCCTTTAGCCGAGGAAACACTGATGCTTCCTTTATAACCTCCTTTAGCCGAGGAAACACTGATGCTTCCTTTAGAACCCCCTTTAGCCTAGGAAACACTGATGCTTCCTTTATAACCTCCTTTAGCCGAGGAAACACTGATGCTTCCTTTATAACCTCCTTTAGCCGAGGAAACACTGATGCTTCCTTTATAACCTCCTTTAGCCGAGGAAACACTGATGCTTCCTTTATAACCTCCTTTAGCCGAGGAAACACTGATGCTTCCTTTATAACCTCCTTTAGCCGAGGAAACACTGATGCTTCCTTTAGAACCCCCTTTAGCCTAGGAAACACTGATGCTTCCTTTATAACCTCCTTTAGCCGAGGAAACACTGATGCTTCCTTTATAACCTCCTTTAGCCGAGGAAACACTGATGCTTCCTTTAGAGTCTCCTTTAGCCTAGGAAACACTGATGCTTCCTTTAGAACCTCCTTTAGCCTAGGAAACACTGATGCTTCCTTTATAACCTCCTTTAGCCGAGGAAACACTGATGCTTCCTTTATTACCTCCTTTAGCCGAGGAAACACTGATGCTTCCTTTATAACCTCCTTTAGCCGAGGAAACACTGATGCTTCCTTTAGAACCCCCTTTAGCCTAGGAAACACTGATGCTTCCTTTATAACCTCCTTTAGCCGAGGAAACACTGATGCTTCCTTTATAACCTCCTTTAGCCGAGGAAACACTGATGCTTCCTTTAGAGTCTCCTTTAGCCTAGGAAACACTGATGCTTCCTTTAGAACCTCCTTTAGCCTAGGAAACACTGATGCTTCCTTTATAACCTCCTTTAGCCGAGGAAACACTGATGCTTCCTTTATTACCTCCTTTAGCCGAGGAAACACTGATGCTTCCTTTATAACCTCCTTTAGCCGAGGAAACACTGATGCTTCCTTTAGAACCCCCTTTAGCCGAGGAAACACTGATGCTTCCTTTAGAACCTACTTTAGCCTAGGAAACACTGATGCTTACTTTAGAACCTCCTTTAGCCTAGGAAACACTGATGCTTCCTTTAGAACCTACTTTAGCCTAGGAAACACTGATGCTTCCTTTAGAACCTCCTTTAGCCTAGGAAACACTGATGCTTCCTTTAGAACCTACTTTAGCCGAGGAAACACTGATGCTTCCTTTAGAGCCTCCTTTAGCCTAGGAAACACTGATGCTTCCTTTATCAAAAGGGTTAAAGTAAAGTCCATAGATAAGGAGATAGGAGGGACTTTTCTGACATACCCCTTGACTGGTACTGCTGTTAGGTGCGTGTTGATTGGCTGCAGGAACTGTCAATCATGGCAATAGAATAGCGATAACATAGCAATAGCATAGCGGTCCTTTCCTCGTATGACAAATAAAAATGAAAAACCGATCGTGACACCGTCTGCTAACATCCAAGCTGCAGAGCAATGCACCCGGAGATTTAAAATGAAATACATAATTTGTCAATAACATGGGGTTCAAAATGTTTACTAATTTCATTAGCTGTTGGCGGCTAACCGCACAATGAAAAGCTTCCTCATTCTTGTGGGCGAGCACCGAAAACACCAGATTTTCATTGTGTGGTTTGAACAAAGAACCCAAATGAAACAAACCTCAGCTACTTTTAAACTCCAGATTTTCAAGTTTGGACTGGGGTTCATCACCAACATACATGTTTTAACAAGGAAACATGCGACTCCTTGAAGAAACATTGCTCCTCCCCTTTCTAGGATCTTTCTGCTGCAGTTTCGTGGTTTTGTTCAGATCGACCCCTCCTGTTGAGACATTCATTTTAGGGTGAAAACTCACTTCTTCATTCAAGTATGAAAAGGCAGATGCATGATGGGATTGGGCCACAGTGAGACAATAAGTCACCCGCTGCATCGGTACCTGATGGAGTCTGGCTGAGCTGTGGGCTCGCTGTGCTGCCGGACTGGGAAATGAGATTTTATCTTTAATGTGTTAAGCCTCTGGAAACGAGGGAGACTGAGAGGTGAAAGTCATTTGCAAAGACAAGTGGAGTTACTTGCTGCAGACTCAAGTCGTTGCTCCTTATCAGTCGGGCCTGGGGGGGTGGAGGTGGCCGGGGGGGGGGGGGAGCGGGTAAAAGAGGTGTTTGTTCACAGGCTGCCTCTGTTGGGGGGGGGGGGGGGCGTTTCCTCCCCCAGGTTCCTTCTCGCACAAGGCAGACGTTGAGTGGCTGCTGGCGGTGGTGCAGACTGAGCGCGTGCAGAAGCTGCTCTGTATGCCCGGCAGGATGTGCTGGCCCAGATCAGTGCACGCCGCCAAATGGGGGACAGGTGCAGCAGACAGCCTGTGGATACAGAGCGACGAGTCAGGCTTTTAATTACAGCCACGTGGGTTATGAAGCCGCTTTTTTTTTTTTATTGTTCAGATGATTAAGCTAATCCCTGGATGCTAATTTAAGGCCAACGCTTTGCTTCGCCGTGGCGAACCTCCCAGAGAAGATGTTTCATGCTGAGTGTTTTAAGTAGAAATTCTTTCATTATGATACGGTTTCATACATATCGACGCTCCTGCTAACTTGGAAGCAGTATTTTTCGGGTCGTCTGTTGTATTCACATCGGTCTATTATCTATTTGACATGTTTTGTTCAAACCCCCCTGCGTCAGGTCGCCGGTCCATCACAGAGACACAGCGCCACACACTCACCTGTACAGCCAGTTAGCAGATCATCCATGTGTCTGCGTCATGTGAGGAAGGCAGAATGCAGCAGAAAACAACATGCAAACTTGGTCTGAAGCCAAATCTAAAGATGTCATGAGGGGAGAAAGCAAGGCCCTGTTTACATGACAACGTTTTCAAGTGAAAACAGAGTTTTGTGTGTTTGGTCTGACACAACGAGACCCAACTTGGTAGAGACAACCAGCACAAAGTTTCCTCCGTGGTGTCATCACTGCCAGTCCATATTCTCCTGGGACTGGGTGCTTTTATTTTGACAGTCATCGTAATAACAATCCAACTTGGTCATCTGTCCATTAGAATGCCAGTGTTCTCCCGTTGTTTATATTTAGAGCTGATTGTTCTTTTCACAAAAACAAACAACAGCATCGACTAGTGCATCATTTTTGCATTTCTGCCGTTACCATGGAAACAGACATCATTTTCAAATTGTTGCCATGTAAACATGAAAACAAAAATGAAAAAAAAAAAGATGTTTGAAATTGTATATTGACAATACCTCTGTGAAATTGGTCATAAAAGACCTAATTTGACTACCGTATTTTCCGCACTATAAGGTGCACCGGATTATAAGGCACATGGAATAAACCAGTGGTCAACAACCTTTATAGCTCAAAGCCATTAGGTTATATTTTCCACTGATTCTAACACCCAGAGAGGTGCACACACTTTATTTTGATAGTCCTACCTGCAGCCTATGCCAGGACGACACTACACACAAAACCTTCTTCACTGCTGGTTGACAACTTACAACTACCGCTAATAAACTAAACTACATGAACTAAGCAACAAAAACACAACACAACACAATTATTACCGACACCACAAACCAAACATAACCCCCAATAATTGCATTTAAAACACCACAAACAGAAACTCCCATAATTCATTGCAGCTATCGGCTGCACTGAGGAGCTCAGGATGCAAGGCATGATGGGAATTCATGTTTTGTGTTGTTGGAGGTTATTGTGGGTTGTTGTTGGGCTTGGTGTTGTGTTGATTGTGTTTATGTGTTTTTGTTCCCCAGTTTAGGGAGTCATTATTTCATCTAGTTTATTTTGGTTTGTTAGAATGTTGGTGTGCAACCATGAGTGATGAATGTGTTGTGTGGAGTGTCGTCCGCTCTGAAGAGCCGGTTGTGAAGTTAGAGTTGTCAAAATAAAAGCTTCTGGTTGTTCAGCTGTCAAATAGCAGTCTCCAGTAGAGCAATTCTTCCATATATAAGGCGCACCGGGTTATAAGGCGCACTGGCAGCTTTTGAGAAAATTTGAGGTATTTAGGTGCCTTATAGTGTGGAAAATACGGTACATTTAAAAGTCAAATCATGAAATGGGGGATTTCTGCAGTTTAAACCTGAACTTTTTTTCATTCCTCTATCTTTTATTGACCTCAACTGACCAACTAATAGTTTTTAATGAAAAGGTTATGATACGAAGCTTTCACCCTTTGGGGACACCGTAAGCTTATTCAATGAGTAACCCATTCACCAGACTTATGTTACCCCCCCCCCCCCCCCCCCCCCCCCCCCCGTAGAGAATCTCACATGTATGGAATCAGAATAAACACAGACGCTGAAAGTTTGAGTTAGAATTGAAGGCATACATTTAGAATTTTGAGCTTCTACATTGACACTAGAACAGAGAGCAGCTGACCAATGATCACTTTTGTGCTTCTGATTTCAATCAGTCAATCATTGTCTTTGATATTTACAACTATGATAAAAAATACGAATGAGTTGATGACTGTCCAGCCTTTATTGCACGTGTTGTTATTGTCATAATGATACATTTGGGATATGTGGTTGAGTCCTAGTCAGTTACTTAAATGTTACAGCTAACAGTAGTGCCATTACAGTAACTTGAACATGAGAGGTTGTATTTAGGCTTTTATGGTGTTTTGGTAATAACATTTAAAAAGAAAACTCTTCTATCAGCCATGATGTTTCAGATAGTTGTGTTTCCTGTGTTGGACGTGTGGTTCTCCGAGTACTAACCCCGGAGCAGCTCGTAATCACGGTGAGTTCCAGAACTAAAGGTCACCTGCATCACCCACCGGAGTCGCGACTGTAACTCGTCAGCTGGATTCCGGAGCTGTGAAACGTCTCCGATTCGATCATGCAATTAAGGGTCGGCCGCTAAATGGGCCAGAACCCCTGTTGGTGTCAGGTTTCTTGTATTCAGTCAGAAATCATTGTGTTTCTTCCGTTTGTACTTGACCCCGGCACCTGACCTGCGAGGAGTTATCCTCCGGAGAACGTAGTTTCCCTCCACGGAGACGATTCTGTTTGTCTTCCAGCAGCAGCAGCAGCACCGTGTGTTTGATGAGGGAAGAGGCAGCGTTTAAAGCCTCTCCTCTGGGCTTTGTGCATATGAGATAAAAAGCTCTGTGTGCATTGTGTGCGCAAGACCAAACGCTATCTTTTTTTTTTTTTTCTCCTGCGCCTCCTGCCGGGGCTGCACGCTGGCAAAGATGAGCCGATAAGGAAAAACTGCCGTCATGGCAGTTAAATCAGCCGAGCATCATGGGAAAGCGGATTCAGCCTGGAGTGTCCGCGGCAGATGAAGCATTTAACCCGAGGCAGGGTGCTGCTGCAGTTTGTTCTCCTCACTCAGCCGTGTCCATTAACAGCCGAGCAGCACCTCTGAGCCCCGCGGTGTGTTCACATGCTCCTCGGTATTGTTGTCTTTTCCCCCACTGGGTGGGAGCACGATGAACTGTCTCAGTGTCAACGGGGGAAGCCGCTTTCCGCCTCTTTCTGATGAAAGGGTTGAGAGTCGCTCGGCGGAGTGAAGCTGGATTTCAGCAGGAGAAACATCATTACTTGGCCCATGACTGGGTTTTACGAAGCTTTTCTTCTTTGCTCATTACAGATGCATGGAGTCTCGACACACAGCCAGTTCTACTGTACTGCTTAGACCGTGGAATGATTGGAAACCGATCAAACCTCATTTCTTGTCAAAAAGAAGTCATTTATTCACAGTTCTTACAAATAGTTTGGATAGTGTTTTGATAATTCATTGAAGCATGATTAAAATTCACTGATTCGGCTTTGGAAATGTGAATATTTTTTGTTTTTGGTCAAAACGAAATATTCAAGTCTCCATCTCAGGATATAAAAAAAACCCCCAACAAAACAAACATTTTTTTTGTTTTATATGTTTGTTTAGCTGTTTGTGCTCAAGTTTATGAGCTTTTTTATACAACACAAACCTTTATTAGATTTAAACCTGAATCAGGAACAGCAGAGCAACGGTGACTGTCACAATAAAAGTCCAGGAGAATCTGGAGTGGGAATCATGACACCACGGAGGAAACGTTCTTATTCTCCATCTACTGAGCATGTGCACAACTACTAGTTACTATGGCCGTGGTGCTAGAGCTGTTTCCAAAAAAAGTTGCTTCTTCAGTGACTCCGAGCATTGTTGTCCTATAAACAGAACCCTAAAATGCAACAACGCTTTTCCATTTTCACTTCACATCGTTTTTGTGTAAAGCTCCATGCCTTCAAACAGGCATGGAGCTGATTAAAACTAAAATCCAAATGGCTAATTCCTAAGACGAATTAACTGCTGTTTTAACATGAAAACGTGTTTTTACCTGATTTATTTGCCTAATGATGTCATTATAAACGTGCATTCAGCAAATATGGTCATTTTGCATTCAACGGCACTACAAACTATTAATAGAAGCATTTTACCACCATTCGGCTCTCCATCTGCTTTCAGTGACAGCAGATAAAACCTGAGAGAAATAAAGCATCAGAAATCAGGAGCCGGGTGGTGAGCAGGTGCGACGTTGGAAATGCCGTCAGTGGTCCGACCGTAGCACGATTACCCAGAATGCTCTCATCCTCGCTGCTCGTATGAATGAATGTTGACATGATGAGGAGGATGACGAAGGCTCTTCCCTCAGCCGCACCTTGGCAGCTGTCGTTTCGACTTCCCTCGCCCACGTTCCCGCCGCCGCCACCAAACCTCCCAAGTTCCCAAATCACCGGCGTCCCGTTTTCCTGTGAAGAGCAAAGTCTTTGTTTCATTCCTGACAGCTCATTGCGCGATCGACGTCGACGGCTCCCTCTTAGCTCCGACGACTTCAGAAGAGGAGGATTTGAACCGGCGCGTTCGCTCCCACGTTCGGCTTCGTTCAGATGGCAGCCCCACCGGCGTTTCTCAACAGCTGTTTGAAGATTGACGCGCCGTCTCCGGAAGAAATTGCTGCATTTTTTGCTCTGGTAGACCGTGGTCTTCCTCACAGGAACAGCAGGTGATGTCACCGTTGGAATTTATGAGGCTTGGATCATAAAGAAATGAATGAGAAAAATAAAATGCACAGCGCTACCTCCCTCCACCTCCCGTCATCTTGGATCACAGTCAAAGCTTTGTGTTTTACTTTTCCTCTCTTGTGAAATATTTTCATTCAGATTGATTGCAGATACAAACTCATGTGTGAAAGTACAAGCTGTGTGGGTGAGAGGAAGGAAAATAAGCTATAAATTCTTCAATTAATTTCTTTTTCGGAGCTGGAGAAGTGGCTGATGCAATCTAGGACAATTTTGGTTTAAAGTCGGTGCTGTTGTCACTCAGCTGGCTTGATTGCATTGGATAACACACCCACTGTTTCTGTGTCTAGGTATTATTGGAATAATCTACAGAGTACCTCTTGTCTTGTTTTGTTAACCTGGCTGTGGATATTTATTGCAATACACTGTAAATACAGTCGGCAGTAATTGAGTCAAACAGGAGCTGAAGGGGTCTTTGTGAACAAACTCATCTGAAATAAGTAGAGCAACATTGACTCAGCAGGACTCGGGAGGGTTTCTGATGCAGGTACAACTTCAGTAGGTCATTTTTTGAGCTGCCCTGATTGCTAGTGTCGGATATCGGGGCAAAACCTGCCTGATACAACTCGGCAAGTATTACGTGACGTCACCTGTCAGCAGCAGGTAGACAAGAGCGATGTCAGCTACTTGAAGGTTCTGTAAAAGTAATAAGATTGATGAAAGGCTGTAAATTATATTCTGCCAAAACATCAAGAGGAGAAGAAAGATGGTTCATACAAAAAAAGAAATCTAATCAGCAGAGTTAGCTCGACGTCGCTCGTTACCTGAACTGTTCAGTGGAGCAGGAGGGTTTGACTCTGAGCTATGCTACATGCTACATGCTAAAAGGATTTGGGGCTCTCACACAAGCGACATGCTAGACATGATGGAGGTGAGGCTGATGACTCATTAACAGCGAGCTGGAGTGTGTGGCGGCGCACAGTGAGCTGGAGGACACTGGTGGGGCTGCAGGACAGGAAGTAACATTTGATACGTCTGAACAACAAACCTTGAGGATGAGCGGCTCTGCCACTCAAATCACCAAACAAAGGTTTGTGGTTCGGTCCCATTCTTCATCTCCATTGCAGTGAATGGACACGTGACTCGGCAACGTAAAGCCAAAGCGGCGACCACATGATGACTATTGGAGTGTTGTAATGGTGAAGGCCAGAACAGTCTGTGCTCATTCGTCCGCAAGAGGCCGGGTGACGGGTCAGGAAAGGCTTCAGCACCATTTCTGACACAAGTTTTTTTTTTAGAAAAAGCTGCATCTCGGTATGAAAAACAAACCTCCTCACAAAGTTGATTGGATTTTGTTGTTGTAGTTTCAGAATGTAATAAAAGTCTTGCCCAAGCTCTCGCTGTCTGATTTGGCAGAAACGACTTTGGGTAGAAATTCAATGAATTCTTTGACTCAAGTTAGTGTCCAATTTTGGAGCTGTGGTGTGTCGAATCTGTTTGCTAAGAACACCTCGGGGTCCCTTTTATTTTCTCACCCAACATGTGGAAAAGGCTTCAAGCCAATATCTGGTATCTTGAACTGGTAATGAATTATGTCAGCTCTCTGGGAAATGTGACATACTCCAGATTAATTGGTGAGTCACTCCAGAAGTAGCTCGGGGGAGATTTGCAGTTGTTGCTTTCACCCACCGGTGTGAGACTGATGAATGTGAATTAGGCCCTTGATGAACAAAAACTCTGGTCTTTTGTCACAAGACGTCGGCTCGCTGACAGTCAACGGCCCGCAGGTGTCATCTGATAGGGAGTTGTAGTTGCACTAGAAGCGGTTTGAAGTACACAAACGGTCAAAAGAGGAAATAAAGGATCAACAAGCGGATGCTTCAGTCCAGTGTGAGACCTTCTTTCCCCTCTGTGTAGAGGGTCATTGAGTGATCGTGTGGATTTGGCTCATGCGGGTAAAAGAGGGGGAAGAGCTCTGAGACTTTCAGTTCATACTGTTCTTATCCCTCTCTTCTTTTCTGAGCTTTTGAGCCAGTTCATCCCTCCAGCTGAGACGGTGTCCTGCCCCTCCCAGGCCGGCTACGTGTCAGGATCTGGGTGGCACCAGGTCGTTGGCCAGTCTTTCAAAATGACAGGATTGTGGTGTAAAACGATTGCACACACTGATTCATTACGTAGTAGTTATTGCAGGAGTGGCGTTTGCGTATGAGGTCACTAAAGTGACAAAGCCTGACAAACCTGATGTTGATTGCATCA